>NC_035166.2:30189664-30504503 GCF_001659605.2 Manihot esculenta
AACGAAAAAGGTTAGGGGTCTTAAAGGGAAAAAGAAAAGAGAATATTGGAATAGGAAAGAACTTAGTTCTGGTGGTGGTGTTGATTCGAGTTCTGGTAGAGATAGACCAAAATGTTTGAGGTGTGGAAGATTTCATCAGGGAGTTTGTCTTGCAGGGACAACAGCATGTTTTAGGTGTGGTCAGGAGGGACATATAGTTCGTGAGTGTCGTACTGCGCCTTGGATAGCTCAGTCTCAGCGGACAATTTTAAGTAGAGCTGTTCAACAGGAGGCAGCCACATCAGACCCAGTAGTGCCAGGTATGTTTATTTCTTTTGAGAATTCTGATGTATGTTTACGGACCTTAGTAGGATATCAGTTTTATGGATAAAATAGATCGGAGTAAGAAGCAGAAGAGTAAGAATAAAAAGAGAGAAAAGTAAAGTAAGTAAGATAAAGTAGAGAATAGAACAAGAGACAAAAAACTAAGAGTAAGTGATAGACCAGAATAAGGTGAAAAGAAGAAGTAAGAATGAGCTCAGAAAGATATTAGAGTCAGTCTGGGATTGGGTGGTAGTTGAGGCAGAGAAAAGGGTCAGCCTTTTCTTAACAGTTCCCGAGGAAGTTCCATAAGCTTTAGCTTGGATCTTCACTCTGACTCAGTGAGAGGCTAACACATCGAACGTGGTGACGTTAGATACGTTCACTTAGAGGCGTTGGAATGTGTATGCTGGTTGTGTTGGACCCCAGTATTTCGCTTTCCTTGTTATTGTGAGCCGTTCATAGGATGGGTTTGATGACTTTTGGGCTTAGAGTGTTTTCTCAGAGTCAGTGGACTTGAGTGTGATCCATCTGAGGCAGAGTTAGTTAGTACAGTTTAGAGTTTATAGAGAGTAGGCGAAGCCTTCCAGCTGACCTTATGGTTCTAGGGGTGACTGATTATGTCAACCTAGGGCGGATTGGCTAGCTACTCACAATACTACCTGTGTCAGCAGCGACAAGGTAGGAGAGTTCATAGAACAGGATGGATCAGTGTTAGTCCTCTAGAGGGACAGTGTATAGGGGTGCCTAGAAGTTGATGTCAGTCCATCAGGCTCATGGTTATTCAGGAAAGGTTATCAGAGGGTTGTGAGCAAGTTTGTCAGGACAGGGAATCAGCCTCAGTGCCCTTTACTAGAAGAGAGTTCTAGATGTTTCCCAGAATAGTTGTCAGGTTTACCATCTGTTAGGGAATTAGAGTTTGGAATGAGAATGATTCCTGGCCGCAGAATCATTTCTTTCCTTCTACCCTACAGGATGGCACCTGCAGAGAAAGAGAGAGTTCAGAAGAGTCAGAAAAGTATAAGAGAGCTTAGTAGATAAAGGGTGTATCTGACTTAGTACCTCACCCTGGAATATTCCAGTGTTGTTGTGGAAAACGAAGGATAGACTCTTGAGATTTTGTTATAACTTCATGATGAGAAATGAGTCAAACCAGGCTTAATAACATGTTGTGTTTCGAAAACCCAGTGAATTATAACTGTGAGGGAAGACAGGGTTTAATTCCCTTGACCCAAGACCAGTGCGGAGGAAAGACCAGGTTTGATTCCTGTGATCCATAGAGAGGCCATTAGAGAAGACCAGGTTTGATTCCTGTGACTCTTTGGTAGCCAAGTTAACTTATGATATGCTGACCCTTACAGAGTGGGTTCTATGCTGCTGAGCGCATAGTGCATGGAGGTTACTTGGTAGAGCATCACTGGTGTAGCCCCGAGGGCAAACTCAGATTAGTATGTCTGAGCTTTTGGTTCATATGTTTGGACCTATAGTACTTTAAGTCTGGTAATGTTTTAAGAAAAGTTAGGAGTCGAGTTGGATCATGTATGGGATTTTATCAGGTTCACAGAGTTCATAGCAGGCTTACTACGGGTCCCGGCGGCCTTAAGCCGATCTGGATCCTAGTGCCGAGCAGTTTGGGCCGTTACAAAGAGGGTACCGGTTTCCGGGCTGTTACACCATGACTTTATGCATGTGCATTAATGATATGCTATGATATGTGATGTATGTGATGCGGGTTCATGTGTGCCCACATGAACCATATTATGCTAATGTTTGTGTTGTGTGTACTGTTTTTCAGAAAATAGGATGAGGGGAACTCGTCGATCAGCAAGATTGACTGGAGTGCCACCTGAGGATGAGGGCATGAGCGCCCGTCCTCCAGCATTGCCTAGGGCAATGTCTAGCAGGTCCAACAGGGACAGAGTAGCAAGAGACCCTAGAAGGTCTCTGGATCTGGGTAGGAGCAGATCAGTCAGAGGGACAGTTCAGGGAGGAGCGTCAGAGGATATGGGGGATGATATGGACGTAGAACAGAGGAGGGATGGCAGTTTGGGAGTCAATATGTCAGAAGAAGGAATGGGAGAGTCCCAAGGAGGCACTCAGGCCTCGGGATTTGTACAGCCACCTCACTACCCACATTTCTCACAACATCCCGGGTATTCGATGGGAGGTACATCGGATTACCCTAGTTTCACCCCTTATCCCACGCAGATGCCATACCCACCATACTACCCACCGTACTCTCAGTACCCAATGTATCCACCTCCACCCTACTATCCAAATCCAGCAAACCCTACCTCAGAAAATGTTGCACCACCTCCACCACCTGCAGAACCAGCAGCCCCAGTTGCTCAACCTCCTAGATCTAGCTCAGCCAGTGGGAGCAAGGTCAAGATGACCGACTATATGAAGCTGGGTGCTCCCCAGTTTGAAACCGGTGATGATCCGTTCGTGTACTTGGAGCGGGTCAAGGCAATTACAGATGAGATAGGGGCTGATGACAGTAGAGCCATTCAGATGGCCGGGTTCACGCTTAAGTGCAAAAAGGCACGGGAGTGGTTTAAGAATTATGTGAACCCGAGAGTGGACAGCATGACTTGGGAAGAGTTTGCAAACGAGTTTGCAGGATGGGCTTTCCCTGATAGTTCAAGGGAATTGAAGATGATAGAATTCGAGCAGTTGAGGCAAACTGATGACATGAGTGTAGACGAATATACTGACAGGTTTATGGAGTTGCTGCCATTTGCTGGGCAAGACCTTAATACAGACCAGAAGAAGTCGAGGAGGTATATCATGAAGCTCCATACCAGGTATTCCTCCTTGGTACAGTCAGCAGATAGAGAGAGTTTTCATGCCATAGTAGACATGGCTAGGAGAATGGAGGCTAGTGCCATCATTCAGGGGACAGTTAAGCAAATAGTGGCACAAGCTTCTGGTTCTAAAACTCCGGGTGGGGGAAGGTTAGATCCCTCTACCTTGAGTGCAGCAACTTCAGGCAGTAAGAGATGGGGTAAACCCAAGGGTAAAAAGAACAAGTTCTGGAATAAAGTCAAGTCTAGTCTGGGATTTGGGAGTGGCTCAAGCTCTGGTGCGGATAATGCAAATTGTGCAAGGTGTGGTAGACCACACAAGGGAGTATGTCGGTTTGGGACGAACGCCTGTTTCAGATGTGGTCAGGATGGGCATATAGCTCGAGACTGTCCAAGAGCGGCCCCGATGGCTCAGTCCCAGCAGACAACTTCAGGCAGTGTAGCGCAGCCAGCAGCTCCAGCCATGACTCAGGCCAGTGGCAGAGGCAGAGGGAGAGGGGCAGCCTCTTCTTCAGCGGGTTTCAGAGGTGAAGGTCCATCAGCTCCGGCACGGATCTTCACAATGACTCAGCAGGAGGCAGATGCATCTAACACCGTGGTGGCAGGTAACTTAATTATTGGTTGTTCAGATGTATATGCCTTGATGGACCCTAGTGCATCTCATTCTTTTATTGCTCCGAGAGCCGTGGGGAGGTTAGGTCTGATGACTTCTGGGTTAGAGTGTCCTCTCTGGGTCAGTGGGCCCAAGTGTGATCCATCTGTGGCAGAGTCAGTCTGCCAGTGTAGTCCTGTGTTTGTTAAGGGAAGATGCTTGTCCGCCGACCTAGTGGTTCTAGATTTGACAGATTTTGACGTCATTCTAGGGATGGACTGGCTATCTACCCATGGTGCTACCTTGGACTGCAGGGACAAGGTAGTCAGGTTCAGAGGTCAGGATGGATCAGAGGTTGTCTTCAGAGGAGACAGGAGGGGTACACCTAGAGGTATGATCTCAGCTCTTCAGGCTCGTAGGTTGCTTAGGAGGGGATGTCAGGGGTATTTGGCTCATGTGAGAGAGCTTAGCAGTCAGGTCAGAGAGCCCGCCTCGGTGCCAGTGGTTAGAGAGTTCTTAGATGTGTTCCCAGACGAACTGCCAGGTTTACCACCTGCTAGGGAGATAGAGTTCGAGATAGAACTGATGCCTGGAACCCGACCGATCTCTATCCCTCCCTACAGGATGGCGCCAGCAGAATTGAAAGAGTTGAAGGAGCAGTTACAGGAGCTGGTAGACAAGGGCTTCATCCGACCGAGTACCTCACCCTGGGGTGCTCCAGTTTTGTTTGTGAGGAAGAAGGATGGATCCCTTAGACTTTGTATCGACTACAGGCAGTTGAACAAAGTCACTACCAAGAACAAGTACCCATTGCCAAGGATCGACGATCTATTCGACCAGCTAGCCGGAGCGGGTTGTTTCTCCAAAATAGATCTGAGATCGGGGTACCATCAGTTGAGGATCAGGGAAGAGGACGTACCAAAGACAGCTTTCAAGACCAGATATGGGCATTTTGAGTTCCTTGTGATGCCGTTCGGGTTAACTAACGCCCCTGCAGCATTCATGGATCTCATGAATAGAGTGTTTAGTCAGTACCTGGATCACTTTGTTATTGTCTTCATAGACGATATCTTGGTGAATTCCAGGAATGCAGAGGAGCATGCCCATCATCTGAGGTTGGTTCTACAGACTTTGAGGGAACATGGCTTGTATGCCAAGTTCTCCAAGTGCGAGTTCTGGCTAAGGAGCATTTCATTCTTGGGGCATGTAGTGTCAGAGAATGGGATTGAGGTAGACCCCAAGAAGACAGAGACTGTGGCTAACTGGCCTAGACCCACTTCAGTGACAGAAATTAGAAGTTTCTTGGGTCTGGCGGGTTACTACAGAAGGTTCGTGCAGGACTTCTCAAAAATAGCAGCTCCTCTGACCAGACTAACCAGGAAGAATCAGAAGTTTCTGTGGACCGACCAGTGCGAGGAGAGTTTTGAAGAGCTCAAGAAGAGGTTGACTTCAGCACCAGTTTTAGCTCTGCCATCTAGTGGAGAGGACTTTACAGTCTTTTGTGATGCGTCCCGTGTGGGACTAGGTTGTGTGCTTATGCAGAATGAGAGGGTGATTGCTTATGCTTCTAGGCAGCTAAAGAAGCATGAGTTGAATTACCCCACACATGACCTTGAGATGGCAGCAGTAATCTTTGCACTCAAGATGTGGAGGCATTACCTCTATGGGGTAAAATGTGAGATCTTCACAGATCATAAAAGCTTGCAGTACATCTTGAGTCAGAGGGATTTGAACTTGAGACAGAGGAGATGGGTAGAGCTGCTGAGTGACTATGATTGCAAGATTCAGTATCATCCGGGTAAGGCGAATGTCGTGGCAGACGCCCTAAGCCGGAAATCACTAGGCAGTCTATCCCACATCACGATAGAGAGGAGACCAGTGGTGAAGGAGTTTTACAAGCTCATTGAGGAAGGTCTACAGTTGGAGTTATCTGGTACAGGTGCCTTGGTTGCTCAGATGAAAGTGACACCCGTGTTTCTGGAGCAGGTGGCTCAGAAACAGCATGAGGACCCAGAGTTAGTGAAGATTGCTAGGACTGTTCAGTCAGGCAAGGACAGTGAGTTCAGATTCGACAATAAGGGGATCCTCCGCTATGGGAGTCGATTGTGTGTACCAGATGACGTAGGGCTAAAAGGGGATATTATGAGAGAGGCTCATAATGCAAGATACAGCATTCACCCCGGGGCCACCAAGATGTATCAAGATCTGAAGAAAGTTTATTGGTGGCCAGCTATGAAGAGAGAAGTGGCACAGTTTGTGTCAGCCTGCGAAGTATGTCAGAGGGTGAAGCTGGAACATCAGAAGCCGGCTGGAATGCTTAACCCGCTACCTATTCCAGAGTGGAAATGGGAGAATATAGCTATGGACTTCGTAGTGGGGTTACCGGCGACGTCCAACAGATTAGACTCCATATGGGTGATTGTGGACAGACTCACCAAATCTGCTCACTTCATCCCTGTAAGGAGTGGCTATTCTGTGGACAAGTTGGCGCAGGTGTACGTTGATGAGATAGTCAGACTGCATGGGGTTCCTGTTTCCATCGTGTCAGATAGAGGGCCCCAGTTCACCTCCAGGTTTTGGCGGAGTCTGCAGAATGCCATGGGTACTAGATTGGATTTTAGCACTGCCTTCCATCCACAGACAGACGGACAGTCAGAGAGGACCATCCAAACCATAGAAGATATGCTGAGAATGTGTGTGCTGGACTTTGGCGGTTCTTGGAGGCAGCATCTACCTTTGGTGGAGTTTGCCTACAATAACAGCCATCATGCTAGCATCGGGATGGCTCCATATGAAGCTTTATATGGAAGGAAGTGCAGGTCACCTGTTTGCTGGGAGGAAGTTGGAGAAAAGGCCTTGGCAGGGCCTGAGCTAGTAGAGATCACCAGCAGGGTGGTACCCTTAATCAGAGAGAGAATCAAGACAGCTGCAAGCAGACAGAAGAGTTATACAGACATCCGCAGAAGGCTAGTAGAGTTTCAGGAGGGGGATCTGGTATTGCTTAAGGTGTCTCCAATGAAAGGAGTGGTTCGGTTCGGGAAGAAAGGTAAGCTGGCTCCGCGGTACATCGGACCCTTTGAAGTCTTGCAAAAGATTGGGTATGTATCGTACAAGCTGGATTTACCTGCTTCAATGGAGAGAATCCATCCGGTTTTCCATGTTTCTATGTTGAGAAAGTTCGTGTCAGATCCGGGCAAGGTTCTTAGTGAGCCTGATGTGGAGATCCAAGAGGATCTCACCTATGTTGAGCAGCCAGTACGGATCCTAGACACCCAGATCAGGAAGCTGAGAAACAAGGAAATCCCGATGGTGAAAGTCCTGTGGAACCACCACAATTTGGAAGAATGTACTTGGGAGACACGGGAGTCTATGCTCCGGCAATATCCTCATCTCTTTTAGAGGTTAGTATCTATGTGTTCTATGTGTTTAATATGTATGTTACGTTTCATGATATGTATGTACTAGTTGAGGAACATTCGGGGACGAATGTTCTTAAGGGGGGGAGAATGTAATACCCGGCTAGACTCCGGTATCGGAATTCCTACCGTCCGGTGGAATCTCGGATATCGGAGACCTCTAGAAGGGTAGAATCATGTTTTCATGAAATGTTTTCATGTTTTTAATGGTTTTGAGTATGAAATTGAATGAGTTTTTGCATGAAAAGTCCTTGGAGGAAAACCCAGGTTCGGCCGCCGAAAGTCAAGTTCGGCCGCCGAACATGCATGCGTTTTGGAGGCACGTTAGGCCCCCGAAAGCATGAGTTGGGGAAGTCCAGGTTCGGCCGCCGAAAGTCAAGTTCGGCCGCCGAACATTGCATGGATGCGGAGGCACATTCGGCCCCCGAACGTGGCCTGGCCAGCCACCTATAAAAGGGGCACTTAGCCGAAATGGGCGAGCTTTCTCCCATTTTTGGCCACAGCAAGCTTCCGACCTTCCCTTTGCAACTCTTGTGTTCTTCTTCCAAATCTCTTCCATTTTTCTTGAGTTTTAAACTCACATTGCAAGTTTTGAGCGTTTAAAGCAAGTTTTGGAGCTTTGGGAACTCAGGAGCTCATTTTTGTGGATCTCCAAGTTTAGGTCGTCTCCCTCTCGATCTTCAAGAGGTAAGAGCCGATCTTAAGCTCCTTATGTGTTTTAAATAAGTTTTATGCAAGATCTATGGGTAGAAATGCATGTTAGGTTATATGTTGAGTTATGGGTTAATGTTGATGTTTTGAACAATGTGGCTTGCTTGAGTTTGTTTGAAGTGTTGTAGTTGGGGTATTTGATGTTTTGAGGCCCCTAGGAACTTGTATGCATGATTTGGTTGAGATATATGCTTGATTTGAAGTTTTGGGAGGCAAGGGGTTCATGTGAACCAAGTTTCTGCCCTTCTGGCAGAAACCAGGTTCGGCCGCCGAAGGGATTTTCGGCCGCCGAACCCCCTTGTGGAGGCAGCATTCGGCTGCCGAAGCTTGCCCCCGAAAGAAGACTTTCGTCTCTGTTTGGGAGTTTCGGCCGCCGAAGGTGCCGCCGAACCTGCCTGACTTTCGGCTCGGGAGGGACTTTCGGCCGCCGAACCTGCCGCCGAAAGTGCCATGTTCAGCCATTTCTTGCATGTTTTTATGTGATGTTTTCGTGATGTTTTAGGGGGTTTTTGGGGAGTAGTTTATAGTTATGCTCAGGTGTGTTTGGTCCCTCATTTGAGTCCACCTGTGTAGGTTCGGACCCGAGGAACCGAGGACCCCAGCAGTGAGTTCAGCTGCTTCGGTATTGTCAGAGTCAGCCAGAGGTGAGTGGAACTAAAACTTAATCTTTTAAATTAAATGCTTTATCATGTTTCATGCATCATGATTATGCAATAGGATGATTGCATTAGTTTTCACGAATATGCCGCATTGCATAATTTATTGTTGTTGTGGGTGAATGTCGGATGACCCAGTTAGTCCATGACAGGAAGACCAGGCCCCATGCTACAGGCCTAGCACAGAGTAAGGAAGACCAGGCCCCAGTCTACAGGCCTGGCATAGAGTAAGGAAGACCAGGCCCCAGTCTACAGGCCTGGCACAGAGTAAGGAAAGACCAGGATCCCATCCTATGGTCTAGCACGGTTATGGGACTTGAAGACCAGGAGCCAGAGGAGGCCCTGGGAAAATGGTAAGTAATGTATGTTCTTACAGGAAAGACCAGGACCCCATTCTACAGGCCTGGCACAGAGTTAACTTGGACTAATTGGTGACAAGTTCACCCAACCCTTATGTGAATTGTTTGTGTTATGATGCATTTCATAGAGCATAGTGTTAATGTGTTTTACTAGCTCTACTCACTGGGCTTTTAGCTCACCCCTCTCCCTTTACCCCCAGACTTGCAGGTACAGTATAGTGCGGGAGTCCGGATAGAGTAAAGAAGTCATGCTTATGTAATAGTTAGCAATGGACATGATCAAATTGTAATGTAAAAGTACAGTATAGTTATGTAATGAGTTTTATGGATGTTAGTGTGTGCTTGACCATAGATTGTTGTATCCCTTTTATACATGATCTTAGAGATTTTGTTGATGTTTATGTAAACCAACTCAACAGATGTATGTTACCCATTGAGGGCACAGATGAGATCCCACAGAGGGATCAAAGTTATATTTATGTTTATGCTCAGGTTGAGTTTGGTTGATGAGTATGGAAAGAAAAGTTTTAATTTTTATGCATGTTGTTGATCATGTATGGGAT
Organism: Manihot esculenta; assembly: GCF_001659605.2. NCBI lineage: Eukaryota > Viridiplantae > Streptophyta > Magnoliopsida > Malpighiales > Euphorbiaceae > Manihot > Manihot esculenta. Next base: position 30,199,069 of record NC_035166.2, read on the forward strand.
TATACAGGTTTACAGGTTTTATGTCAGGCTTGCTACGGGTCCCGGCGGCCTTAAGCCGATCTGGATCCTAGCGCCGGTAGCGGTCCGATTTCCGGGTCGTTACAATTATCATTAGGCTGCAAATCTCCCACTCCCTCTAACCTCCAAACTTCCTTGGACACAGGACAATGCAACAAAATATGATTGACACTTTCATCTTCATGGCACCAAGGACATCTAGCATCCACATCCACACCCTTTTGCCTTAAGTTATCCTTTATAGACAATATATTTTTACAAGCTCTCCAACAGAAATCCTTCACTTTTAGAGGGACTGAAACATTCCACAAACTAGTCCACAACTCACCTCCCACATTAAAAGATGATCTTCCTAGCAAGTCCATACACACAAAGTATGCGGACTTCACCGTATACACACCTCTTTTATCAAAGTACCACAAGAAAGAATCTTCCTTATTGGTAATACTAATAGAAATACTAATAATAGCCCTGATATCTCTTGAAGAAAAAATCTCTATTAAAAGAGCAATGTTCCAAACCCTCCCATTACCTTCAAAAAAATCACAAACATGCAGATGTGGTTCAATAAAATCGGGGCCATCATCCACAAGAAAGGTATCCTCCTTAAGAATCCAGGGAGCTGAAGCCACTAAAATCTTCTTTCCATTACCCACCCTCCACCTTGTACCCCTTCGAATTAACTCCTTTGATGCCATCACACTTTTCCAAACAAAGCTAGCACCATTACTTACATTGGCAAAAAATAAATCACTATTTGGAAAGTATTTTGCTTTAAACACTCTACAACAAAGAGTATTAGGATTTGTTAAGAACCTCCACAGTTTTTTGCCAAGTAAAGATAAATTAAAACTCCTAAAGTCCCGAAACCCCATACCTCCTTCCTTCTTTTTACTACACATATTCTCCCACGCTAGCCAATTAGTACCCCTCCGCCCTTCTCTTTTATCCCCCACCCCACCAAAAGCCATTGGCCATTCTATGCAATTCATATTTTTTTGATTCCCATTACTATTTTGAATCCTGCAACACAGATTTTATGAGAACCTCCCTGCCTGATCTAGATAGGAATCTGCTGCTCCATGAATTAATCATCTTCCACATTCTTTCTTTCAGAAAACCAAAAATTGCTTTTTTGTTCCTCCCACTAAGAGAAGGTAACCCAAGATAGGCACTATGACTCAATGGTGAATGAACATCCAGGATATTACTGATATTAGACCTTACAGAGGAGACCACAATGGGACTGAAGAAAATGCCAGATTTGTTGAAGTTCACCACTTGTCCAGAAGCAGCCGCATAGGTATTGAGAATAGATTTAATATTATCTGCTTCCTCCAGTTTAGCATTAAAAAAAGTAGAGAATCACCTGCAAAAAATAAATGTGAGATCTTTGAGCATCTAGCACCTGCCCTACAGCCCTGCAACCAGCCCCTAGATTCAGCATCTTTAAGTAGTAACGATAAGCCTTCCACACACACCAAATAGAGATACGGAGAAATAGGATCCCCCTGTCGAAGACCTCTACCATGCACAATAGAACCAATCCAATCACCATTAAAATTGATATTGTAAGAAACTTCTAAAAAGCACATAGTCAACCACCTAATCCATTGAGTAGAAAAACCAAATCGTTCCATCATGCCTTTTAGAAACTCCCACTCTACCATATCATAAGCCTTAGAAATATCAATTTTAAGTGCACAATTACCATTATTTCTGTCCTTATTAATTTTTATATTATGAATAATTTCAAACGCAACCATAACATTATCGGTAACCAACTGATGAGGGATAAAGGCAGACTGATTCTTAGAGATAATCATAGGAATGACCCTTTTAAATCTGTTTGCCAGAGCTTTAGCCACAATCTTATATAATACATTACATAACGCAATTGGATGAAAGTCTTTAATTGTTTCAGGGCTATCCACTTTAAGGATCAAAACAATTAATGTTTTAGTAAGAGAAGAAGGAAAAGTACCTTGTTAAAGCCATAGGCGACAACCATCGGAAACATCATTGCCAATCAAGTGCCAAAATCTCTAGTAAAATGCAGGATTTAACCCATTCGGTCCAGGTGCCTTGTCTGGATGCATCTGAAAAAGAGCAGCTCTAAATTCCTCATTCGAAAAGGGAGCACAAAGATCAGCATTATCGGCATCACTAATCAAGGGCGGCACCAACTCAAGAACCCGTTCACAATCCACAGAATCACCATCAAAAATAGATTGAAAATAATGTAGAACATGATTTTTAATTTCATGCTCATCCTCAATCCAGGTACCCGACGACTCATTTAATTTAGTAATACGGTTCATTCTTCGTCTACCATTAATTTGTGCGTGAAAAAATTTTGTATTTCAGTCCCCATTTTTAAGCCAAAAGCACTTTGCCTGTTATTTAAGTCTAGCTTCTTCTTGCTCAAGGAGACGATTCCAATCTTCCTTTAAAGAGGCATGAGAAATAGTACTGGGCCCATTATCCAATAATCTCTGTATAGTCTTCTTCTTTTGCCAAAATTCTCTATTTCTACTCCTACCCCACAACGAAAGAATAGAAACTAAATCATCACGTTTCATCAAAAGATTGCGTGGTATAGAATTAACCCAAGCTCCTTTAACAACCTTAGCCAGACCCTCATCACGTAACCATACATTATCAAATCGAAATCTCCTTCTATCTCCCCTATTATCCTTAGGAGCTGTATTAATCACCAACGGTTTGTGATCCGATCTAGGAACATGAACAACCGAGCAGACAACATTAGTGAATTTACGAGCCCAGTCCTCAGTAGCAAGGGCTCTATCAAGCTTCTCTCTAACCAGATTATTCGACTCCCTACCCTTCTCCCATGTGAAGAAAGAGCCAACAGTGGGTATTTGAACAAGATTACTGTCCTCAAGTGTCTATCTAAACCCCTGCATAAGATAATTTGACAAAGTTGCTCCTCCTTCTTTTTCATCTCTCGAGCATAAATCATTAAAGTCTCCCGAACAAAGTCACGGAAGAGGGCTTCTATGAGATAAAACTCGAATAAGGTTCAAAGACTGACGCCGTTGTTGTGATTCCGGAAACCCATAATAACCAGTAAACCTCCATTGAATATTACCTTCCGAAACAACCGAATCAATAAAATTTGAAGAAAAGCCAACCACAGAAACAGACACATGACCCTTCCACATTAACGAAAGATCTCCTTCCAATCCTTGTTTATTGACTGAGAAGCAACCATCAAAATGTAAAAAACTACGAAAAAAATCCATACAAGAACTAAGAGTTTTTATTTTCATCAAAAATAAAATGTCCGGCTTGTAACTAGTAGCCAAATTCTTCAATGCATTGACTGTCCGAGGATTGCTGAGTACTCGACAGTTCCAATATAGGACCGATCATTGCTTTTGGCTATTCTGACCTTTGACAGGATGAGCCGCTTCAATAGTCAATTGACGCAGATCGTCTTCCATGGAGAAGGGAAAAGAAAAAAATTAGATTTAAAGAAGAGAAAAATACGAGAGTATCGAACTAAAGAGGGACCATAAAGGGAAACTTGACAACCAAGTTTCTAAATACAATACTTAAAAATCTTAGTTTATAATTTAGGACAGATGTAAATGTAAAATATACTTATTTTTGTGAGATAGAATAATTAATTTTTATTTTACCAAAGTAGCCGTCAGTGATTTTGTGAATTTTTCACAATTTCACCCCTAATATTTACCATTAGATTTACCAGTAAAAATTTTTCTTCTGTAAAAATATTATTGGTAAGGTATCCATAAGTCATCATAATATTTTCTATTAGATTATATTTTTTTATTATCGTTAAGTCATCACAAATTACTAATAAATTTTATGTAATCAATATTCTTTTATTTTTTTGAAATGAGAAAACTCTTTTTATAAGGTATTATTAATTCTTAAAAGATATCATACGAAAACTTTAAATAAATGCAGAGTTTGCTTTATATTGATAAATAAATAGACATTAAGAATGATAACGCTTGTGATATTCGCGAAAATTATCATAATTCAATTTAATTATTATTTTTAATATATGAATTTACTTTAAATCTGATTAAAATTTATTACAAATTATTCTAATTTGTCTCAATTTTAATTATTATTATTTAAATAATACTCAAACTCTTTTAATTTTATATAATTTAATTAATAATTTATATAAAAAAAATTTTAATTAACAATTTTATTTAGAAATTTTCAATATTTCTATAAATATTTACATGTTATTTTTAAATAAAAATATATAAAAAATTTATACATATTTAATTAATAATCTATATAAATGAATTTGAATAGTATATATTAACCACATTAAATTTAAATATGTCCAAACTCATTAAAGATATTAATTTATAAATTTAAACCTACTTCAAATCTGATTAAATAATACTTAAACCTATTTTATTACAAAATAATCTGATCGAATATCTAAAAAAACTTTTTTTAGTGTCTTTAATATAAAGCTGGATTAAGTGTGGATATAGTTTACATTTGCAATTAATCTATGTCACATTTTTCTATTTATTTTATATTTAAAAGTTTCATCACCTTAAAAACTCTCAAATCTAGATGTTTTTGTAGGGCGACCATTTGGTTGATTCGATTTCGAATCAAACTAAAATTAAAAAATTAAAAAATAATTTTATAAACAAATACTAATCAAAATCAAATCGAAATTAAAAAATAATCAAATCAAACTGAATCAAATCGATTCGATTGATTCAATTCGAAAACACATAGAACTAAAATTAATAAAGAATTTCCTTCTCAAGTAAAATTCATCATCTTCGGCTAGAACAATATTCCAAAAAGAAACTCATTGCAATGTGTTATAGGTTATATGTTATAGGAAGTAAATATGTTAATGAAGGAAGTAAATATTGATAGATGAGTCAGTTATTTAATCTCATGGATTGTATAATCATAGACTTGATTTTCTTTCCTGTTTAGATACCGTCTCTCATGTATAAATAGGTTGTAATCTCTATTGTGAAATATAACAAAATATATATATTTCTACATGGTATCAGAGCCATTCTCATAGAGATTTTTTTTTTATGTCATTAAGTTTTAAAATTTTTGGAGACTTAGGACTCATGTTCTTTTGTATTACCCATCTAGGATAATATTTGTCTCTCATCGTCCACCTAAGGAGGACGCCGAAGTTGCCTTACAACCCGCTTGTCAGATTTGTGGTTCGTTTGTCGTTTGGGTGTTGGGTGGAGGCGTTTAGTTGCCTTGCAACCCGCTTGTCAGATCTGTGGTTCGTTTGTCATTTGGGTGTTGGGTTATCTTTCTTTTATTCGTTTGAAAGTATAAGAGTATAAGATTTTGGTTGAAATGATTTTTACAGTAAGACTCATATTATTAAAATTATTCTAATGTCTTCAGTAGCGGCTGAGATAAGTAAAACTTGTTTTATTTTCTTTTTATATAAATGGATTATTGATTCTGGTGCTACGGATCACATGACATGTAATCCTCTTATTTTACCAGTTTTCGATCTCATAAAACATCTTCTCCTATTACTATAGCTAATGGGTCAATCTATAATATTGAGGATTCTAAGAGTGTTAAATCTACTCCTTCTATTACCTTATCATCTGTACTAAGTTTACTAATCTTTACTTTAATTTAATCTCTATGAGTAAACTTACCAAATATCTAAATTGTTGGATTTTATTTTTTCTTAATCATTGTCTTATCCAGGATCTTTTGACAAAGCAGATTATTGGTAATTATATCTGAGGTACATTTTGGATGCATTGGTGTCTCGGTCTGTTGCCTACTTTAGTGTCATGTCTCCATTCAAAGCACATTGTCGGTTGGGATATCCTTTTTTACCGATTTTGAAGAAGTTATGCCCTCAATTTCATGAGGTATCTTCACTGGAATGTGAGTCATGTCATTTTGCAAAACATCATTGAAGCTCTTTACGTCTTAGAGTCAATAAACAAGCTGAATCTACTTTTGAATTAATTCATTCATATGTTGCATTGCATATTATGTTGTTGATGTGGATGAATGTTGGATGATCCTTTAGCCCGCACTATGATATGATCTGATATGGTATGGTATGGAAGACCAGTGAGGCCCATTCTACGCCCCTGGCATATTGGAATGTTATGTTATGTAATGTAAGAGAAAGACCAGTGAGGCCCAGTCTACGCCCCTGGCACTATTGGAATGTGTAGTGGGCTATTGGTGACAAGTTCATCCTTGGCGTGATTTGTCTGTGATGTGATGCATTCCATGATATCATATGTTTTAAATATAATGTTTTATTATTCTGCTCACTGGGCTCTAGCAGCTCACCCCACTCCCTTAATCCCCCAGGTTTGCAGGTACGGGATAGACCAGGAGGCTAGCTAGAGTAAAGTGATGTCTTGTAATAGCTAGTTGTGGACATGAGCATATTGTAATGTAATGTATCGAATAGTTATGGAATGTTAAGGATTGTATTGAGGATAGGATTGTGCTTGACTCTAGTATGTTAGTTAATCCCGTTATACATGGTCTTTAATAATGTTTTATCATTGTTTATGTAAACCAAACTTAAGTTATGATATGTTACCCCATTGGAGCAATTGAGGAGGACTCTAGTGTGGGGTTGATGTTTATGATTATAGGTAGTACATGCACAGGTTGAGTTTGGTGTTTGAATGAAAATAAAAGTTTAAAATTTTTATGTACTTGTTGATCATGTATGGGATTAAACAGGTTTACAGGATGTATGTCAGGCTTGCTACAGGTCCCGGCGGCCTTATGCCGATCTGGATCCTAGCGCCGGTAGCGGTCCGGATTCCGGGTCATTACAGATTAGTATCAGAGCCCTAGGTTCATATGGTCGGATCTAGAGTGTCGGGCTCATAGATGTTCTAGAAGGTCAAGCACAATAGGAAAATCATGTCCACTAGGATAGGATGTAGAGTCCTGTCTTGAATGATGATGTGAAATGCTATGATTATATGTATGTGCATTGATGATATGCTATGTATGTGATGTATGTGATGCGGGTTCATGTGTTTGCACATGAACCATTTGATGCTAATGTTTTATGTGTTGGGTGTTGTTTTTCAGTAAGCAAGATGAGAGGAACTCGTCGATCTGCATGATTGATTGGAGTACCACCCCAGGACGAGGGCACGGATGCCTGTCCTCCAACATTGCCTAGGGCAATGTTCTGCAGGTTAAGCAGGGAGAGAACATCGAGGGACCCTAGAAGGTCTTTTGATGTGAGCAGAAGAGGGACAGTGCAAGGAGGAATGTCAGAGGATGTGGGGGATGATATGGATGTGGATTAGAGGAGGGATGGCAATCTTGGAGTGAGTATGTCGGAGGAGGGTATGGGAGAGTCCCAAGGAGGCACTCAGGCCTCGGGATTTGTTCAGCCACCCTAATACCCACCCTTTTCTCAAAATCTCGGGTATTCGATGGGAGGTACATCGGATTACCCCAGTTTTAGCCCTTACCACTCACACATGCCATACCCACCTTTCTACCCACCATACCCACAGTACCCTATGTACCCACCCCCATCTTTCTACCCAGGTACAGCAAACCCTACTCCGGGGAATGTTGCACCTCCTCCACCACCAGCAGAACCCATGGTCCCAGAAACCCAAGTGCCTAAACCTAGCTCATCTGGAGGGAGCAAGGTCAAGATGACCGACTACATGAAGCTGGGTGCTCCCCAGTATGAAACCGGTGATGACCCGTTTGTGTATCTTGAGAGGGTTAGAATGATTACAGATAAGATAGGAGCTGATGACAGTAGAGCCATTCAGATGGCTGGGTTCACACTAAAATACAAGAAGGCCCGAGAGTGGTTTAAAAACTATGTGAACCCAAGGTTGGACAGCCTATCATGGGAGGAGTTTGCAAATGAGTTTGCAGGATGGGCTTTCCCTGACAGTTCAAGGGAGTTGAAGATGATTAAATTTGAGCAGTTGAGGCAGTCAGATGAAATGAGTGTGGATGAGTATACAGATAGATTCTTGGAGCTGTTACCGTTTGCTGGGCAGAATCTGGACACAGATCAGAAGAAGTCAAGGAGGTATATCATGAAGCTCCATTCCAGGTATTCCTCCTTAATCCAGTCAGCAGAGAGGGAGAGTTTCCATGCCATAGTGGATATGGCTCGGAGGATGGAGGCTAGTGCAATCATCGAAGGGAAAGTTAAGCAGTCAATAGCACAGCCTTCTGGTTCCAAGACCCTAGGTGGAGGAAGGTTAGACCCTTCTTCTTTGAGTTCAGGCAGTAAGAGGTGGAGCAGTACCACCAAGAAGCCGAAGAAGAACAAGTTCTGGAATAAGATCAAGTCAGGTCTGGGATTAGGAAGTGGCTCGAGCTCAGGTGCAGATAATGCAGCATGTATGAAGTGTGGGAAGCCGCACAAAGGAGTATGTCGGTTTGGGACGACAGTCTGCTTCAGATGTGGGCAGGAAGGGCACATGGCACGAGAGTGTCCTAGAGCAGCTTTTGTGGCACAGTCTCAGCAGACAACTTCTGGTAGTGTGGCTCAGCCAGTAGCTCCAGCCGCGACTCAAGCTAGTGGCAGAGGTCGAGGGAGAGGGGCAGCCTCTTCTTCAGTGGGTTTCAGGGGTGAAGGTCCATCAGCTCCAGCATGGATCTTCACTATGACTCAGCAGGAGGCAAATGCATCAAACACAGTGGTGTCAGGTAATCTCATCATTGGTTGTTCTGATGTTTATGCCTTAATGAACCCTGGTGCATCGCATTCTTTTATTGCTCCGAGGGCCGTCGAGAGGTTGGGGTTGATGGTCTCTGGGTTAGAGTGTCCCCTATGGGTCAGTGGGCCCAAGTGTGATCCGTCAGTGGCAGAGTTAGTCTGCCAGTGTAGTCCAGTTTTTGTTGAGGGAAGATGCCTTTCTGCCGACCTTGTGGTTCTAGATTTGACAGATTTTGACGTCATTCTAGGGATGGATTGGCTATCTACCCATGGTGCTACCTTGGATTGCAGAGACAAGGTAGTCAGGTTCAGATGTCAGGATGGGTCAGAGGTTGTCTTCAGAGGAGACCAGAGGGGTACACCTGGAGGTTTGATATCAGCCCTACAGGCTCGTAGGCTGCTCAGGAGGGGTTGTCAGGGTTTTCTAGCTCATGTGAGAGAGCTGGATAGTCATGTCAGAGAGCCCGCCTCAGTGCCCGTGGTCAGAGAGTTTTTAGATGTTTTCCCAGACGAGCTGTCAGGTTTACCACCTGCTAGGGAGATAGAGTTTGAAATTGAGTTGATACCTGGAACTAGACCGATCTCTATCCCTCCCTACAGGATGGCGCCAGCTGAATTGAAGGAGCTTAAGGAGCAGTTGCAAGAGCTAGTAGATAAGGGCTTCATCTGATCGAGTACCTCGCTTTGGGTGCTCCAGTGCTGTTTGTGAAAAAGAAAGATGGATCCCTTAGAGTTTGTATCGACTACAGGCAGTTGAACAAAGTCACTACCAAGAATAAGTACCCTTTGCCAAGGATCGACGATCTATTCGACCAACTAGCAGGAGCAGGTTGTTTCTCCAAAATAGATCTGAGATCTGGGTACCATCAGCTGAGGATAAGAGAAGCGGATGTGCCGAAGACGGCATTCAGGACTAGATATGGGCACTATGAGTTCCTTGTGATGCCGTTCGGGTTAACCAATGCCCCTGCAGCATTCATGGATCTCATGAACAGAGTTTTCAGTCAGTATCTGGATCACTTTGTTATTGTCTTCATAGATGATATCTTAGTGTATTCCAGGAATGCAGAGGAGCATGCCCATCATCTGATGATAGTTCTGCAGACCTTGAGGGAACATAGCTTGTATGCCAAGTTCTCCAAGTGTGAGTTCTGGCTGAGGAGCATTTCATTCTTGGGGCATGTGGTGTCAGAAAATGGAATAGAGGTGGACCCCAAAAAGGTGGAAGCTGTAGCTAACTGGCCTAGACCCACTACAGTGACAGAGATCAAAAGCTTCTTGGGTTTGGCAGGTTGCTACAGGAGGTTCGTTCAGGACTTCTCCAAGATTGCAGCTCCCATGACCAGATTGACTAAGAAGAACCAGAGGTTTGTGTGGACTGACCAGTGTGAAGAGAGCTTTGAAGAGCTAAAGAAGAGGTTGACCTCAGCACCAATGTTAGCTCTGCTAACGAGTAATGAAGACTTCACGGTTTTCTGTGATGCGTCCCGTGTGGGACTGGGTTGGGTGCTAATGCAGAATGAAAGGGTGATTACTTATGCTTCTAGGCAGCTGAAGAAGCACGAGTTGAATTACCCTACACACAACCTAGAGATGGCAGCTGTAATCTTTGCACTCAAGATGTGGAGGCATTACCTTTATGGGATTAAATGTGAGATCTTCACAGATCATAAGAGCCTGCAGAACATCTTGAGTCAGAGAGAATTGAATCTGAGGCAGAGAAGATGGGTAGAACTGCTTAGTGACTATGATTGCAAGATCCAGTACCATCCGGGTAAGGCGAATGTTGTGGTAGACGCCTTAAGCCGGAAATCACTTGGCAGTTTATCCCATATTTCAGCAGAGAGGAGGCCAGTGGTGAGGCAGTTCTTCGAGCTCATCAATGAAGGTTTGCAGCTGGAGTTATCTGGTACAGGTGCTTTGATAGCCCAGATGAGAGTGGCACCTGTGTTTCTGGAGCAGGTGGCTCAGAAACAGCACGAGGACCCAGAATTAGTGAAGATTGCCAGGACTGTTCAGTCAGGCAAGAATTGTAATACCCGGCTAGACTCCGGTACCGGAATTCCTACCGTCCGGTGGAATCTCGGATGTCGGAGACCTCTAGAAGGGTAAAATCATGTTTTTGTAAAATGTTTTCATGTTTTTAATGGTTTTAAGTATGAATTAAATGAGTTTTAGCATGAAAAGTCCTTGGAGGAAAACCCAGGTTCGGCCGCCGAAAGTCAAGTTCGGCCGCCGAACATGCATGCGTTTTGGAGGCACGTTAGGCCCCCGAAAGCATGAGTTAGGGAAGTTCAGGTTCGGCCGCCGAAAGTCAAGTTCGGCCGCAGAACATTGCATGGATGCGGAGGCACATTCGGCCCCCGAACGTGGCCTGGCCAGCCACCTATAAAAGGGGCACTTAGCCGAAATGGGCGAGTTTTCTCCCACTTTCGGCCACAGCAAGCTTCCGACCTTCCCTTTGCAACTCTAGTGTTCTTCCTCCAAATCTTTTCCATTTTTCTTGAGTTTTAAACTCACATTGCAAGTTTTGAGCGTTTAAAGCAAGTTTTGGAGCTTTGGGAACTCAGGAGTTCATTTTTGTGGATCTCCAAGTTTAGGTCGTCTCCCTCTCGATCTTCAAGAGGTAAGAGCCGATCTTAAGCTCCTTATGTGTTTTAAATAAGTTTTATGCAAGATCTATGGGTAGAAAGGCATGTTAGGTTATATGTTGAGTTATGGGTTAATGTTGATGTTTTGAACAATGTGGCTTGCTTGAGTATGTTTGAAGTGTTGTAGTTGGGGTATATGACTGCTTGAGACCCCTAGGAACTTGTATGCATGTTTTAGTTGAGATTTATGCTTGATTTGAGGTTTTGGGAGGCAAGGGGTTCATGTGAACCAAGTTTCTGCCCTTCTGGCAGAAACCAGGTTCGGCCGCCGAAGGGAGTTTCGGCCGCCGAACCCCCTTTGTGGAGGCAGCATTCGGCTGCCGAAGTTGCCCCCGAAAAGAGACTTTCGTCTCTGTCTGGGACTTTCGGCCGCCGAAGGTGCCGCCGAAAGTGCCTGACTTTCGGATCTGTCCAGGACTTTCGGCCGCTGAAGGTGCCGCCGAAAGTGCCCTGTTCAGCTATTTCATGCATATCTCTATGTGATATTTTCAGGATGTTTTAGGGGGTTTTTGGGGAGTATATTAGAGTTGTAATTACGTATGTTTGGTCCCTCATTTGAGTCCATCTGTGTAGGTTCGGACCCGAGGAACCGAGGACCCCAGCAGTGAGATCAGCTGCTTCGGTGTTGTCAGAGTCAGCCAGAGGTGAGTGGAACTAAAACTTGATCTTTTAAATTAAATGCTGTATCATGTTTCACGCATCATGATTATGCAATAGGATGATTGCATTAGTTTTTCACAAATATGCCGCATTGCATAAATTATTGCTGTTGTGGGTGAATGTCGGATGACCCAGTTAGTCCATGACAGGAAGACCAGGCCCCATGCTACAGGCCTGGCACAGAGTAAGAAAGACCAGGCCCCATTCTACAGGCCTGGCACAGAGTAAGAAAGACCAGGATCCCATCCTATGGTCTAGCACGGTTATGGGACTTGAAGACCAGGAGCCCAGAGGAGGCCCTGGGAAAAATGGTAAGTAATATATGTTCTGACAGGAAAGACCAGGACCCCATTCTACAGGCCTGGCACAAAGTTAATTTGGACTAATTGGTGACGAGTTCACCCAACCCTTATGTGAATTGTTTGTGTTATGATGCATTTCATTAAAGCATAGTGTTAAAATGTTTTATAGTTCAGCTCACTGGGCTTTTAGCTCACCCCTCTCCCTTTACCCCCAGGCTTGCAGGTACAGTATAGTGCGGGAGTCCGGATAGAGTAAAGAAGTCATGCTTATGTAATAGCTAGCAATGGACATGATCAAATTGTAATGTAAAAGTACAGTATAGTTATGTAATGAGTTTTATGGATATTAGTGTGTGCTTGACCATAGATTGTTGTATCCCTTTTAATACATGATCTTAGAGATTTTTATGATGTTTACGTAACCAACTCAGCATATGTTATGTCACCCATTGGGGACACTGATGAGATCCCACAGAGGGATCAATGTTATGTTAATGTTTATGCACAGGCTGAGTTTGGTTGATGTTCATGGAAAGAAAAGTTTTAATTTTTATGTATGTTGTTGATCATGTATGGGATTAAGCAGGTTTTCAGGATGCATGTCAGGCTTGCTACGGGTCCCGGCGGCCTTAAGTCGACCCGGATCCTAGCGCCGGTAGCGGTCCGATTTTCGGGTCGTTACAGAATGGTATCAGAGCCCTAGGTTCATATGGTCGGACCTAGAGTGTCGGGCTCATAGAGGTTATAGAAGGTCAAGCACAATAGGAAAAGATCATGTCCACTAGGATAGGATGTGGAGTCCTATCTCACATGATGATGTGAAATGCCATGACTTTATGCATGTGCATTAATGATATGCTATGATATGTGATGTATGTGATGCGGGTACATGTGTGCCCACATGAACCATATGATGCTAATGTAGCTTGTGATGTGCACTGTTTTTCAGAAAACAGGATGAGAGGAACTCGTCGATCAGCAAGATTGACTGGAGTACCACCTGAGGATGAGGGCATGAGCGCCCGTCCTCCAGCATTGCCTAGGGCAATGTCTAGCAGGTCCAACAGGGACAGAGTAGCAAGAGACCCTAGAAGGTCTCTGGATCTGGGTAGGAGCCGATCAGTCAGAGGGACAGTTCAGGGAGGAGCGTCAGAGGATATGGGGGATGATATGGACGTAGAACAGAGGAGGGATGGCAATTTGGGAGTCAATATGTCAGAAGAAGGAATGGGAGAGTCCCAAGGAGGCACTCAGGCCTCGGGATTTGTACAGCCACCTCACTACCCACATTTCTCACAACATCCCGGGTATTCGATGGGAGGTACATCGGATTACCCTAGTTTCACCCCTTATCCCACACAGATGCCATACCCACCATACTACCCACCATACTCTCAGTACCCAATGTATCCACCTCCACCCTACTATCCAAATCCAGCAAACCCTACCTCAGAAAATGTTGCACCACCTCCACCACCTGCAGAACCAGCAGCCCCAGTTGCTCAACCTCCTAGATCTAGCTCAGCCAGTGGGAGCAAGGTCAAGATGACCGACTATATGAAGCTGGGTGCTCCCCAGTTTGAAACCGATGATGATCTGTTCGTGTACTTGGAGCGGGTCAAGGCAATTACAGATGAGATAGGGGCTGATGACAGTAGAGCCATTCAGATGGCCGGGTTCACGCTTAAGTGCAAAAAGGCACGGGAGTAGTTCAAGCATTATGTGAACCCGAGAGTGGACAGCATGACTTGGGAAGAGTTTGCAAACGAGTTTGCAGGATGGGCTTTCCCTGATAGTTCAAGGGAATTGAAGATGATAGAATTCGAGCAGTTGAGGCAAACTGATGACATGAGTGTAGACGAATATACTGACAGGTTTATGGAGTTGCTGCCATTTGCTGGGCAGGACCCTAGCACAGACCAGAAGAAGTCGAGGAGGTATATCATGAAGCTCCATTCCAGGTATTCCTCCTTGATACAGTCAGCAGATAGAGAGAGTTTTCATGCCATAGTAGACATGGCTAGGAGAATGGAGGCAAGTGCCATCATTCAGGGGACAGTTAAGCAGACAGTGGCACAAGCTTCTGGTTCTAAAACTCCGGGTGGGGGAAGGTTAGATCCCTCTACCTTGAGTGCAGCAACTTCAGGCAGTAAGAGATGGGGTAAACCCAAGGGTAAGAAGAATAAGTTCTGGAACAAGGTCAAGTCGAGTCTGGGATTTGGGAGTGGCTCAAGCTCTGGTGCGGATATTCCAAATTGTGCAAGGTGTGGTAGGCCACACAAGGGAGTATGTCGGTTTGGGACGAATGCCTACTTCAGATGTGGTCAGGAGGGGCATATAGCTAGAGATTGTTCAAGAGCAGCCCCGATGGCTCAGTCCCAGCAGACAGCTTCAGGCAGTGTAGCGCAGCCAGCAGCTCCAGCCATGACTCAGGCCAGTGGCAGAGGCAGAGGGAGAGGGGCAGCCTCTTCTTCAGCGGGTTTCAGAGGTGAAGGTCCATCAGCCCCAGCACGGATCTTCACAATGACACAGCAGGAGGCAGACGCATCCAACACCGTGGTGGCAGGTAATCTTGTCATTGGATGTTCGGATGTATATGCATTGATGGACCCTGGTGCATCTCATTCTTTTATTGCCCCGAGGGCCGTAGAGAGGTTGGGATTGATGATCTCTGGGTTAGAGTGTCCTCTCTGGGTCAGTGGACCCAAGTGTGATCCATCAGTGGCAGAGTCAGTCTGTCAGTGTAGTCCAGTTTTTGTTGAGGGGAGATGCATGTCCGCCGACCTTGTGGTTCTAGATTTGACAGACTTTGACATCATTCTAGGGATGGACTGGTTATCTACCCATGGTGCTACCTTGGACTGCAGGGACAAGGTAGTCAGGTTCAGAGGTCAGGATGGATCAGAGGTTGTCTTCAGAGGAGATAGGAGGGGTACACCTAGAGGTATGATCTCAGCTCTTCAGGCTCGTAGGTTGCTTAGGAGGGGATATCAGGGGTATTTGGCTCATGTGAGAGAGCTTAGTAGTCAGGTCAGAGAGCCCGCCTCGGTGCCAGTGGTTAGAGAGTTCTTAGATGTGTTCCCAGACGAGCTGCCAGGTTTACCACCTGCTAGGGAGATAGAGTTCGAGATAGAACTAATGCCTGGAACCCGACCGATCTCTATCCCCCCCTACAGGATGGCGCCAGCAGAATTGAAAGAGTTGAAGGAGCAGTTACAGGAGCTGGTAGACAAGGGCTTCATCCGACCAAGTACCTCACCTTGGGGTGCTCCAGTTTTGTTTGTGAGAAAGAAGGATGGATCCCTTAGACTTTGTATCGACTACAGGCAGTTGAACAAAGTCACTACCAAGAACAAGTACCCATTGCCAAGGATCGACGATCTATTCGACCAGCTAGCAGGAGCGGGTTGTTTCTCCAAAATAGATCTGAGATCGGGGTACCATCAGTTGAGGATCAGGGAAGAGGACGTACCAAAGACAGCTTTCAGGACCAGATATGGGCATTTTGAGTTCCTTGTGATGCCGTTCGGGTTAACTAACGCCCCTGCAGCATTCATGGACCTCATGAATAGAGTGTTTAGCCAGTACCTGGATCACTTCGTTATTGTCTTCATAGACGATATCTTAGTGTATTCCAGAAATGCAGAGGAGCATGCCCATCATCTGCGGTTGGTTCTACAGACCTTGAGGGAACATGGCTTGTATGCCAAGTTCTCTAAATGTGAGTTCTGGCTGAGGAGCATTTCGTTCTTGGGGCATGTAGTGTCAGAGAATGGGATTGAGGTAGACCCCAAGAAGACAGAGACTGTGGCTAACTGGCCTAGACCCACTTCAGTGACAGAGATTAGAAGTTTCTTGGGTTTGGCGGGTTACTACAGAAGGTTCGTGCAGGACTTCTCAAAAATAGCAGCTCCTCTGACCAGACTAACCAGGAAGAATCAGAAGTTTCTGTGGACTGACCAGTGCGAAGAGAGTTTTGAAGAGCTTAAGAAGAGGTTGACTTCAGCACCAGTGTTAGCTCTGCCATCTAGTGATGCAAACTTTACAGTCTTTTGTGATGCGTCCCGTGTGGGACTGGGTTGTGTGCTTATGCAGAACGAAAGGGTGATTGCTTATGCTTCTAGGCAGCTAAAGAAGCATGAGTTGAATTACCCCACACATGACCTTGAGATGGCAGCAGTAATCTTTGCACTCAAGATGTGGAGGCATTACCTCTATGGGGTAAAATGTGAGATCTTCACAGATCATAAAAGCCTGCAGTACATCCTGAGTCAAAGAGATTTGAACTTGAGACAGAGGAGATGGGTAGAGCTGCTGAGTGACTATGATTGCAAGATTCAGTATCATCCGGGTAAGGCGAATGTTGTGGCAGACGCCCTAAGCCGGAAGTCACTAGGCAGTCTATCCCACATCACGGCAGAAAGGAGACCGGTGGTGAAGGAGTTTTACAAGCTCATTGAGGAAGGTCTACAGATGGAGTTATCTGGTACAGGTGCCTTGGTCGCTCAGATGAAAGTGACACCTGTGTTTCTGGAGCAGGTGGCCCAGAAACAGCATGAGGACCCAGAGTTAGTGAAGATTGCCAGGACTGTTCAGTCAGGCAAGGACAGTGAGTTCAGATTCGACAATAGGGGGATCCTCCGCTATGGGAGTCGATTGTGTGTACCAGATGACATAGGGCTAAAAGGAGACATTATGAGAGAGGCTCATAATGCAAGATACAGCATTCACCCCGGAGCCACCAAAATGTATCAGGATCTGAAGAAAGTTTATTGGTGGCCAGCTATGAAGAGAGAAGTGGCACAGTTTGTGTCAGCCTGCGAAGTATGTCAGAGGGTGAAGCTGGAACATCAGAAGCCGGCTGGAATGCTTAACCCGCTACCTATTCCAGAGTGGAAATGGGAGAATATAGCTATGGACTTCGTAGTGGGGTTACCGGCGACGTCCAACAGATTGGACTCCATATGGGTGATTGTGGACAGACTCACCAAATCTGCTCACTTCATCCCTGTCAGGAGTGGCTATTCTGTGGACAAGTTAGCGCAGGTGTACGTTGATGAGATAGTCAGACTGCATGGGGTTCCTGTTTCTATAGTATCAGATAGAGGGCCCCAGTTCACCTCCAGGTTTTGGCGGAGTCTGCAGGATGCCATGGGTACTAGATTGGATTTCAGTACTGCCTTCCACCCACAGACGGACGGACAATCAGAAAGGACCATCCAGACCATAGAGGATATGCTCAGAATGTGTGTGCTGGACTTTGGCGGTTCTTGGAGGCAGCATCTACCTCTGGTGGAGTTTGCCTACAATAACAGTCATCATGCTAGCATCGGGATGGCTCCATATGAAGCTTTATATGGAAGGAAGTGCAGATCACCTGTTTGCTGGGAAGAAGTAGGAGAGAGGTCCTTAGCAGGACCCGAGCTAGTAGAGATCACCAGCAGGGTGGTGCCCATGATCAGAGAAAGAATTAAGACTGCTGCAAGCAGACAGAAGAGTTATGCAGACATCCGCAGAAGACTAGTAGAGTTTCAGGAGGGGGATCTGGTATTGCTTAAGGTGTCTCCAATGAAAGGAGTGGTTAGGTTCGGGAAGAAAGGTAAGCTGGCTCCGCGGTACATCGGACCCTTTGAAGTCTTGCAAAAGATTGGGAATGTATCGTACAAGCTGGATTTACCTGCTTCAATGGAGAGAATCCATCCGGTCTTCCATGTTTCTATGTTGAGAAAGTTCGTGTCAGATCCGAGCAAGGTTCTTAGTGAGCCTGATGTGGAGATCCAAGAGGATCTCACCTATGTTGAGCAGCCAGTACGGATCCTAGACACCCAGATCAGAAAGCTAAGAAACAAGGAAATCCCGATGGTGAAGGTCCTTTGGAACCACCACAATCTGGAAGAATGCACTTGGGAGACACGGGAGTCCATGCTCCGGCAATACCCTCATCTCTTTTAAGGTTAGTCTCCATGTGTTTATGTGTGTATGTTATGTTGTTTGCTATGCATGTGCTAGTTGAGGAACATTCGGGGACGAATGTTCTTAAGGGGGGGAGAATGTAATACCCGGCTAGACTCCGGTATCGGAATTCCTACCGTCCGGTGGAATCTCGGATGTCGGAGACCTCTGGAAGGGGTAGAATCATGTTTTTTATGAAATGTTTTCATGTTTTAATGGTTTTGAGTATGAAATTGAATGAGTTTTTGCATGAAAAAGTCCTTAGAGGAAAACCCAGGTTCGGCCGCCGAAAGTCAAGTTCGGCCGTCGAACATGCATGCGTTTTGGAGGCACGTTAGGCCCCCGAAAGCATGAGTGAGGGAAGTCCAGGTTCGGCCACCGAAAGTCAAGTTCGGCCGCCGAACATTGCATGGATGCGGAGGCACATTCGGCCCCCGAACGTGGTCTGGCCAGCCACTATAAAAGGGTCCCTTAGCCGAAAACGGGCGAGCTTTTTCCCCATTTTGGGCCAAGGTGAGCTTTCCGCCGTCCCTCACCCATTTTCAATGTCCTTCCTCTAAATCTTTCAATATTTTCACTTGTTTTCACTTGGTTTTGAAGATTTAAGCTTTTGAAACAAGTTTTGGAGCTTTGGGAACTCAGGAGCTCATTTTCGTGGATCTCCAAGTTTAGGTCGTCTCCCTCTCGATCTTCAAGAGGTAAGAGCCGATCTTAAGCTCCTTATGTGTTTTAAGTAAGTTTTATGCAAGATCTATGGGTAGAAATGCATGTTAGGCTATATGTTGAGTTTATGGGTTATGTTGATGTTTTGAACAATGTGGCTTGCTTAAGTATGTTTGAAGTGTTATAGTTGGGGTATTTGATGTTTTGAGACCCCTAGGAACTTGTATGCATGATTTGGTTGAGATATATGCTTGATTTGAGGTTTTGGGAAGCAAGGGGTTCATGTGAACCAAGTTTCTGCCCTTCTGGCAGAAACCAGGTTCGGCCGCCGAAGGGAGTTTCGGCCGCCGAACCCCCTTTGTGGAGGCAGCATTCGGCTGCCGAAGTTGCCCCCGAAAAGAGACTTTCGTCTCTGTCTGGGACTTTCGGCTGCCGAAGGTGCCGCCGAAAGTGCCTGACTTTCGGATCTGTCCAGGACTTTCGGCCGCCGAAGGTGCCGCCGAAAGTGCCCTGTTCAGCTATTTCATGCATATCTCTATGTGATTATTTCGTGATGTTTTAGGGGGTTTTTGGGGAATATTGTAGAGTTATGTTCAGGTATGTTTGGTCCCTCATTTGAGTCCACCTGTGTAGGTTCGGACCCGAGGAACCGAGGACCCCAGCAGTGAGTTCAGCTGCTTCGGTATTGTCAGAGTCAGCCAGAGGTGAGTGGAACTAAACTTAATCTTTTAAATTAAATGTTTTATCATGTTTCATGCATCATGATTATGCAATAGGATGATTGCATTAGTATTCACGAATATGCCGCATTGCATCGATTGTTGTTGATGTGGGTGAATGTTGGATGACCCAATTAGTCCATGACAGGAAGACCAGGACCCCATTCTACGGCCTGGCACGATTGTGGACTCGAAGACCAGGAGCCCAGAGGAGGCCCTGGGATAATGGTAAGTAATGTATGTATGACAGGAAGACCAGGACCCCATGCTACGGCCTGGCACTATGTTAGCTTGGACTAATTGGTGACAAGTTCACCCAACCCTTATGTGAATTGTTTGTGTTATGATGCATTCCATTTGAGCATAGTGTTAATGTGTTTTACTAGCTCTACTCACTGGGCTTTTAGCTCACCCCTCTCCCTTTACCCCCAGGCTTGCAGGTACAGTATAGTGCGGGAGTCCGGATAGAGTAAAGAAGTCATGCTTATGTAATAGCTAGCAATGGACATGATCAAATTGTAATGTAAAAGTACAGTATAGTTATGTAATGAGGTTTATGGATGTTAGCGTGTGCTTGACCATAGAATGTTGTATCCCTTTTTAATACATGATCTTAGAGATTTTGATGATGTTTATGTAAACCAACTCAACAGATGTTATGTTTCCCATTGGGGCACAGATGAGATCCCACAGAGGGATCAAAGTTATGTTTATGTTTATGCACAGGTTGAGTTTGGTTGATATTCATGGAAAGAAAAGTTTTAATTTTTATGCATGTTGTTGATCATGTATGGGATTATACAGGTTCACAGGTTTTATGTCAGGCTTGCTACGGGTCCCGGCGGCCTTAAGTCGACCCGGATCCTAGCGCCGGTAGCGGTCCGATTTTCGGGTCGTTACAGGTTCGGCCGCCGAAAGTCAAGTTCGGCCGCCGAACATGCATGCGTTTTGGAGGCACGTTAGGCCCCCGAAAGCATGAGTTAGGGAAGTTCAGGTTCGGCCGCCGAAAGTCAAGTTCGGCCGCCGAACATTGCATGGATGCGGAGGCACATTCGGCCCCCGAACGTGGCCTGGCCAGCCACCTATAAAAGGGGCACTTAGCCGAAATGGGCGAGTTTTCTCCCACTTTCGGCCACAGCAAGCTTCCGACCTTCCCTTTGCAACTCTAGTGTTCTTCCTCCAAATCTTTTCCATTTTTCTTGAGTTTTAAACTCACATTGCAAGTTTTGAGCGTTTAAAGCAAGTTTTGGAGCTTTGGGAACTCAGGAGTTCATTTTTGTGGATCTCCAAGTTTAGGTCGTCTCCCTCTCGATCTTCAAGAGGTAAGAGCCGATCTTAAGCTCCTTATGTGTTTTAAATAAGTTTTATGCAAGATCTATGGGTAGAAAGGCATGTTAGGTTATATGTTGAGTTATGGGTTAATGTTGATGTTTTGAACAATGTGGCTTGCTTGAGTATGTTTGAAGTGTTGTAGTTGGGGTATATGACTGCTTGAGACCCCTAGGAACTTGTATGCATGTTTTAGTTGAGATTTATGCTTGATTTTTGGTTTTGGGAGGCAAGGGGTTCATGTGAACCAAGTTTCTACCCTTCTGGCAGAAACCAGGTTCGGCCGCCGAAGGGAGTTTCGGCCGCCGAACCCCCTTTGTGGAGGCAGCATTCGGCTGCCGAAGTTGCCCCCGAAAAGAGACTTTCGTCTCTGTCTGGGACTTTCGGCCGCCGAAGGTGCCGCCGAAAGTGCCTGACTTTCGGATCTGTCCAGGACTTTCGGCCGCCGAAGGTGCCACCGAAAGTGCCCTGTTCAGCTATTTCATGCATATCTCTATGTGATATTTTCAGGATGTTTTAGGGGGTTTTTGGGGAGTATATTAGAGTTGTAATTACGTATGTTTGGTCCCTCATTTGAGTCCACCTGTGTAGGTTCGGACCCGAGGAACCGAGGACCCCAGCAGTGAGATCAGCTGCTTCGGTGTTGTCAGAGTCAGCCAGAGGTGAGTGGAACTAAAACTTAATCTTTTAAATTAAATGCTTTATCATGTTTCACGCATCATGATTATGCAATAGGATGATTGCATTAGTTTTTCACGAATATGCCGCATTGCATAAATTATTGCTGTTGTGGGTGAATGTCGGATGACCCAGTTAGTCCATGACAGGAAGACCAGGCCCCATGCTACAGGCCTGGCACAGAGTAAGAAAGACCAGGCTCCATTCTACAGGCCTGGCACAGAGTAAGAAAGACCAGGATCCCATCCTATGGTCTAGCACGGTTATGGGACTTGAAGACTAGGAGCCCAGAGGAGGCCCTGGGAAAAATGGTAAGTAATATATGTTCTGACAGGAAAGACCAGGACCCCATTCTACAGGCCTGGCACAAAGTTAATTTGGACTAATTGGTGACGAGTTCACCCAACCCTTATGTGAATTGTTTGTATTATGATGCATTTCATTAAAGCATAGTGTTAAAATGTTTTATAGTTCAGCTCACTGGGCTTTTAGCTCACCCCTCTCCCTTTACCCCCAGGCTTGCAGGTACAGTATAGTGCGGGAGTCCGGATAGAGTAAAGAAGTCATGCTTATGTAATAGCTAGCAATGGACATGATCAAATTGTAATGTAAAAGTACAGTATAGTTATGTAATGAGTTTTATGGATGTTAGTGTGTGCTTGACCATAGATTGTTGTATCCCTTTTAATACATGATCTTAGAGATTTTTATGATGTTTACGTAACCAACTCAGCATATGTTATGTCACCCATTGGGGACACTGATGAGATCCCACAGAGGGATCAATGTTATGTTAATGTTTATGCACAGGCTGAGTGTAACGCTCCGGAAATCCGGACCGCTACCGGCGCTAGGATCCGGGTCGACTTAAGGCCGCCGGGACCCGTAGCAAGCCTGACATATAACCTGTAAACCTGTATAATCCCATACATGATCAACAACATGCATAAAAATCAAAACTTTTCTTCATACATACTGTCATCAACTAACTCAACCTGTGCATACTCTGGTCATATACCTAACATAGTCCCTCTGTGGGATCACATCAAGCCTTAAAGGCAAAACAACCTGTGTTGAGTTAGTTTATATAAACATCATAACATAAGATCATGTATATACAAAAGGGATTAACAATATATTATGGTCAAGCACAACTCTATCCTCAATGACTTCATTACATAACATCCTGAATATTTTTACATTTCATCATAATACAATTGTCATGTCCACAAACTAACTATTACATACATATGACTTTTTCTCTTCTTGCCTTCTCTATCTATCCCGTACCTGCAAACCTGGGGGTTAGGGGAGAGGGGTGAGCTAGATGCCCAGTGAGTAGAACTGTAAAAAGAATATTTAAAACATGCTATCATGGAATGCGTCACTGCACAAATAAATCACACCACGGATGGACTGATTCAAAAATCCCTCAACTCCATGCCCGGCCCTATTATGGGCACCACAGGACTTCGTATTGCCCGGCCCTATTATGGGCACCACAGGACTTCGTACTCGGAGTTATTGCCCGGCCCTATTATGGGCACCACAGGTCTTCGTATTGCCCGGCCCTATTATGGGCACCACAGGACTTCGTATATAGAAGGCTAATGAATCATCCTAATGTCCATCCACTATCATCTATCACAACAATACAATGCGGCATAGTCGTGAATTCTAATGCAACAACCTATAATATGATCATGATGCATGAAGCATGATAAAAGCATTTCATTTCTTAATTTAAAAAGGTTAAGTTAGTTCCACTCACCTCTGGCTGACCCTGACAAACTCTGTAGCAGCTGGCTCACTGCTGGGGTCCTTGGTTCCTCGGGTCCGAACCTACACAGGTGGACTCCAATGAGGGACCAAACATACATAAACATAACTCTAATACATTCCCCAAAAACTCCCTAAAATATCCTGAAAACATCACATGAAAATATGCATGAAATGGCTGAACAGGGCACTTTCGGCGGCACCTTCGGCGGCCGAAAGTCCTGGACAGAGACGAAACTCAGGTAGGTTCGGCGGCACCTTCGGCGGCCGAAAGTGCCAGACAGAGACGAAAGTCTCTTTTCGGGGGCAACTTCGGCAGCCGAAAGGCCTGCCTCCCCAGCCATGTTCGGCGGCCGAAAGTGCCTTCGGCTGCCGAACCTGGTTTCTGCCAAAGGGCAGAAACTTGGCTCCCTTGTGCATTTTCGCCTCCAAACTCACCAATCATGCATACCACTCAACCAAAACATGCATACAAGCTCCTAGGGGCCTCAAACAAGCATATACCCCAACTACAACACTTCAAACATACTCAAACATGCCACATTGCTCAAAAATCACATAAAACCTAACATTTGCTTAAAAACTCATACAACCCTATACATGCCATTCTACCCCATAAAATCACTTAAAACTTACTTAAAACACATGAGGAGCTTAAGATCGGCTCTTACCTCTTGAAGATCGAGAGGGAGACGACCTAAACTTGGAGATCCACGAAAATGAGCTCCTGAGTTCCCAAAGCTCCAAAACTTGGTTTAAAAGCTCAAAACCTTCAATGCAAGCTTAAAACTCAAGAAAAATGGTAGAGATTTGGAGGAAGAACACAAGAGTTGCAAAGGGAAGGTCGGAAGCTTGCTGTGGCCGGAAATGGGAGAAAGCTCGCCCATTTCGGCTAAGTGCCCCATTTATAGGTGGCTGGCCAGGCCACGTTCGGGGGCCGAATGTGCCTCCGCATCCATGCAATGTTCGGCGGCCGAACTTGACTTTCGGCGGCCGAACCTGGACTGCCCTCACTCATGCTTTCGGGGGCCTAACGTGCCTCCAAAACGCATGCATGTTCGGCGGCCGAACTTGACTTTCGGCGGCCGAACCTGGATTTTCCTCCAAAGACTTTTTATGCAAAAACTCATTTAGTTTCATACTTTAAAACATTAAAATTCATGAAAACATTTTGTAAAACATGTCTTTACCCTTCTAGAAGTTCCCGACATCCGAAATTCCACCGGACGGTAGGAATTCCGATACCGGAGTCTAGCCGGGTATTACATTCTCCCCCCCTTAAGAACATTCGTCCCCGAATGTACCTCAACTAGCACACATAGCATGGCAAAGAACATAACACACATACAAGGCACATAAACACATAGGGATCTAACCTTAAAAGAGATGAGGGTACTGCTGGAGCATAGACTCCCGTGTCTCCCAAGTGCATTCTTCCAAGTTGTGGTGGTTCCACAGGACTTTCACCATCGGGATTTCCTTGTTTCTTAACTTTCTGATCTGGGTGTCTATGATCCGCACTGGCTGTTCAACATAGGTGAGATCCTCTTGGACCTCCACATCAGGCTCACTAAGAACCTTGCTCGGATCTGACACAAACTTCCTCAACATTGAAACATGGAAAACCGGATGGATTCTTTCCATCGAAGCAGGTAAATCCAGCTTGTACGACACATTCCCAATCTTTTGCAAGATTTCAAAGGGTCCGATGTATCGTGAGGCTAGTTTACCCTTCTTCCCGAAGCGAACCACTCCCTTCATTGGAGACACCTTGAGCAATACCAGATCCCCCTCCTGAAACTCTAACTGTCTTCTGCGGACGTCTGCATAGCTCTTCTGTCTGCTTGCAGCAGTCTTGATTCTTTCTCTGATTATGGGTACTACCCTGCTGGTGATCTCTACTAACTCAGGCCCTGCCAAGGCCTTTTCTCCAACTTCCTCCCAGCAAACAGGTGATCTGCACTTCCTTCCATACAAAGCTTCATATGGAGCCATCCCGATGCTAGCCTGATGGCTGTTGTTGTAGGCAAACTCCACCAAAGGTAGATGTTGCCTCCAAGAACCGCCAAAGTCCAGCACACACATTCTGAGCATATCCTCGATAGTCTGGATGGTCCTTTCTGACTGTCCATCAGTCTGGGGGTGGAAGGCAGTACTGAAATCCAACCTAGTACCCATGGCATTCTGCAGACTCCGCCAAAACCTGGAGGTGAACTGGGGCCCTCTATCTGACACTATCGAAACAGGAACCCCATGCAGCCTGACGATCTCATCCACATACACCTGCACCAACTTGTCCACAGAGTAGCCACTCCTGACAGGAATGAAGTGAGCAGATTTGGTGAGTCTGTCCACAATCACCCATATGGAGTCCACTCTGTTGGACGCCGCCGGTAACCCCACTACGAAGTCCATAGATATATTCTCCCATTTCCATTCTGGGATAGGTAGCGGGTTAAGCATTCCAGCCGGCTTCTGATGTTCCAGCTTCACCCTCTGACATATTTCGCAGGCGGACACAAACTGTGCCACTTCTTTCTTCATCGCTGGCCACCAATAAACTTTCTTCAAATCTTGATACATCTTGGTGGCTCCGGGGTGAATGCTGTATCTTGCATTATGAGCCTCCCTCATAATGTCTCCTTTTAGCCCAATGTCATCTGGTACACATAGTCTGCTCCCATAGCGGAGGATCCCCTTACTGTCGAATCTGAACTCGCTATCATTGCCTGACTGAACAGTCCTGGCAATCTTCACTAACTCCGGGTCCTCATGCTGTTTCTGAGCCACCTGCTCCAGAAACACGGGTGCTACTCTCATCTGGGCCACTAAGGCACCTGTACCAGACAACTCCAACTGTAGACCTTCCTCAATAAGCTTGTAGAACTCCTTCACCACTGGTCTCCTCTCTGCCGCGATGTGGGATAGACTGCCTAGTGACTTCCGGCTTAGGGCGTCTGCCACGACATTCGCCTTACCCGGATGATACTGAATCTTGCAATCATAGTCACTCAGCAGCTCCACCCATCTCCTCTGCCTCAAATTCAGATCCCTCTGACTCAAGATGTACTGCAGGCTCTTATGATCTGTAAAGATCTCACACTTTACCCCATAGAGGTAGTGCCTCCACATCTTGAGTGCAAAGATTACTGCTGCCATCTCAAGGTCATGTGTGGGGTAATTCAACTCATGCTTCTTTAGCTGTCTAGAAGCATAAGCAATCACCTTCTCATTCTGCATCAGTACACAACCCAGTCCCACACGGGACGCATCACAAAAGACTGTAAAGTCCTCATCACTAGATGGCAGAGCTAACACTGGTGCTGAAGTCAACCTCTTCTTAAGCTCTTCGAAACTCTCCTCGCACTGGTCGGTCCACAGAAATTTCTGATTCTTCCTGGTTAACCTGGTCAGAGGAGCTGCTATCTTTGAGAAGTCCTGAACGAACCTCCTGTAGTAACCTGCCAAACCCAAGAAACTCCTGATCTCTGTCACTGAAGTGGGTCTAGGCCAGTTAGCCACAGTTTCTATCTTCTTGGGATCTACCTAAATACCATTCTCTGACACTACATGCCCCAAGAACGAAATGCTCCTCAGCCAGAACTCACATTTAGAGAACTTGGCATACAAGCCATGTTCCCTCAAAGTCTACAAGACCAACCGCAGATGATGGGCATGCTCCTCTGCATTCCTGGAATACACTAAGATATCATCTATGAAGACAATAACGAAGTGATCCAGGTACTGGCTAAACACCCTGTTCATGAGATCCATGAATGCTGCAGGGGCGTTAGTTAACCCGAACGGCATCACAAGGAACTCAAAATGCCCATATCTGGTCCTGAAAGCCGTCTTTGGCACATCCTCATCCCTTATCCTTAGCTGATGGTACCCCGATCTTAGATCTATTTTGGAGAAACAACCCGCTCCGGCTAGCTGGCCGAATAGATCATCGATCCTAGGCAATGGGTACCTATTCTTGGTAGTGACTTTGTTCAACTGCCTGTAGTCGATACAAAGTCTAAGGGATCCATCCTTCTTCCTCACAAACAAGACCGGAGCACCCCAAGGTGAGGTACTCTGTCGGATGAAACCCTTTTCTACCAGCTCTTGCAATTGCTCTTTCAACTCCTTCAACTCGGCTGGAGCCATCCTGTAGGGAGGGATAGAGATCGGTCTAGTTCCAGGCATCAACTCTATCTCGAACTCTATCTCCCTAGCAGGTGGTAAACCTGGAAGCTCATCAGGAAAGTCATCCTGAAACTCTCTGACAACTGGCACCGAGGCCGGCTCCCTGACCTGACTGTCTAGCTCTCTCACATGAGCTAAGTACCCCTGACATCCCTTCCTAAGCAACCTACGAGCCTGAAGAGCTGATATCAGACCTCTAGGTGTGCCCCTCTTGTCTCCTCTGAAGACGACCTCTGACCCGTTCTGATCTCTGAACCTGACTACCTTGTCCCTGCAGTCCAAGGTAGCACCATGGGTAGATAGCCAATCCATCCCTAGAATGACATCAAAGTCTGTCAAATCTAGAACCACAAGGTCGGCGGAGAGGCATCTTCCCTCAATAAAAACTGGACTGTACTGGCAGACTGACACTGCCACTGACGGGTCACACTTGGGTCCACTGACCCATAGGAGACACTCTAACCCAGAGACTATCAGACCTAACCTCTCAACGGCTCTCGGAGCAATAAATGAATGAGATGCACCCGGGTCCATTAATGCATACACATCAGAACACCCAATGACGAGATTACCTGACACCACGGTGTTGGATGTGTTAGCCTCCTGCTGTGTCATGGTGAAGATCCTGGCTGGAGCTGATGGACCTTCACCTCGGGAACCAGAAGAAGAGGCTGCCCCTCTCCCTCTACCTCTGCCACTGCCCTGAGTTGTGGCTGGAACTGCTGGCTGTGCCACACTACCAGAAGCTGTCTGCTGGGGCTGGCCCATAAAAGGCGCTCTAGGACAATCCCGAGCTATGTGTCCCTCCTGTCCACATCTGAAACATGCATTAGTCCCAGCTCGACACACTCCCCTGTGCGGTCTTCCACATCTCTGGCATTCTGTACCATCTGAGCCTGAGCTCGAGCCACCGCCAAATCCCAGACCAGATTTCAACTTGTTCCAAAACTTATTCTTCTTCGGCTTCTTGGTGGTGCTATCCCACCTCTTCTTACCTGAGCTCTGAGAAGAGAAACCTAGTCCTCCTCTGTTTGGGGTCTTAACCCCTGAAGACTGGGTCACTGACTGCTTCACTGACCCCTCAACTATAGCACTTGCCTCCATTCTTCGAGCCATATCCACCACAGTGTGGAAACTTTCTCTCTCAGCTGACTGAACCAACGAGGAGTACCTGGAATGCAGCTTCATAACATATTTCTTGGCTCTCTTCGTATCTGAATCTAGAGCTTGCCCTGAAAAAGGCAAAAGCTCCAAGAATTTATCCGTGAACTCCTCTACACTCATGTGTTCTGACTGCCTCAGTTGCTCAAACTCAATCATTTTCAGTTCTCTAGAACTGTCTGGAAAAGCCCATCCAGCGAACTCATTCGCAAATTCTTCCCATGTCATACCGTCTAGTCTCGGGTCCACATAACACTTGAACCATTCCCGTGCCTTCTTGCACTTTAAAGTGAACCCTGCCATCTGAATGGCCCTGCTGTCACTTGCCCCTAGCTCATCAGTTATTGTCTTCACTACTCTCAGATACTCAAAGGGGTCATCCCCTGACTTGTATTTGGGAGCATCTAGCTTGAGGTAATCTGTCATCTTTACCTTGCTCCCATCGACTGAGCTAGGTCTAGGAGGTTGAGTAACTGGGGCTGCTGGTTCTATAGGTGGTGGAGGTGGAGGTGCAGCATTCCCCGAGGTGGGGTTTGCCGAGTTAGGATAGAAGGGTGAGGGTGGATAAGTTGGGTACTGTGTGTAGGGTGGATAGAAAGGTGGATAAGGCATGTAGGTAGGGTAGGGGTGAAAGCTGGAGTAATCCGATGTGCCTCCCATCGGATACCCTGAACCCTGTGGGAAGGGTGGATAATGGGGTGGAAAACCATACCCCGGGGCCTGAACGCCTCCCTGTGACTCCCCTGTCCCTTCTTCCTGCATGCTCACATCCAGGTTCCCATCCCTCCTCTGATCCTCTTCCATAACCTCCCTCACATCTGAAGAACTTCCTCCTCTATCAGTCCCCCTTCTGCTGGCATCAAAAGACCTTCTAGGGTCCCTTGACACTCTCTCTCTGTTGGCTCTACAAGACATTGCCCTAGGCAATGTAGGAGGACGGGCGCTCGTGCCCTCATCCTCAGGTGGCACTCCAGTCAATCGCGCAGATCGACGAGTTCCTCTCATCCTATTCTCTGAAAAACAGCTCATAACAAGCAAACATTAGCATCATATGGCTCATGTGGGCACACATGAACCCTCATCGCATACATCACATAGCATATCATATCATTAATGCACATGCATAAAGTCATGGCATTTCACATCATCATGCAAGACAGGACTCAACATCCTATCCTAGTGGACATGACCTTCCTATTGTGCTTGACCTTCTAGAACATCTATGAGCCCGACACTCTAGGTCCGACCATATGAACCTAGGGCTCTGATACCATTCTGTAACGCCCCGGAAATCCGGACCGCTACCGGCGCTAGGATCCGGGTCGACTTAAGGCCGCCGGGACCCGTAGCAAGCCTGACATATAACCTGTAAACCTGTATAATCCCATACATGATCAACAACATGCATAAAAATTAAAACTTTTCTTCATACATACTGTCATCAACTAACTCAACCTGTGCATACTCTGGTCATATACCTAACATAGTCCCTCTGTGGGATCACATCAAGCCTTAAAGGCAAAACAACCTGTGTTGAGTTAGTTTACATAAACATCATAACATAAGATCATGTATATACAAAAGGGATTAACAATATATTATGGTCAAGCACAACTCTATCCTCAATGACTTCATTACATAACATCCTGAATATTTTTACATTTCATCATAATACAATTGTCATGTCCACAAACTAACTATTACATACATATGACTTTTTCTCTTCTTGCCTTCTCTATCTATCCCGTACCTGCAAACCTGGGGGTTAGGGGAGAGGGGTGAGCTAGATGCCCAGTGAGTAGAACTGTAAAAAGAATATTTAAAACATGCTATCATGGAATGCGTCACTGCACAAATAAATCACACCACGGATGGACTGATTCAAAAATCCCTCAACTCCATGCCCGGCCCTATTATGGGCACCACAGGACTTCGTATTGCCCGGCCCTATTATGGGCACCACAGGACTTCGTACTCGGAGTTATTGCCCGGCCCTATTATGGGCACCACAGGTCTTCGTATTGCCCGGCCCTATTATGGGCACCACAGGACTTCGTATATAGAAGGCTAATGAATCATCCTAATGTCCATCCACTATCATCTATCACAACAATACAATGCGGCATAGTCGTGAATTCTAATGCAACAACCTATAATATGATCATGATGCATGAAGCATGATAAAAGCATTTCATTTCTTAATTTAAAAAGGTTAAGTTAGTTCCACTCACCTCTGGCTGACCCTGACAAACTCTGTAGCAGCTGGCTCACTGCTGGGGTCCTTGGTTCCTCGGGTCCGAACCTACACAGGTGGACTCCAATGAGGGACCAAACATACATAAACATAACTCTAATACATTCCCCAAAAACCCCCTAAAACATCCTGAAAACATCACATGAAAATATGCATGAAATGGCTGAACAGGGCACTTTCGGCGGCACCTTCGGCGGCCGAAAGTCCTGGACAGAGACGAAACTCAGGTAGGTTCGGCGGCACCTTCGGCGGCCGAAAGTGCCAGACAGAGACGAAAGTCTCTTTTCGGGGGCAACTTCGGCAGCCGAAAGGCCTGCCTCCCCAGCCATGTTCGGCGGCCGAAAGTGCCTTCGGCTGCCGAACCTGGTTTCTGCCAAAGGGCAGAAACTTGGCTCCCTTGTGCATTTTCGCCTCCAAACTCACCAATCATGCATACCACTCAACCAAAACATGCATACAAGCTCCTAGGGGCCTCAAACAAGCATATACCCCAACTACAACACTTCAAACATACTCAAACATGCCACATTGCTCAAAAATCACATAAAACCTAACATTTGCTTAAAAACTCATACAACCCTATACATGCCATTCTACCCCATAAAATCACTTAAAACTTACTTAAAACACATGAGGAGCTTAAGATCGGCTCTTACCTCTTGAAGATCGAGAGGGAGACGACCTAAACTTGGAGATCCACGAAAATGAGCTCCTGAGTTCCCAAAGCTCCAAAACTTGGTTTAAAAGCTCAAAACCTTCAATGCAAGCTTAAAACTCAAGAAAAATGGTAGAGATTTGGAGGAAGAACACAAGAGTTGCAAAGGGAAGGTCGGAAGCTTGCTGTGGCCGGAAATGGGAGAAAGCTCGCCCATTTCGGCTAAGTGCCCCATTTATAGGTGGCTGGCCAGGCCACGTTCGGGGGCCGAATGTGCCTCCGCATCCATGCAATGTTCGGCGGCCGAACTTGACTTTCGGCGGCCGAACCTGGACTGCCCTCACTCATGCTTTCGGGGGCCTAACGTGCCTCCAAAACGCATGCATGTTCGGCGGCCGAACTTGACTTTCGGCGGCCGAACCTGGATTTTCCTCCAAAGACTTTTTATGCAAAAACTCATTTAGTTTCATACTTTAAAACATTAAAATTCATGAAAACATTTTGTAAAACATGTCTTTACCCTTCTAGAAGTTCCCGACATCCGAAATTCCACCGGACGGTAGGAATTCCGATACCGGAGTCTAGCCGGGTATTACACTGAGTTTGGTTGATGTTCATGGAAAGAAAAGTTTTAATTTTTATGTATGTTGTTGATCATGTATGGGATTAAGCAGGTTTTCAGGATGCATGTCAGGCTTGCTACGGGTCCCGGCGGCCTTAAGTCGACCCGGATCCTAGCGCCGGTAGCGGTCCGATTTTCGGGTCGTTACAAGAATGAGGAGTTCAGATTTGACAGCAAGGGGATCCTCTGCTATGGGAATAGATTGTGTGTACCAGATGATGTGGGACTGAAGGGAGACATTATGAGGGAAGCTCATAATGCCAGATACAGTGTTTCACCCTAGAACCACCAAAATGTACAAAGATCTGAAGGGAGTTTATTGGTGGCCAGCTATGAAAAGAGAAGTGGCACAGTTTGTGTCAGCCTGCGAAATATGTAAGAGGGTGAAGCTGGAACATCAGAAGTCGGCTGGAATGCTTAACCCACTACCTATTCCAGAGTATAAATGGGAGAATATAGCTATGGACTTCGTGGTGGGGCTACCGGCGGCGTCCAACAGATTGGACTCCATATGGGTGATTGTGGACATACTGACCAAATCTGCTCACTTCATCCCTGTCAGGAGTGGCTATTCTGTGGACAAGTTGGCGCAGGTGTATGTAGATGAGGTTGTCAGGTTGCATGGGGTTCCTATTTCAATAGTGTCTGATAGAGGGCCCCAGTTCACCTCCAGGTTTTGGCGGAGTCTGCAGAATGTTATGGGTACCAGGTTGGATTCTAGCACTACTTTCCATCCACAGACGGACGGACAATCAAAGAGGACCATCCAGACAATAGAGGATATGCTTAGAATGTGTGTGCTGGATTTTGGCGGTTCTTGGAGGCAACATCTACCTTTGGTGGAGTTTGCCTACAATAACAGCCATCATGCTAGCATAGGGATGGCTTCATATGAAGCTTTGTATGGAAGGAAATGCAGGTCGCCTGTTTGCTGGGAGGAAGTTGGAGAAAGGGCCTTGGCAGGGCCTGAGCTTATAGAGATCACCAGCAAAGTGGTGCCCATAATCAGAGAAAGGATCAAGACTGCTGCAAGCAGGCAAAAGAGTTATGCATACATCCGCAGAAGGCAAGTGGAGTTTCAGGAGAGGGATTTGGTATTGCTCAAAGTGTCTCCAATGAAAGGGGTGATTCGATTCGGGAAGAAAGGTAAGCTAGCTCCGCGGTACATCGGACCCTTTGAAATCTTGCAAAAGATCGGGAATGTATCGTATAAGCTGGACTTACCTGCTTCTATGGAAAGAATCCATCCAGTTTTCCATGTTTCTATGTTAAGAAAGTTCGTGTCAGATCCGGGCAAGGTTCTTAGTGAGCCTAATATGGAAATCCTTGGAGATCTCACCTATGTTGAGCAGCCGGTGCGGATCCTAGACACCCAGATCAGAAAGCTAAGAAACAAGGAAATCCCGATGGTGAAAGTCCTTTGGAATCACCACAACATCGAAGAGTGTACCTGGGAGACACGGGAGTCCATGCTCCAGCAATATCCTCATCTCTTCTAAGGTGAGTGCTATGTGTTTTGTGTTTTTGTTGTATGTTGATGTTTTATGCTTTGTATGTTCATGTTGTATGCTATGCCATGTTTGTTTGGTGAACATTCGGGGACGAATGTTCTTAAGGGGGGAAGAATGTAATACCTGGCTAGACTCCGGTATTGAAATTCCTACCGTCCGGCGGAATCTCCGATGTCGAAAACCTCTAGAAGGGTAAAGTCATATTTTCATAAAATGTTTTAATGTATTTGATGATTTTAAGTAAGAAGGAAATTGAGTTTTGAATGAAATAGACTATGGAGGTATTTCTAGGTTCGGCCGCCGAACCTCAAGTTCGGCCGCCGAACATTGGATGGTTTAGGGGGGCGAGTTAGGCTTCTGAAAGAGGCAAAGGTTCGGCCGCCGAACTTGCATGATTTTTTGAGGCACTTTAGGCTGCCGAAAGGTGGTCTGGCAACCCCTATAAAAGGGCTCCATGGCCGAAATGGGCGAGCTTTCTCCCCATTTTCGGCCAACGGTGAGCCCATGCCCTCCTATGGTCGTTTTTTATGTTTTTCCTTCAATCTTTCATGTATTAATAAGTTTTATCTCGGTTTGAAGATATTTGAGCAAGTTTTGGAGCTTGGAGACCAAAGAGTGGATTTCTCCCCATCTCCAAGTTAGGATCGTCTTCCCTCTCGATCTTCAAGAGGTAAGCTTAGATCCTACCCCTCTTGTATGTTTTAAACGAGTTTCATGAAGTTTTATGGCGTAGAAATGCATGTTTAGGTTTATGTTGAGTTTATGAGCAATGTGAGTTATATATGCATGTTTGATGTGTTGTAGTTGGGGTTTAGGATAGCTTGAAACCCCTAGGAGCCTATATGCTTGAGTTTTCATGTTGTAGAATAGGTAAATGCATGTTGAATGAGTTGGGAGGCTTTTGTGCATGTTAGAGGCTGAGTTTCTGCCCTTTGGAAGAACTCAGGTTCCGCAGCCGAAGGCTCTTTCGGCCGCCGAACCTGCCTGTGGTAGCATGTATCGGCTGCCGAACCCTGCCCCCGAAAGTGGACTTTCGGCTCTGGAAGGGAGTTTCAGCCGCCGAACATGCATGAGTTTCGTCTCTGGAGGGAACCTTCGGCAGCCGAAAGTGCCGCCGAAGGTGCATGACTTTCGGCTCTGGAGGGACTTTCGGCCGCCGAACCTGCCGCTGAAAGTGCTCTGTTCAGTCTTCCTTTGCATGATTTATGTGATTGTTTTAAGGTGTTTTAGGGGGTTTTTGGGGAGTATTTTATAGTCATGTTCTTGGATGTTTGGTCCCTCATTTGAGTCCATCTGTGTAGGTTCGGACCCGAGGAACCGAGGACCCCAGCAGTGAGTCAGCTGCTTCAGTGTCTTGTCAGAGCTAGCCTAAGGTGAGTGGAATAACTCTTTATGCTTTTAAGTAAATAAATCAGTTCTTAACATGATTCACGCATCATGAATGCCATGAGATATACTAGGGTGCTTGCATTAAAACTCACGAATATGTTGCATTGCATATTATGTTGTTGATGTGGATGAATGTTGGATGATCCTTTAGCCCGCACTATGATATGATCTGATATGGTATGGTATGGAAGACCAGTGAGGCCCATTCTACGCCTCTGGCACTATGTAAGAGAAAGACCAGTGAGGCCCATTCTACGCCCCTGGCATATTGGAATGTTATGTTATGTAATGTAAGAGAAAGACCAGTGAGGCCCAGTCTACGCCCCTGGCACTATTAGCATGTGTAGTGGGCTATTGGTGACAAGTTCATCCTTGGCATGATTTGTCTGTGATGTGATGCATTCCATGATATCATATGTTTTAAATATAATGTTTTATTATTCTGCTCACTGGACTCTAGCAGCTCACCCCACTCCCTTAATCCCCCAGGTTTACAGGTACGGGATAGACCAGGAGGCCAGCTAGAGTAAAGTGATGTATTGTAATAGCTAGTTGTGGACATGAGCATATTGTAATGTAATGTATCGAATAGTTATGAAATGTTAAGGATTGTATTGAGGATAGGATTGTGCTTGACTCTAGTATGTTAGTTAATCCCGTTATACATGGTCTTTAATAATGTTTTATCATTGTTTATGTAAACCAAACTTAAGTTATGATATGTTACCCCATTGGAGCAATTGAGGAGGACTCCAGTGTGGGGTTGTTGTTTATGATTATAGGTAGTACATGCACAGGTTGAGTTTGGTGTTTGAATGAAACGAAAAGTTCAAAATTTTTATGTACTTGTTGATCATGTATGGGATTAAACAGGTTTACAGGATGTATGTCAGGCTTGCTACGGGTCCCGGCGGCCTTATGCCGATCTGGATCCTAACGCCGGTAGCGGTCCGGATTCTGGGTCGTTACAAGATCTAAGACTGGATTTAGATATTTTATCACTTTTGTGGATGATTACTTTAGAATCACTTGGATTTATTTTATGAAGTATTATTCAGAAGTGTTTTCTCATTTGTTTTTGTCTTTTGTGCTGAAATCAAGACTCAATTTAATGTTTCTATGCAAATTTTGCAAAGCGACAATGCTAAAGAATATATGTCAAAATCATTTCAGACTTATATGACTCAAAATGGTATTCTTCACCAATCGTAATGTATTGATACACCCGCTCAAAATGGGATAACTGAAAGGAAGAATCGACATCTCCTTGAGACTGCTCGAGCTCTGCTGTTTTAAATGCAAGTTTCTAAGCAATTTTAGGCCGATGCTGTCTCTACTGCATGCTTTCTCATTAATTGCATGCTCTCCACAGTAATAAACAGTAATACTCCTTATAATGTTCTCTTTCCTAAGAAACTATTATTTTCTTTAGAACCACGACTTTTTGGCAGCACTTGCTATGTTCGGGATGTTAGACCTCATATGATTAAACTTGATCATAAAGTTTTGAAGTGTGTTTTTTTGGGATATTCTCACCTTCAGAAGGGGTATCGGTGTTACTCTCTAGACCTCAATAAATATCTGATCTCAATAGATGCAACCTTTTTCGAGCATATTCCTTTTTATCCTTTTGCTCAAATCTCTACTGGTCAAGAGGAGGATAATGAGTGGCTCATTTATAGAATCATATTTGATGGTGGAAACTCTTCGAGTATGTCTTCTGCTACACAATCTAATGGTAACATTCATCCTAATACTCAACCTCCTGTCAAACCGTCAATTGTTCAAGTTTACTCTCGGAGACTAGTACCTGATGATACATGTCCTGCACCAGAATCTTCTTCGCCATCGGATCCACCATCGAGTGATCTTGACCTCTCCATTAGTCTTCGTAAAGATAAATGGTAGTGTAAGTCTACTTTTTCTGTTGCTAACTTTCTGTCTTATGATTGTCTCCTTCTTCTACCTCCTTATTTATCTCTTTATATTCCATTTCTTTGCCTAAGACAATTAAAGAGGCTTTGGCCCATTATGGATGGCGTGATGCATTGTTTGA
The DNA here is from genome assembly GCF_001659605.2 of Manihot esculenta. Lineage (NCBI taxonomy): Eukaryota > Viridiplantae > Streptophyta > Magnoliopsida > Malpighiales > Euphorbiaceae > Manihot > Manihot esculenta. Next base: position 30,236,375 of record NC_035166.2, read on the forward strand.
GGAGATTAAGGCTCTAAATAAAAATCATACTTAGGAACTAGTTGATTTATCCTCTAGCAAGAAGGCTATGGGTTGTAAATGAGTTTTTGCCATCAAAGTCAATCCAGATGGTTCCGTAGCAAGGATTAAGGTTCCTCTTGTTGCCAAAGATTATGCACAAACCTATGGCGTTGACTATGCTGACACTTTTTCTCTTATGGCAAAAATGACCTCAGTTTGCTTGTTCATCTCCCTAGCTGTTTCTCACCATTGGCCTTTACACCAGTTAGATATCAAGAATTCTTTTTTATATGGTGACCTCCAAGATGAGGTGTATATGGAGTAACCACCAGGGTTAGTTGCTCAGGGAGAGTATAGAAAAGTCTGCCGTTTGAAGAAATCTTTGTATAGTTTGAAGTAGAGTTTTCGTGCATAGTTTGACAAGTTTAGTGAAGTTGAAAAAAAGCAAGTATGATCATTCAGTCTTCTATAGAAATTCAGATAGCAGTATTATTCTCCTTATTGTATATGTTGATGAAAACATTGTCATTACAAGAAATGATAGTACATGGATCTCTTCTCTAAAAAACTACTTGCATGCGAGTTTTCATACCAAAGACTTGGGTCAACTTAAGTATTTTTTGGGAGTCGAAGTTTTGAGGAGTAAAAAGGAAATTTTTCTGTCTCAAAGAAAGCATGTCATTGACTTACTTTTAGAAACTGAAAAGATGAGAGCTAAACCCTGTACCACACTAATGATTCCTAATATATGTCTCATAACGGATGATGGAGACCCTTATGATAATCTAGAGAGGTGCAGGAGGTTGATTGAAAAGCTGAACTACCTTATGGTAATGATTCGACCAGATATTATTTTTACAGTAAACGTTGTAAGCCAGTTTATGTCTACACTTACGATGAAATATTAGGTCGCTCTAGAAAAAATTCTATTTTATCTAAAAGGGACCTCTGGATTCGGTATACTCTATAGTGATCATGGGTATACTACACATGAGTGTTTTTTTTATACTGAATGGGCGGGATCGAAAAGTGATAGAAGGTCAACTACATGCTATTGTGTATTTGTTGGAGGAAATCTAGTGTTTTAAAAAAATAAGAAGCAAAATATGGTATCTATATCCAATGTCGAGTCAAAATATAGGGTCATGGGTCAATTGACTTATGAGATTTTGTGTATAAATCATCTACTGAAGGAAGTTGGTATGAATGTTGCATCACTTGCGAAACTTTGGTGTGATAATCAGGCTGCTCTTCAAATTGCTTCCAATCCAGTATACCATGAACGGACTAAGCATATTGAAGTTGACTGTCATTTCATCTGTGAGAAAATTTAATAAAATTTAATCTCCACCAGTTATGTGAAGACAGAAAAGCAATTGGGTGATCCACTCACTAAAACTTTAAATGGGCCTCAAATAGAATGTCTTTCTAACAAGTTGGACATGATAAACATTTATGCTGTAACGACCCAAAATGGACCGTCACCGGCGCTAGGCTTCAGGTCGGCTTAAGGCCGCCAGAACCCGTAGCAAGCCTGCTATACTCTCTGTGTACCTGTAAATCTCATACATGCTCATACATTTTCTGTGAAAATAAAAACTCTTTTCTGAACCAAGGCTTAACCTGTGCATGCACTATCTCTGTACTCTGTACCCCTGACTAGAGCTTGCTCTAGATGGGTTAACTCATCTCTGTTAAGCCTGATTTTTTTCACATACTCTGAAAAACAGTTATATAAACAACCCATGTATAAAAAGATTTACAACACAAACATAACGAAGTCAAGCACAACATTAACTATATACAAAACTAGTACATCTCTTTAATATTACATGTCCACTCTAAACTATTACAAATCTCTTTTCTCTTCCTGTACTCTGCTAATCTCCCCTGAACACTGTACACTGAACCTGCAAGACTGAGGTTAAGGGAGTGGGATGAGCTCTATAGCCCAGTGAGTAGAACAGTAAAATATATCATTACAACATGATCTTATGGAATGCATCATAACACAGACAATCCACATCAAGGGTAAACCTGTCACCAAACAGTCCCAGTATCTCATACCAGGGCGTAGTCAAAGGCACCTGGATTTCCTGTCTCATATATGTATATGTGTATATAACACCTGTACTTACCATTGCCAGGGCGTAGTCAAAGGCTCCTGGACTTCTATACCTGCCAGGGCGTGGTCAAAGGCTCCTGGACTTATCTCAGTGACTATTGGATCATTCAGCATTCACCCACATCAACAAATAATTATGCAATGCAACATATTTGTGGATTCTAATGCAATCAACCTAATGCATAACCATGATGCATGAAATATGCTAAAACAGTCCATTTCTCAATTAAAAGAATTACGTTTAGTTCCACTCACCTCTGGCTATCTGGACTGACTTTGCAGGCTCTGTAACGCTGGAGCAGTACTCACTGCTGCTCTCTCTGGTTCCTCTGGTCTGTGTAGGCACAGATAAACTTAAATGAGGGACCAAACCAACTCAAGACCAACTCTATTAACCTCCCCAAGAATCCCCTTAAACTCACTCAAACATCCATGCAAAGCATGCAAAGGAAGGCTGGACAGAACACTTTCGGCGGCAGGTTCGACGGCCGAAAGTCCTCTCCAGAGTCGAAACTCATGCACCTTCGGCGGCCGAATCTCAACTTTCGGCAGCCGAACCCTTTCGGAGGCAAGTTTCGGGGGCTGAAAGGCACTCCAGAGACGAAAGTCTCTAACCTTCGGCAGCACTTTCGGCGGCCGAAACTCCCCTTCAGAGCCGAAAGTCCAAAAGCTCGGGGGCAAGTTTGGGCAGCCGAAGCCACCTCCTCATGGGTTCGGCGGCCGAATGTACCTTTGGCTGCCGAACCTGAGTTCATCAGCAAGGCAGAAACTTGCTCTGCCTTTCGCCAAAAGTACAAAACTCTCCCAATCTCAAACACCTCAATTCCTCAACTTGCATACACCCACGTATATGCTCAAAGGGGTCAAAAACTACCTAAAAACCCCAACAAACAACAAAGCATAACATATATACAAGCATTTCTCACAAAATCATCAAAAACTCGCTTTTAACCCTATTCATGCAACTCTCCCCCAAAACCTCAAAAATCTTCCATAAAACATGAAAACAAGCTCAGGATCTTCACTTACCTCTTGAAACCAAGAAGATGAACGATCCTAACGTGGAGTTTTGGAGCAACTCTCCTTCAAACTCTCCAAACTTCTAAATTCAAGTTTTTAGCTCAAAACCTCAAATAACATAAAAATCAATCAAATCTTTGCAAGAGTTAATGAACACATGAAGAAAACGTCAAGAAGACAGAGTCTCACCTCAGAATGTGAAAGAAAGCGGCAAAGCTTATCCTTTCAACCGACTGAGGGCCTTTTATAGGTGGCTGGCCAGACCACCTTCGGCGGCCTATCGTGAAACCGAAAGCCATGCATGTTCGGCGGCCGAATGTCTCCTTCGGCGGCCGAACCTGGCTTTTCTGCCTTGGTTTTTTTCTGTCAAAAACTCATTTCTTTTTAACACCATAACATAAAAACATACTATATTACTTTAGAAAAACATAAATCTTACCCTTCTAGAGAATTCCGACATCCTGGATTCCACCGGACGACAGGAATACCGATGCCAGACTCTAGCCGGGTATTACATTTGCTCCAACTTGAGAGGGAGTGTTAGAGTGTGAATATAATCTATATATAATTAAAGGAGATTACATAATTATAAGTTAATTGATTGATAGAAGATTTTTAGGAGTTATCTTAACAAAATCTTATAATCTGTATATAAACACACTTATATCAATAGAGAAAATACACTGAAATTGCTCAATTGTTCATTGTCATGTTACAAGATCTATAAGGAGAAGTAGAGATTCATGCATCCGGTTGTTGTTGTCCTTTAAATCCAGGATGAAGAAAAAGAAAAAGACAAAGAGGAGATGTCGTCAACAACAGCTGAAGCTTAGGGGCTTGGAGAGTCGCGATTTTGATGGGAAGAAGGAACACGAGTAGAGACAGGGAGCAAGATAGAGGATTAAATGTATGGAATTTATTTGGTTTAGTTTAGGGATTTGGGAAAGTGAAAGGGTTGAGCCATTAAAAGGGTTTAGGAAAAGATAAAATGTTGGGATGGTTTTATGAGTTAAATCGATTATTTTAAATTTTTGATTATTTAACATTTTAACTCAAATCAAAGTAAAAATTGAATTATTTAAAAAATATTAACCGAACTAAATCGATGATTTTAAATAATTAAAATATAAAATTAAAATTAATTAATTTAATTCAGTTTATCAATTTAAACCGAGAAGATGATATTGTCAGAATCTTTTAACATAATAAAATATAGGAAAAATTACTTTTTAGTCCCTGAGGTATAGCGTAATTAACGGATTCGTTCCTCTATTTTTAGAACCCAACACTTTCGTCACTGAGGTTTAATTCCGTCAAAATTCAAGGTCCCTCCGTCAAAAATTTCTGTTAAGTCAATGATTTTCACCTGGTCAAAGGAAAGAGAATAAATATAATTCCAAAAATACCCTTATTAATAATAAAATGAAAAAAATACTATTTAGTCCCTATAGTATGAAAAAACACGCTACTTAGTCCCTCAATTTTGAAAAATATATTAAAATGTCCCTAATATTTTAAAAAGTCTACTAGTTAGTTCCTCTATTAATTTTATCACTAAATATTTTACTATTTAGTCCCTATAGTTTAGAAAAAAAAATTAATTAGTCCCTCAAATTATTAAAAAATTTACTAATTAGTCACTCCATATCATGGAAATTTTAGATTTTTTTTATAACACTTAACGACTAAAATTAACTGAAAGACTAACTAGTAAATTTTTTAAAATATCAGAGACATTTTAATGAATTTTTAAAATGGCGAGCAGTGATCGATGACGAACAGCATCACAAAAAATATTTATATTGAGTTTTAACTTTTTATTTTTAATAATTTAAATTTTATATATTTTGATTTTTATTATTTTTGCTGAATTTGAATCTTAAATTTATTAAAATTTTTATTTGTTTATGGAAATTGAGTTTGAGATTTTCTTCGTTGAATTTTGACGAAATTAAACTTTAGGGACTAAAATGTTGAATTTAAAAAAATAGAGGGACAAATATGTTAATTATGTAATATCTAAGGGACAAAAATGTATTTTTTCCTTTAATTCTTTGAGAGAGGGACCTATAAATTTGTAGGAATTAAATTTCAGGGACTAAAGTATTGAGTTCTAGAAAGGGTAATTCGGTCATTTTTCCTATCACTAACGGCATTTTTGATGGAGGGACCTCTAATTTTGACGGAATTAAACCTCAGGGACGAAAGCGTTGAGTTCTAAAAATAGAGGGACGAATATGTTAATTACGCTATACTTCAGGGACTAAAAAGTAATTTTCCCTAAAATATATAAAACATTTGCAAAAGAGGCTATAATGATGGGTAAAATATTAAATTGAAGATCTCTGTTAGAGAAAGAAGTCATAAAATTGTTAAGTAGTTTGGAAATCATTATTGAATGTCAGAAATAATATTTTAGATATTATTAAAAAGAAATTAAAATTTTTTTTTGTATTATGATTGAAATATAATTTTAAAGTAATGTCTATTAAAATTTATTTTTTTGGACAGTAACTATAATAAAAATAGTAATCAGACCCTTGAAAGATGATATACATATATACAAGGAAAGGAGTGGTGATACTAGCAGTCCCCACATGAGATAGTGGTGGTGCTGGACAATGTCAAAAATGATGAAGCAACTTGAGAAAGATATATTCCCCAACGTTAAAAAATTAAATCATAAGCAACTTGTAGTACACTGCATTTGAACATACATTACCTGACCGCGCAGAGAAGACAAAAGCTAGAAGAAATTGGGAATCCAGGCGCAACTCAAAATAACTCACAGAGCAGGTCACTTTCCCCTGCCTTTCTGGTAAATGGTGGTATCAAGTGGATGTGGGGCGTTCGCTCCCTGTAACCACTTCCAGAATATTTGTCTTTGCCCACTTAATTCTTTCTCTGGACCCAAATGTTACACTCTACATGGGACCCGCATTTTTGTTTTCCTCTTCTTCATGGAGGTGGGACCCTCACTTGTTTAATGATTCGGCCTGCAAACTTATTAGGAACCACAACCCCAATTTCCACCCAACCAAAAATAAAAAATAAAAAATAAACACGTGGGAGCATTATTTATGTAAATAATATTTTGTCCGACCTCCTCATATAAATTCATAATTATTTTTCTTATATTTTGTATATCGTTTTAGAAAATGTCCATACTAATCAATTAATCAAACTTAAAAATATTGTAATTTTTTTATATCAAAAAACAAAACTAAAAAGATTAAAGAGTATCAAAATTATGAACACAATAGACGTGATCTTAGTAATAACAACTTTATATATATAGAAACCCTATCAAAAGTTAACAACTTACGATTTTTAAACATAATTTTGAATATAATCATTTTCTTTAGTTCGATTGTTTGTTATTTTAGGAGCTTATTAGTTATTTTTTTTATATATATTAGTTTAGTGATGTTGAAATGATCCTATTTTCTTTTATCCCTATTTTTATACAAATTTATATGTAACTCAATTAATTTAATATTTGCAGAAATACAGAAGATTTGCAAATCATTATTATATATTATTAAATAAATATATTTATACCTGCCTTGCAAATTAAAATATTAGATTATTTTAATTATTATTATTTTTTTTTATAATTTTGGGATATTCATACCTTAGTGTCCTTACCCACATATTTAGATAACATAACTATACAATTTTTTTCACCTTTCTTTATTTATTTTCCCTGCAACCACACCTATTGAATTTATAATTTATTGCTATACTTAGCTCTATGATACAATAATATATTTATTAATTCATATAAGTCCAATCATCCATCACCATTAATTAAAATTAATATAATTAATTCATTAACTAAAAATTATATATGCTAATTTTTGTTTTTCTTATATCTTGAAATTTGAGAAATATACATTTGCTCAACGCATACAATATAAATCAAAGAAAATAAATTTAATTTCAGAAGTATGTAAAATTGAAAATACAAAATGACTAAAGTACTTATGTGAATGAAAATTTATATATTTATAAAAATATTAATGAATTATTTTGATAAAAAAAATGTAGTTAAGAATTCCTTTCTCTCCACTGAGTATAAAAAATTATTTATCTTAATATCTATAATTAAAAATTATTTTTAGAACATATTAGTTTCTATAAATGAATTGATTTGTGAAAAATTTTCAACAAATATCCATTAGGAATTAATTTGTGTATGGAAGTAGGTATACAAAAGGGAAAACAATATATATTATAAAAGAAAATGGAAAGAATCTAAAAACAAAGTATTACCGTCGTTGTTTACGACAAACAATTAATAAAAATTGTTAGATAAAAACACAATGACAACTGGAGAAAGGTGATTCTATTTGAATCTTTAATTACAAAAATCATGCAAATATATATATTCACGCACATTTTCATAATGAGAACTATCTTTTTTTATTAACTTAAAAAATAATTATATTTCTTACTAAAATAAAATTTAAATTTAAATATATATAAAGCACCTGGGAATGGCATGTATATTATTACCTTGACAAAATTATAAAAAACAAATCAAAACTAATAGAACTGGGTAAGAATATGACGCTAAATGCATAAAGCAAATAAGCAAAGAAAATTGTTTGCTTTTATCAAATTAATTAAAAAATTTATAGGGTACTTTAATTCATCTTATTTTCAGTTAGATAAAAAAAATTTTTCATATTTATTGTAATGCAATTTAAATTTATACGATAAATCAATTAAATTGAAATTTTAAAATAATAATAAATATATATATTTTTTACCCAATTAAATTACAGCACAATTTGTTATTTGCCACAGGTGGTTTTGACAATTCTTTTATTTTCTTTCTCTTTTTTTCTCTCTCTATTCATATATATATATAAGAAAACCATTTTTGCTATAAATTAATATTTAATTCAATTATTTTATTTCTAAATTTAATATATTATAAAATTTTAATTCTCAGAAAAATACTAAAAATGTTACCCTTTTATAATTAGTATTAGGAGTTTTTATTTTCAATATTTTGTTTGTATAATCTATTAATTAAGAAGGAAAAAATATTTTATATTTTCTTGTTTGTTTTTTACGAAGCCCAATAAAGAGATTAGAGTTTTTGAAATGGTTAGAGCCATGATTTTTTAAAAAGAAAAAATGGATTTCAATAAAAATGTAATTAAGAATAATGTAAGTAGAAATAGAATTAAAACTTTTAAATTTTATTCATTTTACCAACCACTTACATTTAATTTTTCATTGTAATAATATTAAAATACTATGAGCATTTTTGTAATCTCATCACTCTTTTTCTCCCAACTTACGTATATATTATAAATAATTTGTACATAAATTTTATTTTCATTTAAAATAATTTTAATTATTTATTTGATATTATTCTTTTTAATAGTTTTTAGATATTATCAATTAATCAAAATAAATATTAATTTTAATTACTAGATTTAATGATGTCATTTTTTTATAATCCTATTAAATTTTTCTACTTCTATGCGTACGATAAAATATATATAAAGTTTCACTTCAAAAGTTAAATCAATTTTAAAAATGTTTTTCCCAATGCAACGGGCCGGAAGAGTATAGCTATTTAGAACTTAATAGATTAGGACGCCATAAGAGGCAAGGGCCTCAAAGTGTTGGGTTAATTATTAAAATATTATTTTTTAAACAATTATTTACAAATATAGTGTAAAATAAAATCAATTTACAAAACTAATATTTAGTTTAGAAAACGCTAATTTTATTGGCGTTATTGAAAAATATTAAAAACACTAATCTAATTGAACTAAAATAATTTTTTTTTAAATCGTAAAATAAATTTATTAAATAGTCTATTTATTTAAATTTTAATTGCAATTTTTTATATCCTGTAATTAGTAAATTTTTTATAGTTTCAGTTTAGTACGATTATATAAAAATAATGATAAAAAATTTATATGATTTCAGTTTAAATTATAATAAAAAATTAAATTTTTGATAGGTTACAATTTATTAATTTTAAGACGATTATATAATTATAAGGATAAAAATTAATTTTTAATATAATTTTAATTTAATATGATTATATAATTATAATGATGAAAAATTATATGGTTCCAATTTAAACTATGATAAAAAAAAATTAAATTTTTAATAGGTTATAATTTATTAATTTTAATATGATTGTATAATTATAATAATAAAAAATTATTTTTAGTACAATTTCAATTTAGTACTATTATATAATTATAAGGATAAAAATTTAATTTTATATATAATTATATGAAATTAATTTTTTATCGTTATAAAAATTTTTAGATATATTAATACTAATAATGGATTATGGCCCTCATTCTTTGGAAAAATAAAAATTAATTTGAATCAAATTTTATATTCGAATAAATCTTATAATTGTAAAAAATTAAGTTTTAATATAAAATTTTTTTTACCACTTATCATATTTTGAAATATGACAAAAAAGTTTATTGATTTATCAAATTATATATCAAAAAATATTCGATAAAAAATAAAAATAAATCTATTATTTATTTTATGTTAATTATATAATCGTATTAAACTGAAATTATATTAGATAATTATTAAATATATAATTATATATAAAATTAATTTATTATTATTATAATTATATAATCATAATAAATTAAAACTGTACTAAAAGTTAATTTTTGTGGTTATAATTATGTAATCATACCAAAATTAATAAATCGTAACATATTAAAAATTAATTTTTTTATTGTGATTTTTGTATAATTTTTTATCATTATAATTATATAATAATACTAAAAATTAATTTTATTTATTATAATTATATAATTATATCAAAATTAATAAATTATAATCTATTAAAAAATTAATTTTTTATTATAATTTAAATTGAAACCATATAATTTTTTATTATTATAATTATGTAATCATACTAAACTGAAATTGTGGTTGAGAATCGTACCAAAAATTATTATATATATAATAATACATAGAGTATGAAAAATTGTAATTGCGATTTAAATAAATAAGCACTATTTAATAAATTTTAGTAAGATCTAATAATAATTTTCATAAAAAATCCTTAAGAATCGCTGCAATGAGAATAATGGGATAAGTTGTCCATTGAAAACGCCAACTTAATGAGTATTATTTTTTTTTTTTTTTTTTAAAATAATAAATGATGGGACATTGTTATTAAAAACACCAGTTACATTGTTATTTTTAATGTTTCTTAAAAATGACAATAAAATTGATATTTTCTAAATTAAACATTAATTTTACAATTCTGTTTTGCTTTTAAAAAAAAACATTAATTTTATAAATTATTTTGATTTTATATTTTAAAAAATTATTATTTTAATAATTAACTCTAAAGTCTTGCATTTTTTTTTTTTACATACTGTCATTTTTATTTAGTGTCTAACATAAGAAATTTATTTTACTTTTTCAACCATTGATCTATACTATATATATATATAAAAGTGGAAGAGAGAATAATACAAGTACCAGTTTTATTTTTATATTATTTAATTATTTACTATATGTTTTAAATTTTTAAAATTGATAATTATTTTATTATTTAAATAATTTTAAATTAAAAAATTATTCATATATCACTTAAAATAATTTTAAATATTTATCATTTAAAATTAATATATGTTTAAAATTTTTATTTATGTGTTTAATTAATTTTATTTGATAATTATATAGAATAATTATTAAAAATTAATAATTTTCTAAAAAAAATAATGAGAATAATATTAATAAAATTATAATAAAATACTATTTACACTCATATCGGTCAATATATTATTTTTTTAAGTATTTTTATACACTTTTAAATAATTTAATAAATCAAACTCTCAGAATCATAATTTGATGCTCTATTTTTTTTTCCACTTGCAAGTTATCAATTAAAATATCTGTTGCTCCATGTTGTATGTTTTTTCAACTATTTTATTTTTTCCTATCATGATATTATTATCTACAAAAATTGAATAATTATATATAAAATTTAAAAAATACTATGTATGTGGAAATAATAAATATGATGAGTTCATCACCCTACACATATAAAATATCATATTTATTATATGTTTACATAATTGACAATAAAAATAAAAATGAAGAGTTCACAAATCGAATAAAAAATTACTTTAGAGTAATTTTTGCTGCTGAAATTGTAATACTAATTAATTAGTAAAAACAGTATAACTCTCTAATTTATTATATATATATATATTTTTTTTATTCAACTTAATCACGTTGAATTTAGAATGAATTAGAATTAAATATTAAAAATAGAAAATTTTTTATATTTATTTTACAAAATAAATATTATAAAATTTACAAATACAAAACCTTTTTAATATTTGCTTTAGATAATAAATATTATTTAATATTTACTTTAAATAATAAATATCTCAAAAATTTACATATAATACCTGGTTCAATATTGTTTAGAAAATTTTCACAGTTTAAATTTATAAGAAAATTTAATTTAAAAAATATTTTATAATAATTACACAGGAAATTATATATTATCTAATATTAGTAAATGTAAATTAAAAATTATTTTTATTTTTGTAGAAACTATTTGTAATTTTAGCTAAAATAAAATTGAACATAAAAATAATTTAAAAAATAATTGAACATAAAAAATAATTTTTGTAGAAACTATTTGTAATTTTAGCTAAAATAAAATTGAACACAAAAACAATTTAAAAAAATAATTGAACATAAAAAATTTTAAAAAATAATCTTATTATTTCTTTTTTTTTTTTAAACTATATTCTTGATCATACACACTAAAATATATTGAGTTAATTTCGTATATTTCAAAAATTTTAATTAATGTATTAAATAATTTTAAATAATTTTTTTTATAAAAAAGATATTTGATAGTTTAAATTTAAAAATATTTAAATAAAAATATTAAATTTTATTATGATAATGAGTAGTTACTGATAATTAAATTATGATTTAAGTGTTTTAGAACTTATCTTTTACTCTTTATAAAAATCTACAAAACACAGTATTACAATAAAAATTTTAATAAAACTCTTCAATAGCTTTTAAAGTTGTAAATTTAGAGTATTATTTACAAGTAAACAGCACGAACATACTCTTTATTTTCATCTCTATGTTTATTTTATTTTCTTATAATTTTATTTTTTATTATTAAAAAAATTATATTATCGAATATTTATCAATATAAATATAATATTTTTATGTATGAAATTTCATAATTTTGTTCAAATTTATATTAAAATTTAATTTTTTTGAATATTTTAAAAAAAATTTGTCTGAAAAGTAATAGTGACCGATCAGAGAAATAATATTTTTAATTTTTATTTAAATTTTTTTGTTATATATTATGTTGGTTAAAAAATATTTTTTATAAATAAATTTAAAAAATATAAATATTAATGTACCTATAATTAATAATTACAGTAAATTTTGTATATTTTATTTTATAATATATAATAATTATAAACTTAATTTATTTAATATTTATAGTAATTTTTATTATAATTTTTATTTAAAGTAAAAAATATTTATAATATTATACCAGTGAATTTAATTTTTAATGTTTTAATTTTAAATTTAGTAGAATTAAATTACTTATTATACTTTATTAAATTTAATAAATGTTAATATTTAAAAATTTGATATATTATGTAATCTATATTTATGTAATTAGTTATAAATATATAATTAAAATTTAAGTGGATAATGATTTTATCATTTAAATTAATTAAAAATTAATAAAATTTAAAATTTATATATATTTAAATTTATAAATTGATCGTAATTTTATAATTAAAACTAACTTTTAAAATAAATAATAATTTTATTATTTAAATTAATTTATCATTAACAAAAAATTTAAATTTTAAATTGTATATAAATAATAAAAATTAAATTTATGACAGTGAATTATTAAAATAATAAATTTAAATATTAAAAAATTAGAAGTGACTATAAAATTATTAGATAATTATATATAATGAGTATTAAATAACAGTAGTGATATAAAAATACTAAATTTAAATCTTTTAAATCACACAATATATTTTATTAGCTGCCTATTAAGTCAGTTTTAATGTCTTATAATAAGGTAGATTATTTCCTATAAAATAACAAATTATAAAAAAAAATTACAAACACTAATACAAAATAATAAATTAGATAATGACGAAATAAAATATTATCATCTAAGATTATAAATTTTATAGAAAATTTTAACGTATTATAGAAAGCTTAATTATTTAATATAATTTATTATCTCCTATAATTAGATTTTATAAAAGTCTACTATTTTATGTAAAATAATAAATTATAAACAATTTATAAATTTAATTAAAAAATAACGTATACTCGCGTAAATAAGAGAACACATAATTTTATTACAAAAACTAAAAAAAAATAAATTAAGTAATGCCAAAATAAAACACCATCTAATGTTTTATGTTTAAATCTTATAATTTTAACTAAAATTTATAAATTTTAGAAGAAAATTTAGGGGATTATTGTGAACTTAAATGTAATTTATTAAATCTTATAATTAAAATTTTGTAAGGTAACATATTGTAAAAAAATTTACAAATTTAACAGAAAAATAATATTTTTTCGCATAAATAAAAAATATATAATTTTATCATAATTACAAATAAAAAGCATTAAATTATTAATATGTAAGATAAATAAAAATCATATAAATTTTATATATATAAAAAAAAATCTTAAGAAATTATGAAAAACTTAATGATTTATTACATAATTGTTATTCATATTTTATTTTTTATAAATTGTTTTATTTTCATAAAATGTATATGTGTATGATAATTTAGCACTACTTAAATTATTTTAATACTTTCTCCAATTAAAAAATGACCTATACATTTTATATTTTCTATAATCGTTAATTATAATAAATTATAAATAATAGTTGATAAAAAAATTAAAATTTAAAAGCATATTAATTAATACTAAATATATAATAAAAAAAAATTAATTTCTCCAACTATTCTTATGGTTTTAACATTATCGGTTTATTGTATCAATATAATTATATAATAATATGCGGCTAAGTTTCAACCACCCAATTGATAATTTAAAATATAAATTCCAAATTTCTTGAAAGAAAAATTTTGAAATATATTAATAGCTAAATAATTAAAAAAAATGTTTTTAATAATTAATAAAATAAAAAGGCTTTGAAAAAAAAAACAAACATAAAAGTTAAAAAATGCTTTGAATTTTAGTGACATATATTTTTTTAAAAAATATAAAAGTTATACATGAAAGGGATTTTTTTTTTTTATTCTGCAGTTTTTCTTAAATTAATCGATAAATGTGTTTTAAAAACACGAAAATAACCTTTTTAATGATTTTTTTGCTTTTATTTATTTTCTTAGAAATTTTTATATTAAAGTAATAAAAAAATTAATATTTAGGATTAAAAACTTTAAATTTATACAAGTGTTGCAATATTCATGATTTATTTTTTTATATTTTTATTCTTTAATTAAAGAATTAAATAAACTTTAAACTATAAAAGGATGATTTGTAAAAAATATAACCTAACTTCATTTATAGATTTTAAAATTTGAGCTTTTTGATAATTTTATAACTAATTTAAATAATAAAAATTACCATTCACTTTAAAATTTAAATATAATTTTGAATATACTAAAGGGTTAAATTATTAATTCTTCTAACAAATAAGGCAATGTTTATATACTTCAGATCACATGTTATTTCAAATTTGCTATATAAATAATCCTTTGACATGAATAAATTAAATTTCAACTTATTATATTAATATCTACTTTAACATTATGAATTTGCTATTTTCACATTTATTATTTTTATATTATTTAATATTTTAGTAATTCTTATATTAAATATTTAATCTTATTATATCAAATTTTGAGATATTTTTTGTTAACTATAAAATTAATTTAAATAATAAAATCTATACAAAATCCTTTTAAAAAATAAAAATGATCATATTTCACAAACATCAACATTAACGTTTACATCATAAAAAAGTCATTGGTTATAATTAAATAATTGATTATTTCTATAAGACATTGGGTATATTAAAAAATAAAAAAAAAGAGAGTATTTTATTAAATACTTTTTAAGTGAATTAGGTTTAATAACTTATATTTATATAGAAAATAAAAAATAAAAAGTGAAGTTTTTTTTTATAATTCTATACTATTAATTAATTAGTTAACTAAATCATACTATGATATTATTCTCTTATTTACTATAATCTTTTCACGAGATGAAGAATTTATTAAATAATATTTTTTTTATATTAGTTTATGCTCTATATATAACACTATTATCATTATGTTTTAATTGTAGTAAAAATTTATTATTATACTAAATTATATAAATAATAGATTCATGAATGTATATTATAAGATTATAAATACATTATAGATTATAATTATTTTTTATATTTCAAATGTGATATATTGTAATTTCTTAAAAAAATACAGTTAAAATTTTATTAGTTTGATTTTATTTTTAATCACGTTTTATAAAAAATAAATTTAAAAGGAAATTAAAAAAACTTTTTTGTTTATTTGTTTTTAAATATGTAATGATGCATCACATATTAAAAATATTATTTTAATTTTTTTGTTTTATAAGGTGAAAGGTAATTTTATAATTTTTTTATTAATTTTAATGCAAATCAGTTTAAAAGGAAAAAATAATTTTTTTAAATTTATTAAGAAAAATACATTTAACATTACATCACATATTAAAAATCATTATTTTGATTTTTATAAGGTGAAAGCATTTTTTTTATTTTAATTAATTTACAATAAAATAACAACTTATATAAATCCCTTTCATTTTTTTTTATTTTTAGATCAATTTTAATGCAGATAAATTTAAAAGGAAAAAAAGATTTTTTTAGTTTATTTTGGAAAATACATTTAATGTTACATCACATATTAAAAATAATTATTTTAAGTTTTATAAGGTGAAAGTATTTTTTTATTTCAATTAATTTATAATAAAATAAAAACTTATTAAAAGAATTTAAATAAAAAATTAAGCATTTTAAATGTATATAAAAATATAATGAGTATTTTTTTTAAAGCAAAACTACTTATTGTATTAATAAAATTCTATCAAACAAAGAGAAATATCATTCCAAACAGAGAGACAATTATACCTAATAGATTCTCTAACCAAAGTATAAGAAGTTAGAGTAGCATTACGACGAACCCATCTAATATAAATTGTAATACCCGGCTAGACTCCGGTATCGGAATTCCTACCGTCCGGTGGAATCTCGGATGTCGGAAGCCTCTAGTAGGGTAAAACCATGTTTTTATAAAATGTTTTAATGTGTTTTATGTTTTAAGCATGAAAGAAAATGAGTTTTTGCATGAAAATAGCATTGGAGGAAAACTCAGGTTCGGCCGCCGAACATGCATGCGTTGCGGGTGTGCTTTAGGCCCCCCGAAAGCATAAGTGAGGGAAGTCCAGGTTCGGCCGCCGAACCTCAAGTTCGGCCGCCGAACATGGCATGCATGCGGAGGCACATTCGGCCCCCGAACGTGGTCTGGCCAGCCACTATAAAAGGGTCCCTTAGCCGAAAACGGGCGAGCTTTTTCCCCATTTTCGGCCAAGGTGAGCTCTCCGCCGTCCCTCACCAATCTTTGATGTTCTTCCTCTAAATCTTTCAAGATTTTCAGTTGTTTTAACTTTGTTTTGAAGATTTGAGCTTTTGAGCAAAGTTTTGGAGTTTGGAGGTTCAAGAACCCAATCTCTCCCAACTTCGAGTTTAGGTCGTCTCTCTCTCGATCTTCAAGAGGTAAGAGCCGATCTTAAGCTCATTGCATGTTTTAAGTAAGTTTTAAGTAGATCTATGGGGGTAGAATGCATGTTTAGGTTATGGTTATGTTTATGGGTATAAATGTATGTTCTTGAGCAATGTGAATGCTTGATGTGTTGTAGTTGGGATTTATATTGTTTTGAGGCCCCTAGGAACATGTATGCTTGTGTTTGTGTGTTGTAGAATAGGTTTGATGCATGTTTGTAAGGTTTGGAGGCGAAATGTGCAAAGGGAGCCAAGTTTCTGCCCTTTGGCAGAAACCAGGTTCGGCAGCCGAAGGACTTTCGGCCGCCGAACATGGCTGGGGAGGCAGCCTTTCGGCTGCCAAAGCTTGCCCCCGAAAGGAGACTTTCATCTCTGTCTGGCAGTTTCGGCCGCCGAAAGTGCCGCCGAACATGCATGAGTTTCGTCTCTGTCTGGGAGTTTCGGCCGCCGAACTTGCCTGACTTTCGGCTCTGGAGGGACTTTCGGCCGCCGAACCTGCCGCCGAAAGTGCCCTGTCCAGGCCTCCTTTGCATGTTTTTCTATGGTTGTTCCATGATGTTTTAGGGGGTTTTTGGGGAGTAGTTTATAGTTATGTTCAGGTATGTTTGGTCCCTCATTTGAGTCCACCTGTGTAGGTTCAGACCCGAGGAACCGAGGACCCCAGCAGTGAGTCCAGCTGCTTCAGTGTTGTCAAAGTCAGCCAGAGGTGAGTGGAACTAAACTAAATCTTTTAAATTAAGAAATTAAATGTTTTATCATGTTTCATGCATCATGATTATGCAATAGGATGATTGCATTAGTTTTCACGAATATGCCGCATTGCATCGATTGTTGTTGATGTGGGTGAATGTTGGATGACCCAATTAGTCCATGACAGGAAGACCAGGACCCCATTCTACAGCCTGGCACAGAGTAAGGAAAGACCAGGACCCCATTCTACGGCCTGGCACGGTAATGGGACTCGAAGACCGGGAGCCCAGAGGAGGCCCTGGGATAATGGTAAGTAATGTATGTATGACAGGAAGACCAGGACCCCATGCTACGGCCTGGCACAGAGTTAGCTTGGACTAATTGGTGACAAGTTCACCCAACCCTTATGTGAATTGTCTGTTTTATGATGCATCTCATTGGAGCATAGTGTTATTATGTTTTATAGTTCAACTCACTGGGCTTTTAGCTCACCCCTCGCCCTTTTACCCCCAGGCTTGCAGGTACAGGATAGAAGAGGAGGTCGGTTAGAGTAAAGCTTGTTTATGTAATAGATAGAATGTGGACATGACAAATCGTAGTACGGTGTAATGTAAAAGTACAGTATAGTTATGTAATGATGTTTATGGATATTAGAGGTGTGCTTGACCATAGAATGTTGTTATCCCTTTTAATACATGATCTTGGATATTTTATGTCATCTATGCAAACCAACTCAACATATGTTATGTCACCCATTTGGGGGCACTGATGAGATCCCACAGAGGGATCAATGTTTATGATTTATGTTATATACAGTGCATGCACAGGTTGAGTTGGGTTGATGTATATGGAAAGAAAAGTTTTAATTTTTATGCATGTTGTTGATCATGTATGGGATTATACAGGTTTACAGGTTTCATGTCAGGCTTGCTACGGGTCCCGGCGGCCTTAAGCCGATCTGGATCCTAGCGCCGGTAGCGGTCCGATTTTCGGGTCGTTACATAAATATTCGTTCTAGAGCCTAATAAAGATTTACGATCATTTAAAATCAAACCCCTGCATAATATAATTTGGCAAATATACTCCTCCTTCTTTCTCATCTTTTGAGCATAAATCATTAAAATCTCCCGAACAAAACCACGGAAGAGAGTTTCTACGAGATAAAGTTCGAATAAGATTCCAAGACTGACATCGTCGTTGCGATTCTGGAAACTCATAATAATTAGTAAACCTCCATTGAATATTACATTTCGAAACAACCGAATCAATAAAATTTAAATAAAAGTTAACCACAGAAATAGACACATGACTCTTCCACATTAACGAAAGGCCTCCTCCTAATCATTGTCTATTGACTGAGAAGCAACCATCAAAATGTAAAAAACTAAGAAAAAATTCCATACAAGAACTAAGAGCTTTTGTTTTCATCAAAAATAAAATGTCCGGCTTATAACTAGTAACCAAATCCTTTAATGCATTAACTGTCTGAGGATTGCCGAGTCCTCGACAGTTCTAACACATGACCATCATTGTTTTCGGCTATCCCGACATTTGACGGGATGAGCCGCTTAACTATTGTCTGTCAAATTAACATTCGCAAGGGTGTTGTTAGAGGCATACTGTTGAGAGGAAGAAAAACTTGTAACAACATTATGTTTAGTGTTTCTTGACCTTTTTTTAGTATCATCATTTGTTTGGGCTGCAATCTCCTCATCAAGCTTATCAGAACTGCCTTGGCCTACAAAATTTTTGTCCATGTCCATATTATGGTTCTCAGTCTCCTTATTTACAATGGGTTGACTTTTACCAAATAAGGAGAATTGCCAATTATGTGCTGCCAAATTAGTGTTTTCAAAATTGCTAGTTGATGCCAATCCTACCACAAATCCCAGCGGAGCAGAATTGTCAGAATCACGCAGCCACAGGCTTGTCGGTCTCTGGTTCCGACGAACAGGTGCTCTGAGAAAATCACCTAAACCAAACTTGATATCTTCTTTCTTCAACCTCAGCCGCAAGTCACAGAAAGCGTCCACATGACTCAGTTTTCCACATAGATAGCAAAAAATAGTCAATTTTTCGTATTGAAACTTCACATTAAATATGGTACCATCATCTCCAACAAACTTCTTCCGTTGTTTCAAAGGTTGCCAAATGTCCAAACAAAATTTAACTCTCATAGGGCCTGACGACATAGCTGAAGCATTTTTTATATCATACTCTTTATAGTGGCCAACAAAATCCCCGACCAATTTAGTCAACGTCTTATTATCATATCCAGAAGGGAGGTCTTTAATCAGAATTCAAAAATCAGAATGAGTTAGAGGGATATGGAGAGGATTTTCATTACCTTATATCTCCTTCCAAACAAGTAGAAATCGATTGTACAACCAAGGGTCCCCATTCCCTATATTTTCAAAATTAACATTATTAGAAAACCGAAACAGATATCTTTTTGCCTCTAATTCCATAATAGATACCCCTCTAAAGGATGCCATAAATTTGCCAAAGACGTATGTATATTTTGAAAATTAATTTGATTGTACGTGAGAAACATTTCCGGCATATAAAAATCATAAGTGGCGATTGGAATATCTCTGAAGCTCTTAATAGGGACAACAACATCTTCTTTTTCATCAATAGTCAATTGACGCAAATCGTCTTCCATGGAGAAAGGGAAAGAAAAAGTTAGGTTTAAGGAAGAGAAAAGAGCAAGAATATCGAGTTACAAAAAGACCTGAGTACTTTAAATAACTCTTTATTGCCCTCTCATATACAAATCATAGACTATAAAAAATAAATCAAAATAAGGACTAAAAATATATTAAATTTGATAATTAATGTTTTTGTAAAGTTATGAACTGTTGTTTTTAATATGAATTTTAATTATTAGTTTAATTTCAAAATGAAGTGGTGAATTTTTGTGTAAAAGGCAGATTTTTAATAAATTTCATATTCTCTTAAGTTTACTTAAATAAGTTAAAAATTCATTAATTAGTAATGGATAAACTATGAAACTAAATAGATTTAACATGATAAAACGTAGTGTGATGAATCAATAATAAAAAATAATTTTTTATTCACCTGACTTTAATTGGAACATTTCATATATTTTTTAAAAATTAACATTTAAAATTTGTCATGATTAATATATTTCAAAACTATTAAAAGTTTTAATACATTAATCTATATCTATAATTTTATACTATATAATTTATAATATAGATAAAAAACGGAAAACAGATGGAACAAAGGATTGCCTCAGTAATTTAATAATATATATTTTATTAAATTTAATTAATTATTACAGTTATCCTATAACGATAATATTATAATTATGTTCACATGATTTACTAATATAGTTATATAATTGATGTTCTAAAATCTAGAAAATAGAGTTTATAATAATTATGTAAACTTGGCTAGAGAGGAGGGTGTTCCTCTCCTTTTATTCCTTCCCTTTTGTCTAGTAGTGACGCCTAACGGCCTCTCTGCTACAGTGCCACCTGCCTCTGTCATACAAGTCCGTACGTACGGGAGCGTCTGACGTTTTCTCCACGCCAGACGACCATTTAATTTCCTCCGCTGCGCATGCGGGCAGGACTGCGAGGTAACTGGGCCTGCTGTCTTTCCTCATGTCATATCACCGGACTAAACTTCTTCCAGATGGACTTGAGCTCGTGAGGGACTCGGTCCGCTCTGCGGGTCTGGATCAAGGCTGAAGATATTGGACCGGTCTGTCAGGGAAGCTTCATGGGCTTTGGGCCAATACTGCCTTCATGGCCCGGCCTCCTCCTGGGACGTGTGAAGCCCGATGGCCATCAATTGCCTCTTTACCTCTTCAGCAGTTATTACATGAGTGATGAGGGGATAAATATCTAGGCCCTCATAATGACCGCGCGGCTCGAGAATGACTCTTCACAAAACATCTTTTCCTCGCCTTTACTATCTTCAATTTCAAATTCTCAAATCTCTGTCAAACCCTCCTTCTCCTTCTGTTCTCCATTCGCTTCGTCTCTTCCATCTTCCTATCAAAACTGTCTTCAATGTACGTTTCTCAAACTGCAATGGACAGTCCTATGTAAGAAGCAGCTGCTTGCTTGTATCGCGTCCCACATCGGAAAATTACGGTAATTTTGAATTATATATAATAGCTAGTACGAAACTATTAAATAACTTGAGTTAATCATTTTGGGCCAAGTGAAAAGTGGGTCCAAAAGTTATTTGGGTCAGTTTGAGCCGAACTGTTTCAATTGGTATCAGAGCCACCCTGGGTTAGACAAATTGTGCGGAGCTAGTGGACTTGTAAGGAAAGGGCTACCCGTGAGAGATGAGGTGGAGCCGCCTGAGGTACTAGCGAATCACAATATCCAAGGGTCCGGTCCTGATTAGCAATTGTATTCGATTCAATTGCGAACGAGGACGTTGCAAATTTAGCAGGGGAGAGTGTAAGAATCAACTGCCTGTTTGAGCTGCCAGCTTGTACCGCGTCCCACGTTGGGAAATTATGATAATTCTGAATTGTATATAATAGCTAGCACGAAACTACTAAATAACTTGGATTAACCATTTTGGATCAAGTGAAAAGTGGGTCCAAAAGTTATTTGGGCCAGTTTGGGCTAAGCTGTTTCACCCAGGCTTTCTGATGTCCTGAACCAGGAGTCTAATGTCACCTCTTCTTCTCTGTCATCTTTCTTTTCTCGCAAATATTTGAACACCCATCTTTATCGCATTAGGGCTCCCCACCGTAATGAGAGAATCGTTCTTTCGGATCCTCCTCCCTCTGGTCTCGTCGATCCCTAAAGGGATCTCAGTCTGGTCTTCTTTGTCAAGCAACGCGAGTTTGGCTTGACTTTCCCATTCTCTTCATTTTTCGTCGAGGTCTTCCGCTACTTCGAGATTACCCCTCGCATGCTTGCCCCCAACTCTATCCTTTTTATGTGTTCCTTCGAGTTGGTGAGTCTCAGTTGGGGTTTCAACCCTACGACTGCCCTGTTTTCTACCTTCTTCCGTCTAGTCCGGGCTAGCCAGGGTTTTTATTACTTTGCCCCTCGAGGGAGGCTGTCCATCTTTTCTGGACACAAAGATTCCATCAAGGGTTGGGTCGAGGGGTTCGCTGTTGCGGAGCTGAAAGGAGGCCCCAGGGTATCATAGCAAGTCGACCTCCCTTGGAGGGATGTACCTCCGGGCTGCAACGACCTTCCTCAACTAACCCTCTCTGAGCAGATTAGCCTTCTCAGACTGACTTCTGTTAAGCAGAAGTATGACGTCGAGAAGTGCATGTTTGTGTCCAGTCTTCAGGACTGCCAGGAAGTTGGTACTTGTTAGCTGAGGTCCTATCTTTTTTTGTTTTCTTTTTGCATTTCATCGGATAAGCCACTAACTCACTTGATTATTTTTATTTTCTGCAGCTTCTGATCTCCCCATGGACAAAATTAAGCCACCAAAGAACTTTGTTCTATCTCGGGAGAGCATGAGAGCTGCCCTGGACACTTTTTGGGAGGTCGCCCACATCCCCTAGGGCAGTTGGTAGGATTGTCCCTCCTGTCCCAGCTTCTTCTCGTGCTCTGGTGCCAATCTCCAGGGACTCTTGTTCTGGCGCTTCTAAGGCCTCTAAACTGTTAAACCAGGTCCTTGCTGGTCCTAGGAGCATTGTAGGAAATACCTTGCACATCAAGGCATCCGACAGGGTCTGCAGCTCCATGAACGTCTTATAGTTCAAGATGTGCTCCCTTGAGTTTCCCGTCCCATCATACGTCGCCATGGGAGGCATCGAAATTCCTTGTGAATTGTAATACTCAGCTAGACCCCGGCATCGAAATTCCTGCTTTCCGGCGGAATCTCGGATGTCGGAACCCTCTAGAAGGGTAAAATATATTTTGTAAAATGTTTTTACATGTTTTCATGGTTTTAAAAAGAAAATGTTTTGGAGGAGAAACCCAGGTTTGGCCGTCGAACCTCATGTTCGGCCGCCGAACATGGTGGAGTTGTGGAGGCACTTTTGGCTTCCGAAGGTGGTCTGGCCAGCCACCTATAAAAGGCTTCCTGTTCGAAAATGGGCGAGTTTTCTCTCTCTATTTCGGGCAAGGTGAGTCTCCGCCACCCCTTTTGTCGATCTTGTGTTTTCTCCTCAAATCCTTCAAGTTTTGACAAGTTTTAACTTGGTTTTGAAGATTTTTAAACTAAAGATCGAAGTTTGGAAGCTTGGAAACCCCGGAGCTCGTTTCCTCCACATCTCCGAGTTTGGATCGCCTCTCCTCTCGATCTTCAAGAGGTAAGTGGAGATCCTACCCTTCTTTTATTTTTTATGAAAGTTTTGAGGGGTTTTGGAGAGTTTTGATGCATGATTAGAGTAGTTGTAAAATGTTAGGGTTTATGTGAGCTAAGTGATGAAATGTATGTTTAGTGTATGCTTAATGTGTTTGTTGTTGGGGTATAGGTTAGTTTTAAGCCCCTAAATGCTTGAGGATGTGTTTATGCATGTTTTTTCATGATATGGTTTGAGTATTGGAGAGTTTGGGAGGCAATGTGCATGAGAGGCTTGAGTTCTGCCATTCTGGAAGAACTCAGGTTCGGCAGCCGAAGCCATGTTCGGCTGCTGAACCTGCCTGTGGAGGCAGTTCTGACTGCCGAACCTTGCCCCCGAAAGTTTGGACTTTCGGATCTGGAGGGGAGTTTCGGCCGCCGAACCTGCCCCTGAAGGTTAGCGAGTTTCGGCTCTAGAACCACTTTCGGTCGCCGAACCTGCCGCCGAAAGTGGCTGAGTTTCGGCTCTAGAGGGACTTTCGGCCGCCGAACCTGCCGCCGAAAGTGCCCTGTTCAGCCTTCCTTTGCATGTTTTCTATGATTGTTTTATGATGTTTTAGGAGGGTTTTTGGGAGATGTTTAGAGTCATGTTGATGTATGTTTGGTCCCTCATTTGAGTCTACCTGTGTAGGTTCGGACCCGAGGAATCGAGGACCCCAGCAGTGAGATAGCTGCTTCAGAGTCTTTCCAGAGTCAGCCTGAGGTGAGTAGAATGGATCTTTATGTTTCAAAGCAAATAAATTTTGAACATGCTCATGCATCACAAATGCCATGATATATACTAGGTTGTTTGCATTGTTGCATTGCATACTATGATGTTGATGTGGATGGATGTTGGATGATCCATTAGTCCTCGATATGATATGATATGATATGGTATGGTATGGAAGTCCAGGTCGAGGCCCATTCTACGCCCCTGGCACATTGGAATGTTATGTTATGTTAAGAGAAAGTCTAGGTCGAGGTCCATTCTACGCCCTTGGAACTATTGGAATGTGTAGAGGACTATTGGTGACAAGTTCATCCTTGCTGTGAATTGTTTGTGATGTGATGCATTCCATGAAAGCATATGTCTTAATATACTGTTTTACAATTCTGCTCACTGGGCTCTAGTAGCTCACCCCTTTCCCTTAACCCCCAGGTTTGTAGGTTCGGGATAGACCAGGAAGTCAGTAAGAGTAAAAGTGTTGTGTATGTAATAGTTTAGTTGTGGACATGAAAGATAATGAAATGTTATGTAATGTAAAGATATTGTACAGGTCAAGCTTGGTGAATGAAAAAGTTTAAAGTTTTTATGTAAATGTTGATCATGTATGGGATTTATCAGGTATGACAGGTTGTATGTTAGGCTTGCTACGGGTCCCGGCGACCTTAAGTCGATCTGGATCCTAGCGCCGGTAGCGGTCCGATTTTGAGTCGTTACAGATTGGTATCAGAGCCCTAGGTTCATATGGTCGGACCTAGAGAGTGTCGGGCTCATAGATGTTCTAGAAGGGCAAGCACAATAGGAAAATCATGTCCACTAGGATAGGATGTAGAGTCCTGTCTTGAATGATGATGACAAATGCCATGATTTTATACATGTGCATTAATGATATGTTATGTATGTGATGCGGGTTCATGTGTTTCCACATGAACCATATGATGCTGATGTTTGTGTATGTGTTGTTTTTCAGTAAGCAGGATGCGAGGCACTCGTCGATCTGCATGATTGACTAGAGTGTAATACCCGGCTAGCGTCTGGCATCGGCATTCTACTTTTCGGTGGAATCCCGGATGTCGGAATCCGCTAAAAGGGTAAGAGTTATATTTTTGTAAAGGATTTTAGTATGTTTTAATGTTTTAAGTACAAAAGAAAATGAGTTTTTGAAAGAAAAGAGCCAAGGAAGAAATGCAAGGTTCGGCCGCCGAAAGTGAGGTTCGGCCGCCGAACATGCATGAGTTTTGGTTTCACGTTGGGCCGCCGAAGGTGGTCTGGCCAGCCACCTATAAAAGGCCCTAGGTCGGTGAATGGATAAGATTTTCTTTCCATTCACAGCCAGAGGTGAGACCATGAGCTTTCTTGGGTGATTTTCATGTTTTCTTCAAATCTTTCAAAGTTTTGATGAGTTTTATGTTGTTTTGAAGCTTTTGAGCAAATCAACCAAAAGTTTTGAAGTTGGAGACTTTGAGGGAGAGTTTCTCCATATCTCCATGTTGGGATCATTTATCTTCTTGTTTGTAAGAGGTAAGTGAAGATCCTGAACTTCTTTTCATGTTTTATGAAGGTTTTATGGAGGTTTATGGGTAGAGATGCATGTTTAGGTTAAGTTGAGTTTTTGGTAGATTTGTGGTCAAAGCATGCTTATGGGTTTAGTTGTGTTGTTTGTTGGGGTTTTAAGTTAGTTTTGGACCCCTTTGTGCCTATACTTGAGTATATGCAAGTTGTGGAGTTGTGGTTTGCATGTTTGAGTGAAGATTGGGTACGTTTGCATGAAGCAGAACACGTTTCTGCCTTACTGGAGAATCCAGTTTCGGCCGCCGAAGGAAGGTTCGGCCGCCGAACATGCTAAGGAGGTGGTTTCGGCTGCCTAAGCTTGCCTAAGCTTGCCCCCGAAAGTTTGGACTTTCGGCTCTGGAGGAGGGTTTCGACCGCCGAACCTGCCGCCGAAAGTGCCCTGTCCAGCCTTCTTTTGCATGTTTTATTTGATTGTTTTAGGATGTTTTAAGGGGTTTTTGGGGAGTATTCTAGAGTTGTTCTTGAGTTAGTTTGGTCCCTCATGTGAGTCCACCTGTGTAGGAACGGACCAGAGGAACCGAAGAGAGCAGCAGTGAGCACTGCTTCAGAGTATTCAGAGTCAGTTCAAAGTCAGCCAGAGGTGAGTGGAACTACACTTAATGTTTTAAACTGAGAAATGAAATGCTTTTAGCATGTTTCCATGCATCATGATATGTACTAGGTTGAGTGCACTAGAATACACTAATGTGACGCATTGCATTATTCTATGCTTGTACGGATCGGACATAGTTTTGGATTCACTAGTCCTCCGAGTAAAGTCCTGAGGAGCCCTGAAAGGGCCGGGCACAGAGCACCATAGGGTGCATAATAAAGTCCTGAGGAGCTCCTTCGCGGGCCGGGCACAGAACAGAGGGAGTTTTGAATCT
The DNA here is from genome assembly GCF_001659605.2 of Manihot esculenta. Lineage (NCBI taxonomy): Eukaryota > Viridiplantae > Streptophyta > Magnoliopsida > Malpighiales > Euphorbiaceae > Manihot > Manihot esculenta. The sequence continues at coordinate 30,263,506 of NC_035166.2, forward strand.
GTCCGTCTGAGATGGGTGATTTACTTGTGATGTGATGCATTCCATATGAGCATGTTTAGTAACATGTTTTTATTGTTCTACTCACTGGGCTAGTATAGCTCATCCCTCTCCTTTAACCCAGTCTTGCAGGATCAGAGTTAAGGGAAAGTTCAGCAGGGTACAGGAAGAGTAAAGAGATGTGTAATAGATAGTGTGGACATGTAATATTGTAAAGAAATGTATTAGTCTTTTATAGTGTAGAGTATGTGCTTGACCCATGTTGTAAATCCTTTTTATATACATGGTCTATTTACTTTATGTGAATGTTTTTATCAGTATATGAAAAACCAGGCTTAATAGAGTATGAGTTGAACCCGTCTAGAGCAAGCTCTAGTAAGGGGTTTTATAGTACAGAGATAGTGCATGCACAAGTTAAGCCTTGGTACAGAGAAATGTTTTATGTTTTTACAGAAAATGTTTGACCATGTATGGAATTTTACAGGTACACAGAGAGTATAGTAGGCTTGCTACGGGTTCCGGCGACCTTAAGTCGACCTGGATCCTAGCGCCGGTAGCGGTGCAATTTTTGGGTCGTTACAAATTGGTATCAGAGCCACAGGTTCACATGATCGGACCGACGGGGTGTAGTGAGCCCTAGGTTCATATAGTCGGACCTAGCTAGAAAGTGTCGGGCTCATAGAGGTTCTAGTAGGTCAAGCACAATAGGGAAGCATGTCCACTAGGATAGGATGTTGAGTCCTGTCTATTTGCTGAGGAGTAATGCCATGAGTTCTGCATGTGCATTTTTGTTATGTGATGTTTATATGCTGATGTGTGCTGTGATGTCTTATTTCCAGAAGAAAGGTAAGATGAGAGGAACTCGTCAATCTGCACGATTGACTGGAGTCCCACCAGTGAATGAGGGTTCAGGTGCTCGTCCTCCTGCGTTGCCAAGGGCAAGGTCTCAGAGATCAAGCAGGGAGGGTACGTCAAGGGACCCGAGAAGGTCTTTTGACGAGAGCAGAAGAGGAGCAGATAGAGGAGGGAGCTAAGAGGAAGTGAGGGAGGCTATGGATATGGAGCAGCAAAGAGAGGAAAGTATGGGTATAGGCAGGTCGGAAGAGGGTATGGGAGAGTCTCAGGGAGGCGCTCAGGCCTCGGGGTTTGGTTATCCACCCCATTATCCACCTTTTCCACAGGGCCCGGGGTATCCGATGGGAGGTACATCGGAGTACTCGAGTTTTACCCCATATCCTACCTACATGCCTTATATGCCTTATCCTCCTTTTTACCCACCATATCCCATGTATCCACCCACACCTTTCCATCCCAGTACAGCCTACCTAGAGCCAAGTTCAGCACCTTCTCCACCACCAGAACCAGAACCAGTAGCACCAGTTGTCCAAGTACCTCAACCTAGCTCAGCTGAGGGAAGCAAAGTGAAAATGACAGAGTATCTGAAGTTGGATGCTCCTAAATTCAATACGAGAGACAATCCATTTGAGTACCTCAGAACGGTTAAGATGATAACCGATGAGTTAGGAGCTGATGATAGCAGAGCCATTGAGATGGCAGGGTTCACGTTGAAATGCAAGAAAGCTCGAGAGTGGTTCAAGAATTATGTGGACCCCAGGTTGGACAGCATGTCATGGGGAGAGTTCGCCAATGAGTTTGCAGGGTGGGCTTTTCCTGACAGTTCCAGGGAGTTAAAAGTGATAGAATTTGAGCAGTTAAGGCAGACCGAGGAGATGAGTGTAGATGAATACACAGATAAGTTCCTGGATCTGCTTCAGTATGTGGGTCAGGCTTATGACACTGACCAGAAGAAGGCAAGGAGATATACCATGAGACGGCATCCCAGGTATTCCTCCTTGATTCTTCCAGTAGAGAAAGAAAGTTTCCACTCTATAGTGGATGCCGCAAGGAAGATGGAGGCGAGTGCCATTATTCAAGGAACAGTAAAACAGCAAGTGGCACAGTCTTCGGGTTCTAAGACCCCCAGTGCAGCAGCGTCTGGCAGCAAGAAAGGAGAAAAGTTTATAGCGAAGAAAGGCAAGTTTTGGAATAAGATCAAATCGAGTCTGCGAATGGGTAGTGGCTCAAGCTCTGGCATAGGGAGTACAGTATGCAGGAGATGTGGGAGACAGCACAGAGGAGTTTGTCGGTTGGGATCTTCAGCCTGTTATAAGTGTGGGCAGGAGGGACATTTTTCACGGGAATGTCCTCAGGCGACCTTTATGGCACCATCCCAGCAGATGAGCTCAGGCAGTGTAGCACAGCCAGCAGCTCCAGGTATACCCCAGAGCAGTGGCAGAGGCAGAGGGAGAGGGAGAGGGTCAGCCTCTTCTTCAGCAGCAGGTTCCCGAGGTGAAGGTCTGGTAGCCCCAGCACGGATCTTCACAGTGATACAAGAGGAGGCAAACACGTCGAACACAGTGGTGTCAGGTAATCTCATCATTGGGTGTTCTGATGTGTATGCTTTGATGGACCCCGGTGCTTCTCACTCTTTTATTGCTTCGAGAGCCGTGGAGAGATTGGGTCTGATCATGTCTGAGTTAGAGTGTCCTCTCTGGGTCAGTGGACCCAAATGTGACCCATCAGTGGCAGTGTCAGTCTATCGCTTCAGTTCAGTGTTCATAGAGGGTAGATGCCTTCTAGCTGACCTAGTGGTTCTAGATTTGACAGATTTTGATGTCATTCTAGGGATGGATTGGCTATCTACGCATGGAGCTACCTTGGACTGCAGAGACAAGGTAGCCAATCTTAGAGACCAGGATGGGTTAGAGTGTGTCTTCAGAGGAGACAGGAGGGGTAATCCTAGAGGTTTGATCTCAGCCCTTCAGGCTCGTCGTTTGCTTAGGAGGGGTTGTCAGGGGTTTCTGGCTCATGTGAGAGAGCTAGATAGACAGGTTAGGGAACCAGCCTCAGTACCAGTAGTCCGAGACTTTCTCGACGTCTTCCCAGAGGAACTTCCAGGACTACCACCTGATAGAGAGATAGAGTTTGCAATCGAATTGCTACCTGGTATACCAGACCTATCTCTATTCCTCCCTACAGGATGGCGCCAGCAGAATTAAAAGAGCTGAAAGAGCAGTTGCAGGACTTGGTAGAGAAAGGTTTCATCCGCCCTAGTACCTCACCTTGGGGTGCGCCAGTGTTGTTTGTCAGAAAGAAGGATGGATCCTTCAGACTTTGTATCGACTATAGGCAGTTGAACAAGGTCACTACCAAGAATAAGTATCCCTTACCTAGGATCGACGATCTATTTGACCAGCTAGCTGGAGCAGGTTGTTTCTCTAAAATAGATCTGAGGTCCGGGTATTATCAGTTGAGAGTTAGAGAAGCAGATGTACCAAAAACAGCTTTTAGGACCAGATATGGGCATTATGAGTTCTTAGTAATGTCGTTCGGGTTAACTAACGCCCCTGCAGCATTCATGGATCTCATGAACAGAGTTTTCAGTGAGTATCTGGATCACTTTGTTATTGTCTTTATTGATGATATCTTAGTGTACTCCAGAGATGCAGAGGAGCATGCCCAGCATCTGAGGACAGTTCTGCAGACTCTGAGAGAGCATGGGTTGTATGTCAAGTTCTCGAAGAGTGAGTTTTGGTTGAGGAGCATTTCATTCTTGGGGCATGTTGTATCAGCAGAAGGCATTGAAGTAGACCCCAAGAAGATAGAAGCTGTAGCTAACTGGCCTAAACCCACCACAGTAACTGAAATTAAAAGCTTTTTGGGTTTGGCAAGTTACTATAGGAGGTTCGTTCAGAACTTCTCAAAGATAGCTGCTCCTATGACCAAATTGACACAAAAAAATCAGAGGTTCGCGTGGTCAGACCAATGTGAAAAGAGCTTTGAGGAGTTAAAGAGAAGATTAACATCAGCACCGGTGTTAGCTCTGCCTGTCAGTAATGAGGACTTCACAGTGTTCTGTGATGCGTCCAGAGTGGGATTGGGTTGTGTTCTGATACAAAATGACAGGGTGATTGCCTATGCTTCTAGACAGCTCAAGAAGTATGAGTTGAATTACCCCACCCATGACCTGAAAATGGCAGCAGTTATCTTTGCACTGAAGATGTGGAGGCATTACCTTTATGGGGTTAAATGCGAGATCTTCATAGATCATAAGAGTTTACAGTACATCTTGAGTCAGAAAGAGCTGAATTTGAGGCAGAGAAGATGGGTGGAACTGCTCAGTGACTATGATTGTAGAATCCAGTACCATCCGGGTAAGGCGAATGTTGTGGCAGACGCCCTAAGCCGGAAATCACTTGGCAGTTTGTCCCATATAGCAGCAGAGAGAAGACCAGTGGTGATGGAGTTTTCCAAGCTCATCGATGAAGGGCTACAGCTTGAGTTGTCTCGTACAGGTGCGTTGATAGCACAGATGAGAGTGACTCATGTGTTTCTGGAGCAGGTGGCTCAGAAACAGCATGAGGACCCTGAGTTAGTGAAAATTGCCAAGACTGTTTAGTCAGGCAACAGTGCAGAGTTCAGATTTGACAGCCAAGGGATCCTCCGCTTTGGGAATCGACTATGTGTACCAGATGACATCAGTCTGAAAAGAGACATTATGAGGGAAGCTCATAATGCAAGGTACAGTGTTCACCCTGGAGCCACCAAGATGTATCAGGATCTGAAAAGAGTGTATTGGTGGCCAACTATGAAGAAAGAAGTGGCACAGTTTGTGTCCGCCTGTGAAGTTTGCCAGAAGGTGAAACTGGAACATCAGAAGCCGACTGGAATGCTTAACCCGCTATCGATTCCAGAGTGGAAATGGGAAAATATAGCTATGGATTTTGTAGTGGGCTTACCGGCAGCGTCCAACAGGGTAGACTCCATATGGGTGATTATTGACAGACTGACGAAATATGCTCATTTCATCCCTATTAAGAGTACTTACTCTGTGGATAAGTTAGCACAGGTTTATTTGGAGGAGATAGTAAGGTTGCATGGAGTCCCAGTGTCTATAGTGTCAGATAGAGGACCTCAGTTCACCTCCAGATTTTGGTAAAGTCTGCAGAGTGCTATGGGTACAAGGTTGGATTTCAGCACTGCTTTCCATCCACAGACTGATGGACAGTCAGAGAGGACCATCCAGACCATAGAGGATATGCTCAGAATGTGTGTGTTAGACTTTGGCGGTTCTTGGAGGCAGCATCTACCTTTGGTGGAGTTTGCCTACAACAACAGTCATCATGCTAGCATAGGGATGGCCCCTGTAACAGCCCGGACGTGATCCCCGGCACTGTTACCGTTCACGGCCCAGGGCTATCCCTCGCCTGGCCTCTTGCCACCTCGGGCTTTCCACTGGCGTCGTGAACAGCTCTTAACATCCATTCACCCTCACGGGTTCCTGGCAGGATTTGTCCCCTTGGGTTCTTGCATCGAATGCATCCTTCCCCAAGTGGATTTGGCCCAAATTTTCCTTTGGAAATTAGGTCGCCTCCCCCACTACTCGAACCCTTGACCTCCCACTTTAAGGGAATAGTCTGGTGAGAGTGAGTACCAATTGTTCCAAGGTTCGGCGGCCGAACATGCATGCACTTCGGGAGTGCTTTAGGCCCCCGAAGGCATAAGTGAGGGAAGTCCAGGTTCGGCCGCCGAACCTCAAGTTCGGCCGCCGAACATGGCATGCATGCGGAGGCACATTCAGCCCCCGAACGTGGTCTGGCCAGCCACTATAAAAGGGTCCCTTAGCCGAAAACGGGCGAGCTTTTTCCCCATTTTCGGCCAAGGTGAGCTCTCCGCCGTTCCTCGCCAATCTTGGATGTTCTTCCTCTAAATCTTTCAAGATTTTCATTTGTTTTCACTTTGTTTTGAAGATTTGAGCTTTTGAGCAAAGTTTTGGAGCTTGGAGGTTCAAGAACCCAATCTCTCCTAACTCCGAGTTTAAGTCGTCTCTCTCTCGATCTTCAAGAGGTAAGAGCCGATCTTAAGCTCATTGCATGTTTTAAGTAAGTTTTAAGTAGATCTATGGGTTAGAATGCATGTTTAGGTTATGGTTATACTTATGGGTATAAATGTATGTTCATGATCAATGTGGTTACTTGATGTGTTGTAGATGGGGTTTATGATGGTTTGAGGCCCCTAGGAACATGTATGCTTGTGTTTGTATGTTGTAGAATAGGTTTGATGCATGTTTGGAAGGTTTGGAGGCGAAATGTGCAAAAGGAGCCAAGTTTCTGCCCTTTTGCAGAAACCAGGTTCGGCAGCCGAAGGACTTTCGGCCGCCGAACATGGCTGGGGAGGCAGCCTTTCGGCTGCCGAAGCTTGCCCCCGAAAGGAGACTTTCGTCTCTGTCTGGCAGTTTCGGCCACCGAAAGTGCCGCCGAACATGCATGAGTTTCGTCTCTGTCTGGCAGTTTTGGCCGCCGAAAGTGCCGCCGAACATGCATGAGTTTCGTCTCTGTCTGGGAGTTTCGGCCGCCGAAGGTGCCGCCGAACCTGCCTGACTTTCTGCTCTGGAGGGACTTTCGGCCGCCGAACCTGCCGCCGAAAGTGCCCTGTCCAGGCCTCCTTTGCATGTTTTTCTATGGTTGATTCATGATGTTTTAGGGGGTTTTTGGGGAGTAGTTTATAGTTATGTTCTAGTATGTTTGGTCCCTCATTTGAGTCCACCTGTGTAGGTTCGGACCCGAGGAACCGAGGACCCCAGCAGTGAGTTCAGCTGCTTCGGTATTGTCAGAGTCAGCCAGAGGTGAGTGGAACCAAACTAAATCTTTTAAATTGAGAAATTAAATATTTTATCATGTTTCATGCATCATGATTATGCAATAGGATGATTGCATTAGTTTGCACGAATATGCCGCATTGCATCGATTGTTGTTGATGTGGGTGAATGTTGGATGACCCAATTAGTCCATGACAGGAAGACCAGGACCCCATTCTACGGCCTGGCACAGAGTAAGGAAAGACCAGGACCCCATTCTACGGCCTGGCACGGTTATGGGACTCGAAGACTAGGAGCCCAGAGGAGGCCCTGGGGCAATGGTAAATAATGTATGTTATGACAGGAAGACCAGGACCCCATGCTACGGCCTTGCACAGAGTTAGCTTGGACTAATTGGTGACAAGTTCACCCAACCCTTATGTGAACTGTCTGTGTTATGATGCATTTCAGAGAGCATAGTGTTAATATGTTTTATAGTTCTGCTCACTGGGCTTTTAGCTCACCCCTCTCCCTTTACCCCCAGGCTTGCAGGTACAGTATAGAGCAGGAGTCCGGATAGAGTAAAGAAGTTATGTTTATGTAATAGCTAGCAATGGACATGATCAAATTGTATTGTAATGTCTTAATCAGTATAGTTGTGTAATGAGATGATGTTTATGGATGTTAGAGGTGTGCTTGACCATAGATTTTTGTTATCCCTTTTATTACATGATCTTAGAGATTTTTACGATGTTTATGTAAACCAACTCAGCATATGCTATGCCACCCATTGGGGGCACTGTTGAGATCCCACAGAGGGATCAATGCTATGTTAATGTTTATGTACAGGTTGAGTTTGGTTGGTGTATTTGGAAAGAAAAGTTTTAATTTTTATGTATGTTGTTGATCATGTATGGGATTATACAGGTTATATGTCAGGCTTGCTACGGGTCCCGGCGGCCTTAAGCCGATCTGGATCCTAGCGCCAGTAGCGGTCCGATTTTTGGGTCGTTACAGCCCCTTATGAAGCTTTGTATGGGAGGAAGTGCAGATCACCTGTTTGCTGGGAAGAAGTAGGAGAGGCGGCTCTTGCAGGGCCGGAGTTGGTTGAGATCACCAGCAGAGTGGTGCTCATGATCAGAGAGAGGATCGAGACTGCTCAGAGCAGACATAAAAGCTATGCAGATATCCGCAGGAAGTAGATAGAGTTTCAGGAAGGTGATATGGTATTGCTGAAGGTGTCTCCAATGAAAGGAGTGGTTCGGTTTGAGAAAAAGGGTAAGCTAGCCCCACGATACATTGGACCCTTTGAGATCTTGCAGAAGATCAGGAATGTGTCGTATAAGCTGGATTTACCTGCTTCTATGGAGAGAATTCACCCGGTTCTCCATATTTCTATGCTCCGGAAGTTCGTGTCAGATCCAAGTAAGGTTCTTAGTGAGCCTGAAGTGGAGATCCTTGGAGATCTCACCTATGTAGAGCAACCTGTGAGGATCCTAGACACACAGATTAGAAAGCTAAGGAACAAGGAAATTCCAATGGTGAAAGTCCTGTGGAACCACCACAATCTAGAAGAGTGCACCTGGGAGACACGGGAGTCTATGCTCCAGCAATATCCATATCTGTTTTAAGGTTAGTTTCCTCCTTTTTATGTATTTCATTGTTTGTGGAACATTCGGGGACGAATGTTCACCCGGTTAGCGTCCGGCATCGGCATTCTACTTTTCGGTGGAATCCCGGATGTCGAAATCCGCTAAAAGGGTAAGAGTTATGTTTTTGTAAAGGATTTTAGTATGTTTTAATGTTTTAAGTACAAAAGGAAATGATTTTTTGAAAGAAAAGAGCCAATGAAGAAATGCAAGGTTCGGCCGCCGAAAGTGAGGTTCGGCCGCCGAACATGCATGAGTTTTGGTTTCACGTTAGGCCGCCGAAGGTGGTCTGGCCGGCCGCCGAAGGTGGTCTGTCCAGCCACCTATAAAAGGCCCTAGGTCGGTGAATGGATAAGATCTTCTTTCCATTCACAGCCAGAGGTGAGACCATGAGCTTTCTTCGGTGATTTTCATGTTTTCTTCAAATCTTTCAAAGTTTTGATGAGTTTTATGTTGTTTTGAAGCTTTTGAGCAAATCAACTAAAAGTTTTGAAGTTGGAGACCTTGAGGGAGAGTTTCTCCATATCTCCACGTTGGAATCGTTTATCTTCTTGTTTGTAAGAGGTAAGTGAAGATCCTGAACTTCTTTTCATGTTTTATGAAGGTTTTATGGAGGTTTATGGGTAGAGATGCATGTTTAGGTTAAGTTGAGTTTTTGGTGGATTTGTGGTCAAAGCATGCTTATGGGTTTAGTTGTGTTGTTTGTTGGGGTTTTAAGTTAGTTTTGGACCCCTTTGTGCCTATACTTGAGTATATGCAGGTTGTGGAGTTGTGGTTTGCATGTTTGAGTGAAGATTGGGTACGTTTGCATGAAGCAGAACATGTTTCTGCCTTACTGGAGAATCCAGTTTCGGCCGCCGAAGGAAGGTTTGGCCGCCGAACATGCTAAGGAGGTGGTTTCGGCTGCCTAAGCTTGCCCAAGCTTGCCCCCGAAAGTTTGGACTTTCGGCTCTGGAGGAGGGTTTCAGCCGCCGAACCTACCGCCGAAAGTACCCTGTCCAGCCTTCTTTTGCATGTTTTATTTGATTGTTTTAGGATGTTTTAAGGGGTTTTTGGGGAGTATTCTAGAGTTGTTCTTGAGTTAGTTTGGTCCCTCATGTGAGTCCACCTGTGTAGGAACGGACCAGAGGAACCGAAGAGAGCAGCAGTGAGCACTGCTTCAGAGTATTCAGAGTCAGTTCAAAGTCAGCCAGAGGTGAGTGGAACTACACTTAATGTTTTAAACTGAGAAATGAAATGCTTTTAGCATGTTTCCATGCATCATGATATGTACTAGGTTGAGTGCACTAGAATACACTAATGTGACGCATTGTATTATTTTATGCTTGTACGGATCGAACATAGTTTTGGATTCACTAGTCCTCCGAGTAAAGTTCTGAGGAGCCCTGAAAGGGCCGGACACAGAGCACCACAGGGTGCATAATAAAGTCCTGAGGAGCTCCTTCGCGGGCCGGGCACAGAACAGAGGGAGTTTTGAATCTGTCCGTCTGAGATGGGTGATTTACTTGTGATGTGATGCATTCCATATGAGCATGTTTAGTAACATGTTTTTATTGTTCTACTCACTGGGCTAGTATAGCTCATCCCTCTCCTTTAACCCAGTCTTGCAGGATCAGAGTTAAGGGGAAGTTCAGCAGGGTACAGGAAGAGTAAAGAGATGTGTAATAGCTAGTGTGGACATGTAATATTGTAAAGAAATGTATTAGTCTTTTATAGTGTAGAGTATGTGCTTGACCCATGTTGTAAATCCTTTTTATATACATGGTCTGTTTACTTTATGTGAATGTTTTTATCAGTATATGAAAAACCAGGCTTAACAGAGTATGAGTTGAACCCGTCTAGAGCAAGCTCTAGTAAGGGATTTTATAGTACAGAGATAGTGCATGCACAGGTTAAGCCTTGGTACAGAGAAATGTTTTATGTTTTTACAGAAAATGTTTGACCATGTATGGGATTTTACAGGTACACAGAGAGTATAGCAGGCTTGCTACGGGTCCCGGCGACCTTAAGTCGACCTGGATCCTAGCGCCGGTAGCGGTCCGATTTTCGGGTCATTACAGGAGTCCTACCAGAAAATGAGGGCATGGATGCCCGTCCCCCTGCATTGCCAAGGGCAATGTCCTGTAGATCTAGCAGGGAGAGAGTGTCAAGGGACCCTAGAAGGTCTTTTGATGTAAGCAGAAGGGGAGCAGTTCAGGGAGGAGTGTCAGCTGAGGGGGATGAAATGGATATTGACCAGAGAAGGGATGGAAGTTTGGGTGTAAGCATGTCTGAAGAGGGCATGGGAGAATCTCAAGAAGGCACTCAGGCCTCGTGGTTTGCTCAACCACCCCAATATTCACCATTTTCACAGGGTCCAGGGTATCCGATGGGGGGTACATCGGATTACTCCAGCTTTAACCCATATCCTTCCTACATGCCTTACCCACCTTTCTATCTACCATACCCTCAATACCCAATGTATCCACCCTCACCTTTCTATCCAAATGTAACAAACCCTAATCTAGGGGATGTTGCACCTCCTCCACCACCCCCTGAACCTGTAGCTCCTGAAGTCCAAGTACCTAAGCCTAGCTCATCTGGAGGGAGCAGAGTTAAGATGACAGATTACTTGAAGTTGGATGCTCCTAAGTTCAAGACGGGAGATGATCCATTTGAGTACCTGAAGACAGTAAAGATGATTACGGATGAGTTACGGGCAGATGACAATAGAGCCATTCAGATGGCTGGGTTCAAGTTTAAATGCAAAAAGGCCCGGGAGTGGTTTAAAAATTATGTGGACCCAAGATTAGACAGTTTAACCTGTGAGGAGTTTGCTAATGAATTTGCAGGATGGGCTTTCCCTGATAGCTCAAGGAAATTGAAGATAATTGAGTTTGAACAGTTGAGGCAGACTGAAGAGATGAGTGTGGATGAGTTCACGGATAAGTTCTTGGAGCTGTTGCCGTTTGTGGAGCAAACCTATGATACAGATCAGAAGAAGGCCAAGAGGTATACCATGAGGCTCCACCCTAGGTATTCCCCCTTGATTCTTGCAGCGGAGAGGGAAAACTTCCACACTATTGTAGATGCAGCACGGAAAATGGAGGCTAGTGCCATCATTCAGGGGACAGTTAAGCAGTCTGTGGAACAGTTTTCGGGTTCCAAGACCCCAAGTGGGGGAAAGTTGAATCTGTAACAGCCCGAAAATCGAACTGCTACCGGTACTAGGATCCAGATCGACTTAAGGTCGCCGGGACCCGTAGTAAGCCTGATATCCTGACAGGGTCCATAAAACCTTCAAAAATCATCAAAGAAGTTCAGGATCCACCCTTACCTCCTTAAGAACTTGAGGATGAGTGATCCTAACGTGGAGATATGGAGAAAATCTCTTCCAAAGCTCCAAACTTCAAAACTTGCTATTTGTGCTCAAAACCTTCAAAACACACCAAAACTCTTAAAACCCTTGAAAGATTTGATGAAAAACATGAAAAACATGAAAGTCAACTTGGGAGAGGCTTGCACTCACCTCTGGCTGCAAGTGGAGGAGAAATATCCTCCTTCCACCGACCCTTGGCCCTTTTATAGGTGGCTGGCCAGACCACCTTCGGCAGACGAAGGAGAACCCGAAACCATGCAATGTTCTGCGGCCGAAAGTGACCTTCGGCGGCCGAACCTTTGCATTTCTCCCTTGTTGCTTTTCTTTCAAAAACACTCCTTTTCCTTTATCCTTAAAACCGTAAAACAAGTTAAAAAACATTCGAAAACATATGTATTACCCTTCTCGAGAGTTCCGACACTCGAGATTCCACCGGACTACAGGAATTCCGATGCCGGACTCGAGCCGGGTATTACAGAATCCCTCTTCTCTGAGTGCAGCAGCTTCAGGCAGTAAGAAGTGAGGAAAAGCCAAAGCCAAGAAGAATAAGTTCTGGAATCGCTTGAAGTCAGGTCTGGGACTAGGTGGTGGCTCGAGCTCGGGTTCAGATAGTGCAGAATGTTTGAGGTGTGGCAAGCTACACAAGGGAGTGTGTCGGTTTGGGACTACAGCCTGCTTCAGATGTGGGCAGGAGGGGCACATGGCACGGGAGTGTCCTAGGGCACCTTTTATGGTACCATCCCAGCAGACAGCTTCTGGTAGTGTGGCTTAGCCAGTAGCTCTAGCCGTGACACAGGGCAGTGGCAGAGACAGAGGGAGATGGACAGCCTCTTCTTCAGTAGGTTCCCAAGGTGAAGGTCCGTCAGCCTTAGTTTGGATCTTCACTATGACACAGTAGGAGGCGAACACATCCAACACCGTGGTGTCAGGTAATCTCATCATTGGTTGCTCAGATGTGAATGCTTTAATGGACCCTGGTGCATCTTATTCCTTTGTTGTTTCGAGAGCCGTAGAGAGATTGAGTCTGATAGTCTCTGGATTAAAGTATCCCTCTAAATCAGTGGAAGTAAACACGCAACAACGACAATGCATAGCCATTAGACAACGCTGTTTTGAACGGGGACAATACAATCACGCATACAAAAAGCGTGGAGAAAATGAATTTAAGAAGACGACAAAAATTTACCATGATAGCATTTAAAGCACCTTGAAAGGGCAAGGAAATTGAAGGTATAATACTGTTTTCAATTGGTTACTGTTCGATCTCGGGACGGGTTTTATTCTATACTAGTTAATTACTCCCGCCTCAGACAAAAAAGAAAAACTCGCGCGATGCAGGGGAGTAATTTTATTTAATTAAGTTAAATTAATTTAATAATTTATATTATATTATATTTAATTTGATTAAATATTATCTTTATTAATTAAATAAAAATAAATAATTTACATGCAAGATAAATTTGTTACGCTTTGAAATGTAACTTTCACAGTAACTTAAACAATTGAGTATGAGCATTATATTACATTTCGAAATACACATAGCTTGTAAAGCATCTCAAAGTATGCACATTATATTAAATATTTTAGGATCATTGTATTAATTGATTTTGTCATTTTGTGAAATTTGCAATCTTTTGTTTTGAATTTTTATTTTTTAATTAAGTAAAACTTTGAATTAAAGATTTAGCCTAGAAAAATATTGCATAATACTAAAGTCTAAATAGCAATAAATTTATTTTAAAAAATATAACATAACTAATTTTACTGATTAAAATATTCTCAACACCATTTTTTTATAAGAAACTTGATTCATTAATTAATAAATTACATTAGATTTATATTAATCAGTTATTTTAATTGGATAAAGACTCAAATTCGTCCATCTTCAACAGCCAATATTTTAAGCATATGCATTCTCCATCGGAAAATAAAGCTTTTTTTAGTGGATAATAATATATAAAAATTATAATATTATTTTAATTAAAAATACATCTACTAAATAATATATCAAATAATATTTTATTTAAAAAAAATATATATCAAATAATATTCTCCCACTCATAAATAGTAGAAAAAGAGATTTTTAGGTCCTCTCTTTTCTTCTTCAACCTCTTTTTCCTTTATTTTATTTTTTATTTATTTTTCTCCGTATTTTCTATTGTTAAAATCTTATTTTATAAAAGAGCTTTTGAGACAGTGTATTGCGAAACTCATATGATAAAAGTAAAAAATATATATATATTTCTTCATCAGTCGATAAAGAATATTTTTGCATTTCCTTGCCTCACCTCTCATTCTTATAAAATCTCATCAATTGCGTTCAATATTTTTTATATATCGACTTCTGTTTGTTGGCAGAATGGAACAAAACTGTTGTGCCTAACTGGCTAACAGAAATTAGTTACGCCATTTGATAATGGCATAATTGTAATACAAAATGCTATGGATAAATGACAACAGATGAAAGCAACTTTTGCGAGCCTAAGGCAAAGCAAATCGAAGACAATTCATCCAGGGAGGAGACTAAAGTGATAACGACGTCGTTTTTTCAAGTAATCATGGACAAAAGATTAATAAACCCTTGAAGAGAAATTTGTTGCTCATTGGCCCACAACATGTAAAAGTACAAAAAAACCCAAGTATTGTAAAGCCAAATAAATAAACAGCTAAGGACAAATCAGTATTTTGTGACAATTAAGGACCACGCGTGCAGCACAAAAGAAATAGAAACATGGGGCAAAGCTTAGTGCAGCACAAATGGAGAAGAGTGGGGCCAAGCAAAAGATTGAGCAAAGCTAAATGCTCAATCAAACAATAAAGGGACACAGATGGATTAGAGACACAATAGTAAATAGGTGATTTCCGGCTCACGTTTGTTCTATAATATTAATAGATATATACTTGCTGGAGAATCGGTTGATGCAAAGAGAGACATGGCAAAGTTGGAGAGTGATGGCTATGGCGGAGAAGGAAAGAAAATCAAATAGAGATGAAATCTCCACAGAAGCATGGAGGCCGAGAGTCTCTCAGATTTCCTGATCTTCCTTCCTCTCTACCAAATTTGATAGCATCTAACCCAAAATCTAACTAATTCTAATCCTATGCATACGCATCTTCATATGAGAGAGGAAAGCGTAATCCTATCTTCATCAGATGTCTCAGAACGCTAAGGCAACGAGCCAACATGCCTGGAAAACACGTTGAAGCATACGGCGTCGTTTTCTATGAGATCTCAGTGAGTGTGGTGGATAACAACCTCGTGAGGTAAATGAGAGGGAAAGCGGGACCCACTCCACTGATTCTTGCAACAGAGAAGAACAGCTGCGTTGAGGATCAAGAAAAGGCCATAATGGACAAAATTGCGATTCAGTGGTCAAAATAGATTCTGTTCATTTCGCTGTTGAATTTGAAACTCAGCTTTATCGTATAGCAAGTGTATAGATATTTGGATTTCCTCCTTGTTCTCCTTCTTCTAGGTAATTGTTTGATCCTCACCATATATTTGGCATGAAAGATTAGGATTCAGCCAACAAATTATTCATTACAATTCCTTTCAGTCATGAAGCAATTAAAGTGGTTTTAGACATGGTTAGTTGAGCTGAACAACAAAAAAGTAAAGAGAAAGCAACATTTCAT
This sequence comes from Manihot esculenta, assembly GCF_001659605.2. Lineage (NCBI taxonomy): Eukaryota > Viridiplantae > Streptophyta > Magnoliopsida > Malpighiales > Euphorbiaceae > Manihot > Manihot esculenta. The sequence continues at coordinate 30,278,783 of NC_035166.2, forward strand.
ATACTTGTATTTTTGAGAGATACAATTACAAAGTATGCACTTTTCTGTTTGCTTGCACAGTAAGAGGTATCAAGGGTAGGGTAGGGTAGGTGAGACCCACTTATATAGAAAGCGTATTGAGTGAAATATATAGGCTGACAATGGACTTTAAATAGCTTTGCGAGGTAGTATAACACGGTTGCGGTATTCTGCCAAAGCCCACAAAGGGTAGATGTTTCTATATGCTGCATAGTGTAGCATGCAGTTCTTCATGAAGACGCCCGTGATTTCCTACCATATATATCAACACACGTTCATAAAATAAAAAATAGCTAACATAATTAATCTCATTTACATGATTTTCTATCTACCTGTTGAGGAAAATCACCGTCTTCCATTTGAGAATTGATTACCAACTTTGCAGCACGGTGAAGAGGGGTAGGATCTCTATCCATCTGTTATCCATGAAAAGAATCAGCATTACAAAGTCTCTATATATATACTACTCCTACCTACAAAACTTCAATGATGACTGACCTGCCTAGCACTAATTAGACCCATCATTGCCCAAGAAGTATGTACCAAGTTGGATCGGTCTCCTTCCAGAGGTACATATTTCTGCATCGCCGACAACATTCAGAATTAATTATATGTGGTACCATTTACATCAACAACTGGATCATGCTATCAAATTTACCTTCTGCGGGCATGAAAGATAGCTTTCTCCCCAGCCTCCATTCTCTTTTTGTATTCTCAGAAGAAAATCAACCCCTTTGCGCATTGCTGCGCAATTGTTGTAAGTCTTTCCTGCAGCTGCCAGGCCTCCCAGTGCAAACCAAGAACCATAAGTGAAGCAAACTCCCCAGTTTCCATACCTATCATTGTAAATTTGCTTTTTCATGATATTCTTTCCATCAAATAAATTCTTAAAAATTCAGTAGCTTTTCATATGAGGCATACCATCCACCCTCTGAAGTCTGCACATTTTCTAGGTATCGGACAGCGTTAGCGATGAAACTCTCTATCTCCTTCTTTCTATGCCCTGGGTATAATTTCTTGAATAAAACTAATGCGTGGATCGCAGATGCAGTACACTCCACATACTCGTGCTCAATTACAATGTCAGCAAAAAATTCCGTAGGATTTAAAATCTGAATCAGGATAACAGTACATTAATTAACTGGTCATGCTATGCTGATCAAAAGTCATTACCACTAACGTCATAAAGTAACTCACTTCCAACCACTCTTGAGCCTTAACTGGCTCCCATGCTGCTAAGCCTCCATTTTTACTCTGCAATGTATACAATGGTAAAGATTATATATTTAACTTGTTCAAGGGAAGACATTTACAGCTGCACTCTAGCTGAGGTTGATCCACACCTGCAGAGAAATTAGGACATTGACAGCATCGTACAACTGTTGGGGCTCCATTTTCTCACCAACAATTTCTGGTGGCATCATTGAGAGGAGTAGGCAACACTGTATAGTGTAAGACAAACTGGTGAGACAATAAGATATATGATACTGCAAAAAAAATTTTTTTTAAAAAAAAAGAGCTAATATATACTCATTGTTTAAATGCATGCTCGAAGAAAGTCTTTGTTACCTTTAATCCTTCTGCAGTGCAATCGGAAACTTGCCATCCATGATCTTGGTCGGAGAAAGTCCATGATCCCTTAGATATATGTCTGTGCATACTCTTGAAGTCACCGGAAGGATTGCCCTTGACCTTTGCAATTGTTTTATTCCACAGAACAATGAGTATGAGCGAAAACTAAAGAAAAAAGGAAAATACTTAATTATATTTATATAAACCTGAGATTTCTTTATGAAGTCATGGCCTCTCTTAAGCACGTCTCCAATTTCGTCGGTAAGATTACTAGAAATCAAGGCCTGTATGGCAAAACCTGTATCCCACTCCTGACTTCCGAAACTCTGCATACAAATTGCATATGTGTATCAGGCGCACAGTGTAGCTACAATACAAATGGCTTAAAAGAATAGCAGCGTAAAATGTAAATTAAGCACCTGCATTTTCATTCCATCTTCAGCAACCCATAAATAATCAGGGATCCTAGCAAGGTGCTTCTTGAAATAATCGCCCTCTGGATCTTCAACCCAGCAAGCAAGCATGCACAAGACCTACAGAGTAAAATTATGTGGGAAAGAAGCATTAGAGACGAGCATATTCAGCAAGAAGTGTCCGCCTAATAATGAGATAAATACCTTTTCCACACATCCGATGGTAATGTAACGACTGTTTTCATCTTCGTAGTGAATATGCTTCATGGTCACTTGAAGAGCCTTCTTTCTGATGACACTGTTAAAGGGCCAACGGGTAAGAAGAGGCTCAGTGAATATGTATAGAGTGTCCCACATTAAATCTTGGATAAGAGGATGGGGATAGTAGAGATCCTCCTGCAGAGAAGCAATTAGTAAGAAATTTGCAAGTGTTAATTAATCAAGCAGCGTAGGGTGTGTAACAGCAACTCACTGGGGCACATTGATGACGCGTTTTCTTCCAATTGATTTGATGGTAAGGTTCAGTATGGAGTTCTTGTCGCAATTGAAGAATGAGAGGAGTAATGGGGCCAACAAACCGCTTTCCATACAAGTAAGACATTGGCATGTAAACCATCCGACAGTAGCACCACATTTTGGCTGAATTTCCAAGATCAAATATTTTAGTGGGGTAATATGTTAAACCAAAACAGTAGAGTATGAAATGAGAGCATTTTAATTATTCACCTGGATGCATAGGTAGAAATGAAGGAAGTATCCAGAATTCAGGGGGCATTGGATTACATCCAGACCAGTCATACACACCCAGGATCTATAATGGAAAATGATGAGTGAATTAACTGGATGAGTCTAAAAACTAAAACAGGGGGTGTATTTGTTGGTTGATGGAAGAATAAAGTACCGAAAGCCAGGTCTTTCCCCAGGAGGGAATGTATGTGGCACCGCCATGCTGATGAATCCAGTTTTGAGCTCTGGCACAAGCATTGTCTTGACCAGCATCAGGTCCAACCCCGAGAAGGCGCATGGAAATGTAGCTGAGAACGGTGCAGAACATGGTGCTGTGGCCCTCGATGTGAAGGCCCCAACCGCCATCTTCATTCTGATGGTAGTAGATGTAGCGAAGGATTTCCTTGCGATGCTCGGCTGGGAAAACAGAGTCCAAATGACCAGTTATGTAAACACACATGACTAGGGGGGGAAGGAAGAACAAGGGCCCTGCGTTCTCTGCTGGCCAATGCCCATCGCTAGCTTGCAGTGCGGAAAAGAATTGGACTGCCCTTCTCAATGCTGCTGTTGCCTTTTCGTATGTTATCTCCTCTCCCTCTTCGATCTTCACCGCTGGTATTTGGGGTTTGAAGTTTTTCTCCCTCAGGAACTGTAATAATAATTGATGATAGATAGATAGATATTAAGAGAATTTTTGAGGTGGAATGCTGCGTTTTGTATATGTATATATAATTGAAGATTAAAAAATAATTAAATAAAAATTAATTGATTGGCTAAAATGAAATCTTCTCCAAAATCATGATTCCGTTTTAAGAAGTAGAAAGAAATGTTATTTTGTACCATTGATTAATATGGAATTACTTGTGCACCTAACTTCCAACTACTACGGCTGCCACTTTTGTACTCTTACCTTCCTTTCCGCGTGATATGAATGCCCCCTCTTCTTTGTTTTTTTTTTTCTTGTTAATTTTTTCAATATATCATAAACAAGCAAGTTTTTAACAATTTCAACTGAATAATCTTATTTGGGTCAAATTAATATAACTTGATAATTATCATCTTTGTAAACCAAGAAGAAAAGGTTGAAATCAATAGTAACTCATTAATTATATATAGATTTTTAGTTTTGATGGAGGAGAAAACAAAAATTTGTGAGTAATACATATGTATAATAATGAAAAGTTGGATCATAATTAAGAAATTAATAATATAGACCTGCATACGCCAGAGAAGGTCACCGCTGGGCTTGACCTGATAGCGATTCTTGTAGAAATTCTGACGAAGCTCTTCAACCAGGGCAAGCTCCTCCACAGTGCCTGCATTTGGGTCGAATTCCCATGTTTGTCTCCCTACATAGTTGTTGGTGGTGTACAAGTATGGGTGATTCCCACCCTCTGCAATCTTGAGCCTCCACATTCTTCTTCTAACTTAATTCACCACTTTGTATATGCAAAGATATATATATATATGGTGTGGATTTGCTGCACAACAAAACCACTATATATAATCAGCATACTTAAATATAAGAGAGTGAAGCAGTGCAAAAGTGACAGGTCTCTTGTATATCTTTGAAAAACGAAAAGTAAGTAAAAATTGAGAGCTTACGTTAAGGAAGATTGAGAAGAGATGATTGTATTGAAGAGGATGAGAAATTGTGTGTGATGTATGGATAACGAGAGGCAAGAAGAAAGAGGAGGAGGGTGTGGAGTTCTGACAATATTATCAGGATCGATTCACTCCTTTATATATAGTAAAGCAGTAACACAGTTGCACATATTTAATTAATGCAAAAACCAAGTCTTTATCCTAATAATATCTATGCGTAGAATCAATGCATGTCTCTACAATTTCTAAAATATTTATGAAATTCTAAACACACATATGTGATAGTAATAATCAAATTAGTGTCAAATAAAATAATCAAATGATAACTAATTAAAATTTATATAAATAAAAAAAAAAGGCATGCAAATGCGGTGGAGGCCAAGAAAGATGGCGCCAAAACGGAGCATTGAAGTGAGAAGTGCCTTGCGGTCTCCTCCATACTTTTAGACCGTGGAAGCGTTTACCCATCAAACTAGACCATTGTCCTATTTTTTAATAAAAACAAAAAATAGCATATACATAACAATTCCAAAAGAAAGAATTTCTTTTTTTTTAAAAAAAAAAAATTATCTGCAGTAATTAAATAATTAATTAACTGGTTGCAGCTTGTAAAGAATGATTTTATAGTTTTTGGTGACTGACCCACCCGTACAAGAGAAATGGGGGCGGTTTGTATTTAAGAAATGAAAAAGACAAGACCATCCCCCCAAAAATAAAAATCTAGACAACACCTATATCATGACATTCTAAGCGTATACGCATAGGCAACAGTTAACAAAGAAAAAGCATAGAAAAATTGGAAAAAGATAAATATCTTCAAAATTAATTCAACAACAACTCCCTCCATTACTGCAACCTTTTTCTTTTTTCTTTCTTGTTGAACCCATTAATGCAACTTCAATGCTCTCCTCACCTATCCATTCGCACTTCTCTTTTTTTTTATTTATTTATTATATATGTTTGGAGCTAATTAAATTAAATTAAAAAAAAAAAAGTTTTTACAGAAATATTAAGTATGATGAATTTTGTTTTCATTAATCATGATTCCGATGGAATTACTGAAATCATTTCTAAAATAAAATGATTATTTCTTAGTGGAAGGCTATCTGATTGGATTTGTGTGGAGTTTGGCCTAACACCAACCACCTTTATTATCTTTCAAAGCTGTTTTATATCCCAACTCCTAAGTCCTTACTAACTAACAACTTACCCTTCCAAAATCAAATTTCCCATATTATTCGGTCACATAAATAATTATTAAAATAAAAGTCAATTCAATTTTAAATCAAAATATTTTTTTTATAATAATTATGTATTTTTTACTTTATAACAAATAACATATAATTTTTTTTTTATTAATGTTAGTTACAAGTAGAAATAGATATATGTATATTTTAAATAAAAATAAAAAGCATCCATTTACACGATTTCTTTTAAATTAAAGGTTTTATAGGTAAAGTAAAGGCAATATGGTCATGTTTTAACAACCATGCTGATTATTATTAATACTATTTTACTACAAACAAACCTCAGCCTCAACAAATTCTTTAATTTGGTATTTTTCTTTTAAAAAAATTAAATATGTACGTACATAGAGGACAAGATTATATATATAAATTGATTAAATTTTTTTTCTATCATTTAATTTATTTTAATTAAGTAAAAATAAAAACTTGTAAATATTAATACAATATAATATAATATAATATAATTAGACTAAAAAAAAAAAGATTTTCCATAAAAAGTATATATAGAAGACCACTTCTGTTATATCGTCAAGCAAAAGACACAAAGTTCCACCTAACAATAAATAAAGCTTATATACGGAGTTGACTTCTTATTTTATTATTAAAATTGTTTTAATTTGGAAAAAGAAAAATAGGAATAGGTGAAAGAAAAAAGTTGTTTTTTTTTTCCTTCATGATCTTATTATACTGTTAATAAAACACTAACGTTATTTATTACACAAATAATTAAATTTTATAAAATTTTAATTTCTATAGTTTTTTAAAAATCAGTAATTTGCTATTACAGCATTATAATCATAATTAGATTTCATTTTGCATTTTATTAGTTCGTTAAATAAAAAAAATATTGTTAATAATAGTTTAATTAACAAAGAAAGTGAACCGCCCGGGCGTTGGAGTTATCGTGGAAATAAATTTGAATACACAAAAAGAAAAATCATATAATTGGTCTTCAACAGTTAAATTTGATGTCTAAAATGCCTTCCGGCAAGAATAAATTAAATGATTATCATTCATTCCCTGAGTTCTGCATTTACATAGACACTATAACATCTACCGGCCAAAAAAAAAAAAAAAAACCTATGAAAGCCCTGATAGCAATTTTATTTGAGTAAAAAATTTGCCTAAATAAACCTAATCCCATTTCAGTTGCGAGAGACCTCGAGCCAAAAGCTAACGTGCTGCAAAGATTACCGCCTGATGTTTTTGTTATTCAATATGCGCTCCCAACATAACCACAGGCTAAAATCTAATGTGTTATTTCAGGAATTTGCAAAGGTACTCCCTCTCGCGCATTGACCACTTCTAATCAACAAAAAAAATAAAAACCTATAATAATTTCTAAACCAACCAAATCCTACTTGCACTCATCCACTTGTAATTCAAAAAAGAATAATCACTTGGGTTTAGAGCAGTCCAAAAACCACTAGTACTCAGAGTCCTCTGTCCGACGAGATTCTGCAAGATCGTCTCTCACGTTCATACTTGAGCGCTGAACTAAACGCACCAATGCTTCCACCACTTCTGACATAGGTGGCCGAAATTCTGCCTCCGTCTATTTCAACACATGCAAGGAGGACAGTGAGTCTTTTTTTTTTTTAAATATACATATCTCAAAGGTACATCAAGCACAAGTTAATTGACGGAAATATTATAGTTGACGGGGAAGAAACTTTCAACTCCAAACTTTTTCAACTTTGAAAGAGTGGTTGGTTCTTTACCTGTACACAGAGTGCAATTATATCGGCAAATCGAGACAGCGACTTGGGAGGGTATAGTCCACGTAAGGCAGGGTCCACCATTCTTTCCAACGCATCAATGTCATGCAGTTGTGGAGTAGCCCAACGGACTAGGCATTGTTCTGATGTTGGTTTTGTGCTGTAAACAAGCAAGTAATTGATTACGATACGGTGATTACAATGATTAGCATATTGAAGCACTTACAGGTCGAAAGGCATCCGCCCAGTCAATAATTCCAGCATCACCACCCCAAAACTGTAGATATCGCTTTTCATCGTATAGGCCGAAGGCTTTGTGCACTCTGGAGCATTATATCCTGCACCAAGATTTTGGCTTGTGCGCTGACAAGTAGCAAATTTCATTTGTCAGGAAAAGTGTTGCAGATTTGATAGTTGCTCTAGGTAAAGCAAATAATCTTGCTATGTCACTTAGTTCTTAGCAGCCATCTTTGCCTGTTCATATATATCCTGTGGAAATTAATTTCAAGCTACCCAAGACATTAACCCTATTACTTCGGTTCTTTAATTTCACAATTTTCCATTTTATATGGGTTGATTGAAAGCTCATAATTTAAAAGATCCTGGCAAATTCCGTGGGATTTTTTTACTGAAATAAGTGAGGTGCTGATCATGTGAAAACAAACAATGATACAGTAATATACAAGATATACAATGATGCATCCAACAGGAACTACTCCTTTGAATATACAGTCACTCGTGTTACTCACTGACTAAAGAGAACCTGCAACACATAACTCCTACTTTAATCTGAAATGAACAATCAGGTATGTCATGCCAAAATAACATGCATTTGAAATGATAGCAAATATTGTTTGAAAATAACAACTTTTATATCTGAAGAAATACTAACATGATGAAAATTTGCTAACCCATAGTCTGAAAGACGAGGATTGAGCTCAAGGTCAAGCAAAATATTAGGTGACTTAATATTCTTGTGAATGAAGGATGGAGAACAAATTTCATGGAGGTACCTGAATATGGGAATTTTCCCGACAATCAATAAATTAGAAGAGAAAAATGACAGTTGTTAGGCAGTATATGGATATAATTAAAATATGACTAAAAGATAAAAAAAAAAAAGCAAGAGCGCAAATCACGATGTAGATGGTTCAGGCAATTCAGATAAAAGGTTCACAATGAATACAAGGCTCATGTGATAGAAAAACATGCATGTAAAACGAAGAGTGCAAACGCAATGAAAACTAATGGCTAATTGAACTGCTTTTGGACAGACTTAACAGGAGCTAGAGATACTATTTTGCAATGGCTTATAGCCTTCAAGAAATTAAGTAAAATCCAAGAACCAACCCTTCAAAATGTTTACCCATTGCAGAACCTCCCATTTCCATTTTTTTTTAAAACCAAATCCAACAATTAAGTTTCAGCTATGTGTCCAACATTTTCTCAAACTCTTTTGGGGTTTGTTTATTTTCTATGTAGCTTTTTATGTCCTCATGAACCCATGCAGAGTACTGCATATCCAGACGAGAAATTCAGGGAACACATGTGTTACGTATCAAAAGGAAAGGTATAAGAATAGGGCTGGGTAAGCACTGTAATTGGAGGGAAAAGTTGTTAGAAATAGTTATAACTGCTGAAGTAGTTAGAGCAGTTATTTTAGGAGAGAAATCTTGTATAAAAGGGGGTTGAAACTATGTACAGAGGCATTGAGAATTCTTGAAGAGTCATTAATAATTCTCTCCTTCGTTCTCTCTCTCTCTCTCTCTCTCTCTCTCTCTCTCTCGTATCTCCTTATCTCCTCTCTGTTCCTATTCTTTCTCTCTCTCACATCTCCTTATCTCCTCTCTGTTCCTATTCTTTTGTCTCTCTTTCTATTTTCTATTCTCACAATATTTTGAGTTAGGGCTTCTACCTAACATTGGTATCAAAGCAGGTTCAAAGGTGGGTATCGATTGCAAACTGGTGTTTTTGAATGTTTTTGAAGATCGTAAGAATGGCACATCAGTAGTGGTGGGGCCGGACGCCGTCAAATTGGCAGAATTGGAAGATCAAGTCAGAATTCTCCACAGAGATTCTCGCGAAACACGGAAAGATGTAGAAAGAGTAAGAATGGATCTTAAAGAATTGCAGGAAGAAGTTGGTAGAGTAAACAAGAATATTGAAGAATCAAGGCAATCCATCGTGGAAGAATTGACTGCTGTTATGGCAAAAATGTGGGCTACTCAGAGTAAATAAAGTGGTTCTGTTGAGAAAGAATCGATGAGAAGTGGGGAAAATAATAATCTTAGAAGTAAAGATTCCACAGGGATCTTGGGGAAGGGAATATTACCAGTTCTAAAGGAATCGGGGGTTGGTCGGGATGGAGGTGCCAACAGCTCCACTTCTGTGGAAAATTCGAAGCTGCCAAAGATTGAGTTGATTACTTTTAAAGGGGGTGACCCAAGGGTTTGGCTTAAGAAATGCAGCAAATACTTTGAAGTTTATGAGGTGCCAAATAAAAAAAAGATAAGCATAACAAGCCTTTATTTGATGGGTAAAGCCGATTCTTAGTACCATAACTGGGTTATAGGAAGAAGTAATCAGTCTTGGGAAGAATTTGAGGCGAAAAATTAGAGGCTGATCTATGTAGAAGGTTTGGAGAGAAAGGATTAGAAGATATTGAAGAATTTCTGAAAATGAGACAAGAAGGATCCGTGGAGGATTACCAAGATAAGTTTGAGGATATAAGGGTGAGGATGGAAAGATTTGCACCTGCTTGGGAGGAAAATTACTTCTTGTCAGGATTCATTGGAGGCCTTAGGGATGAAATCAGACTTATGGTAAGAATGTTGAGACCTACCAATCTTGCTCATGCATTTGAGATTGCAAGGTTGCAAGAGCAGCTGCTGCACAACAATGGGAAACCTGCCCTAGCCTCGAAACCCACATTCACCTTCTATAAAAATACTTCCAATTCCAATACCATTAACCCTCAATCATTGACTTATATAACTGCTCAGCTACACCATAATTTTCCCTATACCACCAAACCCCCAAATGAGAGCACAATCTCCAAAAGTGCCTCAAATGTCCCTACTAAACCTTACTCCATGACTAGTACTAACTCTGTAAACCAAACCTCCACCAAACCAAGCAATACGAATCTTGTAAACACTACCAAGCCCTCAAGACCTTGCTATAGATGTGGGGATAAATTTTTTCTAGCGCACCAATGCAAGGCTAAAGCAGTCATGGCATTGCAAATAGAAGAGCAAGGTAAGGAAAGTAGGAAAGTAGTGATGAGTATATGGAGGAAGGGTTAATAGAAGAAGTACTAGAAATGGGACAGACAGAAGCTGAGATGACATTGTCTGTCCATGCCATTGAAGGTAGACGGGGAGAGGACACCATTAAAGTTCTCGGAAGGTATAAGGATAGACAATTAGTGTTTTTAGTGGATAGTGGAAGCACTAATACTTTCTTGGATAAAAGGGTTGCCCAAGAATTAAAGATTTCTCTAGTACAAATTCCTCCTGTATTGGTTAAAATTGCTGATGGGAGGCAAATAATGAGCTCCACTATGTGTCCTGAATTTCAATGGCAGGCACAACAACACTTATTTCCTTTTCCTATGAAAATATTGGATTTGGGGGGTTTTGACATGATATTGGGGTAGATTGCACGAAAAGTGTCAATCCAGTATTATTTGATTTTGAAGGGCTATAAATATCTTTTCAAAAAGGAGGGAGAATAGTCACCTTAAAAAGGGTTAAGGAGGATTCTAATGCTGGTAAAGTTCGGGAATGCAGCAGTCTTGACAAGCTTTTTCACAAGCAAGGGCTGGATTTTCAATCTCCAATTTTTTGGGTGAAGTCACAGCAATCAGACCATGACAATTTCCCTACGGTATGCTCTATCTCCCAAGGTAACCTTCATCCACTTACAACAGTTGCTGCACAAATATAGTATTGTGTTTGAAGAACCTCAGTCCCTACTGTCCTGGAGATCACACAATCACTCAATACCATTGCTGCCCAATACAAAGCCTATCAATGTTAGGCCTTATAGATACCCCATTACCAGAAAAATAAAATATAAAAACTAGTGAATGAAATGCTAGCCTCTAAAGTAATCCAACCAAGTTCCAGCCCTTACTCTTCCCCAGTGCTGTTAGTCAAAAAGACGGATGACACTTGGAGATTTTGCATTGATTATAGAAGGCTAAATGACAGCATTGTTAAAAATAAATTTCCAAACCCTATGATTGACGACTTATTAGATGAGATACATGGCGCTAGGGTGTTTTCTAAAATTGCTTTAAGGGCTGGATATCATCAAATAAGAATGAGGAAGGAGGACATCCCTAAAACTGCTTTCAAAACTCACCATGGTCACTATGAATTCATAGTAATGCCCTTTGGGCTTACAAATGCACCTGTGACCTTTCAAGGCCTGATGAATCACATATTTCAAAGATTTTTGAGGAAGTTTATGTTGTATTTTTTTACGATATATTGATTTACAGCCCTGATATGGAATCCCATGTGCAAAATTTGGAGGCTGTGTTCCAAGTTCTACAGAAGCAGCAATTATTTGCAAAGATGTCTAAATGCTCTTTTGGGCAGAATAAGGTGGAATAATTGGGGTACATTATTTCAGGGGAAGGAGTAGCTACTGATCTGGCAAAGATTGAAGCCATGATCTCTTGGTCTCCACCAAAGTATGTGAAAGAACATAGAAGCTTCTTGGGGCTTACGGGGTACTATAGAAAATTTATAAAGGGTTATGGTGTTATATGCAAACCCTTGACTGATTTACTAAGGAAGGACGTGTTCAAATGGTCCACCTTAGCTTAGGAAGCATTTGAAAACCTGAGAACAGCTATGGCTTCAGCCCCAGTGCTGTCACTTCCAGATTTCGCATAGTCCTTTGTTATAGAGACAGATGCAAGCAACAATCGCATGGGAGCTGTCCTCCAACAAAATGGCCTCCCACTTGCATACACTTCCAAGGCTTTTGGCCCTAGAATGCAAGCTCTCTCTGTGTATGAAAAATACTATTGGCCATTACATATGCTACCTCTAAATGGAGGCACTACTTGGAGCAAGGAAACTTTTTTATCAAAATCGATCATGAAAGTATTAAGCATCTCCTTGAGTAAAGACACCACACTAGTTTACAGCAAAAAGACATCTCTAAGTTGTTGGGGTTAGATTATAAGATACTCTACAGAAAGAGAGTTGAGAACAAGGTTACAGATGCCCTATCAAGAAGAGGACATAACCCTGAGGATGGAATATATGCCATGCATTCGGTGATAGTGCCAACATGGAAATCACAATTGCTCCTTAGTTATGACAAAGATGCTAAGGCTATTGAGTTGATAACACAGCTTTCCCTAGACCCTAAAGCCCATGATAAGTACCAATTGAAGTAAGGATTGTTGTACCATGCAGGGAAGATGTATGTGGGAAGTACAGGGAAACTGAGGCAGATGCTGGTGGATCAATACCATAATAGTATTTTTGGGGGGCATTTAGGCATCAATAACATTTATGTGAGGCTTCAGAGGCACTTCTTTTGGCCTGGCATGCACTCAACAGTATTAAAATTGGTGCAGTAATGTGCAACTTGTGCTTAATGTAAAGGAGAAACAATAGCCAGCCCTGGACTTTTATAGCTCTTGCCCATTCCCAATCAAAGTTGGCAGCATCTCACAATGGACTTCATAGAAAAACTCCCTAAATCTAGTGGCAAGGATACGTTAATAGTAGTAGTCTGTAGATATACCAAGTATGCCCACTTCCTTACTCTGTCACACCCATTCACGGCTGCCACAGTGGCCCGGGTTTTTTTGAACAACATTTACAAGTTGCATGGAGCCCCATTGTCCATAGTTTCTGATAGAGATAAAGTTTTTACAAGTCTCTTTTAGAAGGAATTTTTCAAGGGCTTAGGCACTTTATTAACTTATAGCAGTGCCTACCACCCTCAAACAGATGACCAAACAGAGAGACTAAACCAGTGCATAGAAGCATATTTGAGATGCATGTGTCATCAACAACCTAAGCATTGGATTAAGTGGTTCCCTATGGCAGAATGGTGGTATAATTCTTCCTATCGTAGTGCCATCAAAATGATACCATTTGAAGCTTTATATGGATATTATCCTCTTGCTCTGCCGGCTGTCCTACCAGCAGAATCTCCAGTGCAAGCAGTAGCTGAGTTCTTCACTCCAAGGCAGAACATACATGATCTGCTTAAGTCCAACTTGGAGCAGGCTAGGAATAGGATGAAACAACAAGCTGACAAGAGAAGAAGTGAGAGGGAATTCCAAGAAGAAGATTGGGTATACCTCAAATTGCAGCATATAGACAAACCTCATTGGCATTAAGAAAGAATTTAAAGTTGGCTGCCAAGTGCTATGGGCCTTACTAGGTGTTGAAAAGAGTGGGAAAAGTAGCATACCAGCTTCAATTGCCGAAAAACACTTCCATACACCCTGTATTCCATGTATCGTTACTCAAGAGGAAATTGGGAGATACCGTAGTACCTCAAACTCAATTACCTACAATGGTGGAGGAAGAAGTGCTGGTAGCTCCTGCTGTTATGCTCAAGACAAGGACTATTGAAAGAGATGGTCAATCTGTTAACCAGGACCTAATTCAATGGACCAATCTCACTGCCGAGGAAGCCACGTGGGAAGACAGGGTCTTCATTCAAGCTCAATTCCCTGAGTTTCAGCATCCTTGGGGACAAGAATGCCTTAATGGAGGGGGTATTGTTACGTATCAGAGGAAAAAGGTATAAGAATAGGGCTGGGTAAGCACTGCAATTGGAGGGAAAAGTTGTTAGAAATAGTTATAACTGCTGAAGTAGTTAGAGCAGTTATTTTAGGAGAGAAATCTTGTATAAAAGGGGGCTGAAACTATGTATAGAGGCATTGAGAATTCTTGAAGAGTCATTAATAATTCTCTCCTTCCTCTCTCTCTCTCATCTCCTTATCTCCTCTTTGTTCCTATTCTTCTATCTCTCTTTCTATTTTCTATTCTCACAACATTCTTGAGTTAGGGCTTCTACCTAACAACATGATAGGACATTAAAAATTTATAGTCCACATATTATTATATTAGAGACCAACTATGAATAGCTGTTGACTTACTCAACAGCCCGGGCCGTGCCCAAAGCAATTCTGACTCTAGTGTTCCAAGTTAGTGGTTTGCTGAAGTCATCTGACATGTGCAGGAACTCATGAAGTGAGCCATTCCTGAGATACTCGTATACTAACATGTTGTGCCCTTGTTCTGAACAGTAACCAACGAGTTCAGCAATGTTTGGATGGTGAACTTTTGAGATTCTTGAAATAATTTCTGAAAATTCTGGTTGCCCTTCTTGAAAAAGTGACGAATCAATCTTTTTGACAGCTAAAACCTGATCAAGATGAGCAGGTCAAATTGTTAGATTCTAACTTCATGTTGCAAATTCTCTCTTAATTCAAACGTTAAATATTGAAAGAGAAATATCTGGGTAGTAATGTTATGACTAGGTAAAGTTTACCTTCCCATCAGGATATTTGGCTTTGTAAACACGACCAATGGATCCCTCACCAATAAGACGACCCGTTGCAAAATTACTAGTAGCTGTCTGCAAGTCCGCCAAAGAATAAGGGACAGCATGAATGGAGGTGCTTCTCTTGGAATTCAGACGGCTCGCAAACTCATTGTCATTTAAAGATTGTGTGAAATCAGAAGGCGGAGGCTTGTAACCAATGGATGGAGATTTTTGCAGGGTCTTTATATTGATTGAATCAAATGACTCACTTTCTGTCATCAATAAAGTGATTGTGTCAGGTCCACACTAACAATGGGAATTGGAATTCACAACATTGACATAAGACAAAAATAAGCAGTGACCAAGAATCATAAAGTTATGTCAAATGGCTAGCCAATACATCTATGTAAAATGTAAATTGCCAGTATTCCACCTCACACATTAACAATTGTATAAATTCATTCCAATAATTATCAGACGTTTTTTAGTTAAAAAAAAATTCATTTTTCAATTAATTATAGAAAATCTCGCAGATCACAAGTTAGCTCAAAGAGATTTCACAGCAGTGAAGATTCCTTACATGCATTACAAATAATGGAAGCATACAGCATGTGCACACCTAACTAGCATATCAGTTGACCTTGGTGGCTTCCTGAGAGATTATGATCTACTATCTTATAATAATAACTCAAGTGGAATTCTATCTGAAAAATAAAATACTGCATTAGTAAATAAATGACCACCTCTGAATTCCTTATGCTTGGCATTATGTAAATCATGGGATAATTCCTGGGATGCAAGGGGAGTGAATGCTCTCTGGCTACCCCTCTCTTCGTCAAGGAAATGTGAAGATGGAGAGGATTTTCTTGTTGTTGATAATAGAGTAATCAGAAGTGCTAATACCACTAATGAAGCAAGAACTATCAGAGCTATAGCTAGCCCACTCATACCATTCTTCCCATTTCCATCTTTCCCATGGTCCTTATGTTTTGCTGAAAGAGGTTTTGCACCAGGTGGAGGAGGAGGAGCTGGCCCTGATGACCAAGAATTTCCTCCAGTCCTTCAAAAAATAGTCACAAAGTCAGAGAGCAACTTCCTAAGGACATCTTCAAGAAAATATCAAATTGGAGGCACTCACTCAATGCTATCAATGTCTTCCAGCTCAGCAGGAACCCAGCCAGTGAACTTGTTATTTTCAACATTCCTGCCAACATAACATCAGATTCATTTTTTTTTTCATTTGACCAATTCATCATTTTTAAGTTTACAAGATTTTCCATCCCATGAACCCAAGAAAACACATTGTGACATTTTAAGCAAGCATGGCACTAAGAAAACACAATGCACTACTATCTGATTTTAAGAATACTTTTCAAAAACAAGGTTAAACATACGCAGATGGAAAAAAACTGAAAAATGAAAAGTAGTTATCAAGCAGAATTAACTGAATTTATGCTGCTGGTCTACTTACAGTTTATTAAGAGGAAGGCCCGCAAGAACATTTATTGAACTGGTAAATCGATTGTTTTGCAAATACCTGTAAAGAATGCATAGCACGGTCATGAACAAGAAACTCAACAAAAATCTCAATGAATATTTCTAATAGCTACTCACAAAGTGTTGAGGCCGGAAAGCTTTGCAAGACTATTTGGCAGACTGCCTGAAAGAGAGTTGTGGGACAAATCCCTGTAAGCCATATAAAAAGTCCGTCAACAATTCAACCTTCATCTCTAAAGGAAAGTGAAGTCACAGCACATATTCCCAATAATTTCTAGGAAACAAAATTCAAAATCAGTTTGTAATGGTTTCCTAAAATCTTACAGGAAAAAGGACCTATCAGATACCATCTATAAAACAAAAAATGACTTCGACAAGCATACATTTTATCCATTATTTGATATCTTGATGCAGCAAGTACTTCTTTAAGTTGAGATAATGGAGAAGACAACTAAAAGTACAACCTTTAATATCTTGATGCAGTAAGTACTTTAAGTTGAGATAATGAAGAAGGCAACTAAAAGTATAGCCACAACTCTGCAATGTCATTTTCTGGCCGTATAGGATCCTTGATTCCATTAGTCCAGCTACTTTAATCACAGAACAGACAATATAGCATTTATAGTTTGCTAATACAGCATTTTCTGGCCGTGTAACAGACACAAAGATGTTACGGCCTGCTGCTATGCACATTTTTTTTAGGTAAAAGTTGCAAAATGCTTTAATTGAATAGATATTCAAGTACTTGAATAAGTATTATGAAATGCAACTAATGAGCACAAATACATCACAGAACATTGAGTCTATAATTTACGTTCACTATTATCATCCAATTCAGCACCTATATGGAGACTTAAGACCTAACTTATCACCATCAAAAGAAGTCATAATGTAGCACAAACCAGATGCAATTTTTTTTACATATTTGCCTTATTAAAATGTGAAGTAATTCTAAATTGACATGCATAAAGAGTTATTAGGGATCAAGGTCAAAAAATGCTTTTAAAAAAAAGACATGAGAAAATGATGTCTAGAGATGAAGATTCTAGGTTGATGACAGTGTTAATGCATTGGTAATGACCATACAATAACATAACAGCTATTGTAATCACCATTTATGCAAATCTTTTTCCTGTGCATTATATATAGAAAATCAAAGTAACAACGCATTCAAAATTGGCTAAAGTAATGACTGTTTTTAACCATGATAGCAAGATTGATTCATGGTGTGCTAAAAAAAGATTCCCTTAAAAAGGTGGAAATGATCCCTGTGTTAATATGCAAAGTGTACTGATTTTAGCATGTGAAAATTATTTCCTTCTTGAACTTCCCTTGGTATACATAGGTTTTATACTTTTATTACATTTTTTCAGCACAATGCCCAGAGCACAAGTTTTCTTTTTTTGTCAGAAACCACACACAAGTTCAATAGAAATTTCTGTAAGCATTTGAGGAGAGAATTAAGTAGCTAAAGGGCAACTAAAAACATAATGTTTTGTGTACAAGCTATCCTAACTTAACCAGAATTTTGATTTAAGATTTTCACAACTTTATGCTTCTAGTACTTACAATGTCTTAAGTTTTGGAAGTTTTTGAAACATGTCAGTCAACTGTCCCTTGATCTGATTATGGCCAAGATTTCTGCATGCAGTAAAAAAATAATGATAATTTGGAGCAACTGCCAAGAAGTTTAGGCAACTAAGTGATCAAATTTACTTACAGGTATTTGAGGTCGGTCATCTGTGAAATTGAATAAGGCACAGTACCACTGAAGCCATTATTAGACAAATCTCTGCATGTAAAGACATACTTGTAGCCAATCAATTCAGATATTGAGGTACTATAAAAAGATTCAACATCTTCTTCATCATTGACACATTCAAGCCTTTTGACACCCACCCCACGAGGAGCCAAGTCTTACCATTGAGAAGGGGTGAAATCACTGACAACAGAGAGCTAAGTTCTAAATAAGCACTGCCTTCAACCTAAAGTTCCGTGGTAAATGCATCATTCTAAATAAGCACTGCCTTAAGCCTAAAGTTCTGTGGTAAATGCACCGTTCTGTATAAATATATCTATAATCCATGAACTTCCGTTTATCGAGATGTATATGATGTGAAAAAGTTACACATCACATTGACCATATTGCTCCATTCTGGCATTGTCTAAAGCTGATAATACATGCATATTATGGTCTTGGCAACATTAATTACACTCTAACTTAGTTTAACTCAACAAAGCAGTAACATATTATCCTAGTTAAGGTCATCTGCATGAAATATTTTCCTTTGTTTTGACTAATCTAGTAAGTTAAATTGAAGTCAATTAAACAGCTGATAGTATTAACCCAATCTCGTGATAACTGACTTAACAACTCCATCAAATTGACTAAAAAGTAAAAAAGAACAGAACAAAATGCATTGAGTCAAATAATTGGGAGACTGATTTTTCAGCATCTAGTATTAGGAGGATATTTATAGCGTGTCAAACATATTGTTCAAAGACAAGGTCTGAAGACTTACAAGTAAGCTAGATTAGGAGGAAGCTGATATGGTATATCATTGTTGAGATTGTTCTTGCTCATATCACTGTACTATGACAAAGGAATACGAAGGCTTGAGGTTATGTTATTTCAGCATTAAAAAAAAAAAAAAGATAGTGTGCACATAGTTTTGAAGTTGGGCCTCACAAGTAGGTCACAGATTTCAAGTTTGACAACAGGTAGCCCAATGATCCAGTAAGTTCAAGATCAGACAGCCTTCTGCAAATGTTTAAGAGTAATAACAAGAAAGCATAATTCAGATCTGCTAAATGTATGAAATCTTAGTCTATTCACAAGAGACTAATTAAATATAACAACATTTCAGTCACAGCTGAGCCTGAGCATGTAATTCCTTCCCAAGAATCACCGCAAGGGTCACCACCACTTGATTTCCAGCCGCTCAGTTGTGACGGAGAATTTAAGCTGGTAAACATCACATTAAGAGCAGAAACTGCAACAAGAATAGAAAATATCAGAATCTTGAATTACTTTCAAATGTAACAATTATGATTAGCTCAATTAGTACATGCGGAGGTGGGAGTCTAGGATTGTGTACCCAGAGCCCCAAGCCCTTCTCCAAGAGCTGGAGAAGAGATCAAGATAAAAACGGAACTGTATATTTTATCTTTTCTTAAAAAGGAAGTTATTAAGTGTACTAGGAAATAAAACTTTGGCATGCAACTTCTAAAGAAAGGATTTTAAGTTACGAGATTGATGATTACTTTCCTACAAACAATAAAATTTACATCTTCAACGGTATTGGCAAATCGGTGGTAATCTGACAGCTTGATGATATAGATCACGTTATTTTCCTTGTTAAGAGGAAACATGCATTTGATTTTCCAGTATTTGTGATTAACCTTAATGGAAAATTCTTAGAAGGCATAGAAGATTCAAAATTCTATTGATCAAATGCTAGAGATTTCCTAACTTTAATAGTTAAAAGGGAATAGAAATGCACAAATGTTATTCATCAACCCCAAAAAAAAAAAAAAAATTGCAAAATCTAAGACGTAGAAAAAGGAATACGAGTGCATGTACCATCCTGGGAATTAGTTTTGGAATGGACGAACGTGGTGAGGATCCCAAGGGAGATGATAAAGAACCCTATAAGACCGTGGTGCATTTTCCGACAGCAACAAATAACCCAACAAGGAAGAAGAAGGGTGAAGTGTGGGTTAGTTTTGTAAAGGCAAGAAAATGCAGATGCAGCAGAGCAGCAGCAGCAACAGCAAAAGCAAAAGGAAATCAGAGGAAGAATAAGTTTCAGAATTGAGGCAGGGAAAAAACAGCCCCTCCCAGACGGAAGAAGGAATTGAACATTTCTTTGGTTTCAGATTTTATTTTCCTTTTTTAGGGGGGTGGTTTCTTGAAGAAGGAAGCTATATTTGGAGTGGCTGAACAGGACAGCTAAAAATGGAGAGGAAGTGAGAGTGGCCATTTGAAGAGGCGCAGTCACACAGAGAGGAAACAAAAGAGAAGGCGCGAATGATTAGGAGAAATGAGAGTCTGTCAATGATTTACGGAGAAATACAGCGTCCATTATGAATGTCCTCCATCCACTCACACTCATACAATTCTGGACGTAATCAAGTGGATCAACTTCTACCTAATTTTCTATATGATCAGACCTAGTTACATAATAAACAGGACGATCACCTCTCAGATTTCATCACCAATCTCTCTCTCTCTCTCTCTCTCTAATCCCAATAATAATAAGAAAAATTTAACTCAAAGGTGAAGTAACATCGACCTCCTCGGGCGTCAATCTCTTTCATCATCTTCTCATTCTTGGCAGGGCCGCTGCTCCTGCCACACATTTGGCATAATTTCTGCTGCTGGATTTCCTTTGGCGGCCCTGCTGAGCCGACTGCCCCAGGTTTCCTTTTTTTTTTTTTTTTTTTTTTTTTAAAGGTTGTTTTTAGAAGTAACGGCTTTTTAGCCCCTGTGTGCATAACATTTCAGTGAGAAATAAAGGGTGGAAATTAATCTTTTAAATAGTAAAATATCTATATTCTTTTTATTTATAAATAATACGAATATAATTTTATTTATTTCCTTTAATTTGAAGAAAAAATGATAGTAAGATGTATATTTTATTTTACATCTTTATTTCCATTTTTTATTTTAAAATAAAAAAGATATTTTTTTTTCTCTTTTATTTCCCTTCCTTAAGGTTGAAAATTTTAAATAGTGAAAACTTTTTATTTTTTAATTATTCCTAAAAAAATCTGTCAAGCGCTACTCTAATTTAAGTGAATAGAATGAAATTCTTATTTTCTTAAAATAAATTGAAAAAGGAATGAAAACAAATGAAAAAGAAAGGGAAGAAAAATAGAAAGAAAGAACAGAAACGCTTAATTTAAGTGTATATAAGATTTCTTCATCTATTGATGCAAACCCAACAAAGCGGCATCATTTTCATAGCGTGGTGCATGTTGAAATTTTTTATAAACCCACTCCAATATACATCTTACTAATAAATAAATTTAAATTATAATAAATTTCATATTTAATTATATCATATTATTCTAAAATTAAAATAATTATTTCCTAGTTTTATAATTCACTTTATTTTTTATATATATTAAAAATATATTTTTTTATTAATTTTTTAATTATGTTATTTTAAATATATTAAATTTTATTAAATATTAAAAGATATTTTAAGAAATTAAATAAAATTAAAATAGTTAATTTTAATTATAATTAAAAATAATAATAATAATTTTAAAATAAATAAAAATTATGTGACGAGTAATTGATTTGTGATTTGTGATTTTAAACATTTTTTTTTATCTTTTTGATAATTACGTAAAGTCTAATCTATGGAAATTTTAATTTACAACTTATACATGCGTTGCAAGTATAGTGCAATTTGACAGTAAAATTCCAATTAAGAAGCATTTAGCACAGTGGAAGATGAAAGATACAATAAATCTGCTGCCTTTTCCCAATAACCCACCCTTCTCTCTTTCATTGCAAGTATAAAGGGACCCTGCTTTCGTCTCACACTCTTTTTGGAGGGGATAAAATAAGAGAGATTTTTAAATTTTTAAATTTTTTAAGATATTTAAAAAATTTTCTTAGAGAAAACCTTTTCAACTCATTAATTTGATGAGTTGAAATTAAAGATTTATACAAATTTTAAAAACCTTCAAAAATCTTATCTTCTCTCATAGAGTATAAGCCACAAGCAAGGAAGCTATCTGCATGTTACCTCTCATTCCAGAAAGCTCATCTCCAATTGCAAATCAAGCTCAATATTAAGAATGAAATTAAAGGTAAAGATAGCAATTTATTAAGTATTTTCATTTATTTGATCCGATAAAATTTCATTGATTAAGATTTATTTATTTAATCAGATTTAAAATAAGTTTAAATTTAAAAATTAATATTCATGAGGTTTTAAATTAAATTTGAGTATTATATACTTATTATCCAAATTTATTTATAATTTATATATTTTATAATAATATTTTTAAATTTCTTTTTATATATTTTCATTTAAAAAAATTATTTTTTTTTATAAATATTAATTTTAAAATGAAATTTATTAATGAGATATATATTTTTTATATAAATTTTTAATTAAAATATATTAAATACGGTGTGGTTGTTATTTGGATTGTAATAATCGATTTTAGATAAATTTGAATAAATTTTAGTTAAATTTGATATGAATTTAGGTATTAATAATATTAATTAAATTCGAGTTTAAATTTAGGTAATGTGATTTTTATGGATATCCTCCTTGTTTAGGTTATTAAGTATGAAAAATGTTTGAATAGGGTTTTTTTTTTTTTTTTTGCCTAATTAAAAAACTTTTGTTGAATAGAGGTGAATTTCAACAAGTGGGCATGTTGATCGACAATTAATTATAATGCCTCTTTGTAGTTAGGGTTTAATTAATTATCATATTTGATTCGATTATTAATTAATGAATTATAAAAGAATTCAGTTGGTTCATTTATTTGCATATCTAACTAATTTAATTAATTATTATATTTGATTAGATTATTAATTAATGAATGCTTATACACCTAACTATTTCATAAATGTTATGTTATAGTGATCACTCTACAAATTTATTATAAAGCCCACTTACCATTATGTGTATTAATTATATAAACATACCAAATTTTAAAATCATGAATACAGATTCAAGAAATAAAAAATTTATACAAAATTAAGCAAGTCGACACCATTCTTTTTTTTTTTTAAAAAAAAGGTTGATTGATAAATAAAAAAATATTTTTATAATGAAAAATAAATAAATTATTTTTTTAAAAAAAAACTTTTTTTTATAAAAACCTATTTTTGAATTTTAAAAATTTTATTAATACTAAATTTATTAATATAATTTATTTCCCTAATTTTATGATTAAAAAAATAATTTCCATATGAACAATGAAATACAATATTTTTCATGGGAAACTAGTTTTTTATTAAAAAAAAAAAAAAATTTAACGAGCGAAATGATTAACGTGATGAAATTGACCCTGACTTAGAGAAATTTTGTTTGAATAATGCCCATTTTAGGAAGTAACTAGTTGCAGCGTGATAAATTTTCTTTTATTTAATTTTTTTTTATAAGTTAATAATACTTTTGTTTTTTGATTAATTAGGTAACTTTATCATATATAATAAAAATAATTAAGTAGATTTTTTAGTACAACTAACTTTATAGAGTAGCTTAATTAATTAATAAACACTGTATTACACAATAAATAAATAAATGAACTGCTTTCATTATTTCATGTAATACCATAAAAAATAATTAAAGTAAATTAATCATTATAAATTAAACGTTTCTCACTGAATAAAAAGCAAGAGATGAAAAATTAATTAAATAAAAAAATATAAATAAAGAGAGAGCATTTAAATATAAAGGAATAAAGGGGACAAACTTATCAACATATTCGGTTCAAATTGAAAAAATTAATCGAATCGAATCGATTTAAAAATTTAGTTCGGTTTTTTATATATTTCTATTCGGTTCGATTTTTAATTTCAAAAATTTTAGTTATTTCGGTTCGGTTCGGTTTTAATAAAAAAAAATCAAAAAAACCAAACCGAACCGATTAGTGATAATAATATATTTTTCAATAATATAAAGAAATTAAATCATATTAAAATTAAAATATTTTAATTAAATTTTAAAATATTAAAAATAAGGTGTAAAAAATAAACAAATTATTAAAAATCGAAATCGATCAAATCGAACCGAATCGAATCGAATCAGATCGGTTCAGTTCGGTTTCTGACCAAAATCGGTTCGGTTCGGTTTTCATAAATACTAAAATTTCGATTTTCGGTTTATTCGGTTTGGTTCGGTTTTAAACCGAACCGACCGAATGCTCACCCCTATTCAACATGGCCTGGATTTAGGTTTTGATAGCATTTCAGGATTCTGTACAAGTGAAATTTCCCAAACTCTTCAGGATATTAACCTAGTGTACCCCTTGGTATATCAGCACGACACGAATCAACTCTCTGCTGATCTGATTGCCTTCCGGTTCCCTCCTCATTCAGAACAATGTAAGATATTTGCGCATCAAAACTAACTGAACCATCAATCATGATCCTATCTTTAATGAATATTTGAATTAGAACAAATTATTCTTTAATCATAACCCCAAGCAGCGACAATCGGCTCCAGATGCTTACCAGAAGAAACAATGAATCGGTAATTTCCCTTTGGCTCAAAGATTGCTGCAGGCGAATTGGTTTTCGATTTGGAGCTTTGAATATTGCTATTATGGGGTTTGCAGATCTTAGATATGAGTTTTGAAATTAGCTTCTTGGAATTAAGGCTTAATTGAGTTATTCTCAACCCCAACAGCTATAAAGTTGTAGACAGACACTGCTTATGTTTTTTAAATGCTTGTTCCTCTAATTTTTGTTTATGAAAGTATTATTTTTGGGTATTTATTGATTTCATTTCTGGTAACCGTTGAATTTCTTGCATGTTGATTTCTGCCCTCAAGTGTTGAAACACAGAGAACGCCGCAGTGATTTGCTTGTTAATCGGTAATAGTTTCGAGAGGAATGAGAGAGAGAAAGGGAGGGATAAATTAAAAAATATTGCTAATCGGTGATAGTTTAAGAGAATAATATTATTCTTAGTCAATTAATTTAGAAATATGTTATTGCATGTTAAATGAAGTGTATGTTATTTTACTATTACACGCCTCTCTAAATAGGTATGTTGCCTGTGTGAATTACTCCCGATTTGCCAAGGTTACCCAAAACATAGCTGATGCATGTCAACCATCTTCAGTTTTTCTTCAACTCTTTTCTCAGATAGTGCTTCATTTCCCTTTTCCTCCTGCTGGGTTTGGGAGATGGACACTCAACAAATGAGCAGCCCCAAGAAAAAAGGCCAAATAATTGCCATTAACTGTATTCCATATTAAAAAAAATGACATGGAATATTCCAGATTTCAAAAGTTTTCGCAACATACACATAAATAGGCAAATTTATTTGTGCCTGCTTGTATACATTAGGGGGGCCATCTGTTTAACGTGGTCATTCAACCTGCCACATCAGTGTATGCACTGGATGTATAAAAATACATATATACTTTATGGCTCTTCTTGTGTCGTAGTCGTCAGCTTTTCATGCTTTTTACTAGAGATACTATCGGTTAATTCACGGCCCTTGGTTTCAAATGGAAAGAAGCAGGCGCAGATCCCTGATACAAAAACTACACCCACAAAAAGAAGAAGTGCCGCAGTTTGATGGCAACTTTGCACCAAACTTACTGCTACAAAAGGGCAGACCATCCCACCAATCCTTCCCATTGAGCTGGCGACTCCAACACCTGTTGATCTCACTGAAGTTGGGTATATCTACATGGTGGATAAAAGAGAATGGTTATTTCAAAAAGGAAGTTTTTAACTGCTATCGTAGCTTCAATGGTTCATTTGGAAGAGACAGAAACAGAGGCATTGAGAAGGAAAGGAGAAAAAGTTTTAACAAATAACCCTAAAGCGTTTATCAAGAAATTGAGATTCAGCTTTGTCAGTGACCTTAATGAAATACCAGAAGGGACCATACAATAAATAAAAGGCATGGGTGAAAATTCAACTCCCTTTGATTTACCTCTGGCGCATAAATAAAAACAACTGCGAAGGTTCCTGTTATGCATATTCGAGCTCCAAAGAGAAGGACCACTGTTACAGCTCGGGACTGGTGGACCACCAGTGGCAGCAGGAATATGCAACAGACGAAGAACATAACCGCCATTGAAAGTTTACGGCCAAATTTGTCAATTACGAAAGCTGAAAAGATGAGCCCCGGAAGCTCTACAGGTAAAATAAAGTTGGACGACATGTTGATCAGCTGCTCCTGAGGGAGCTCAAGAATCACCATTATCATACAAATAAGCAATATTTTGTTTACTTACCTGCAAAACTGGTGATGAAAACATCTTTATAGTTAACACTCCCAGAATTGTGTGATTGCGTTCCATTTGAATTACATTTGTTATTCCCACTGTTCAACTCGGTGGTCAGCAACACGAGGCCATAGTATGAAAATGCATTCCCAAAAAATACAACCCACAGGAGCAAGGTCGACCTAATTAATTTTGGTGACAGAAGCATTAACAATGATCTGAAGACCCCCAAGTCAGAGTCCTTCCACCTGGGCGGACTAGAGCTACTATCTTCATGTCCATCCTCTGGTGAAACTCTCCTCTCTTGTAACTCAACTTCATGGTCAGTAACAAGATTACCAGGGGGCAGTACCTTTCCATTTAGTTTGCCTATTTTCTCTAAAATCCTAAGGGCATCATCTTTTCTACATTTCAAGCATAAATACCTAGGTGACTCGGGCGTTATAATATAGAATATAAGGAGAAGCAACGAAGGCAAAGCAGACAAACCAAGTAACCACCTCCAACCTAATCTTGGAATAATAGCCTGCAAACATATAACATTTGGATGAGGATGAGGATATTTCAAAAATGCGTATCTTATTATATATGATAATCATACAGTACAAAAAACAATCAGCTTGGCGTAAGCCCCAAAGTTAATGATTTGGCCAAGCTTTGAAGAACAATGTGTTCTTGGACAACTAAAAAATGCACACTCATTGCTATTTAATGTTGTGAAACAGTGTAGACCAAGTAGAAAATTTATATATACCAATTTAAAAACAAGAGATGGCGGACAAATTTCAAACTTTTTTATCCGAACCTGACAGATTTCATATCTTTTTTCCCACATATGAATCAACAATGTGTTGAGTCAGGTATCACTCCCATCGCTTAGCAAAATAGAAGTAATGCAAAAAGTTCCATAGAGAACATAAACAACCCACAATAATAGAGAAGACAATATTAATGCTAGAAGAAGAACGATTCACACAACAATAACTAGTCAGGTGCACAACAATTTTACTGACTTCTGAAACTTCCTAAATTTTAGGCCCCGGTAGCTCATGCAATCTATATATTTAAATAAGCATGAGAAACAATTAAATAGAAATAGAACAAAAAAAGTGACGTTTTTGCGATGAAGAATCCCACTTGTGGACTAGGGAAGAAGTGTACGCAGTCTCTTACCTCTGCTTCCCAGAAAGGTTATTTCCATGGTTCAAATTTGGGAGCTCCGAGGTCACAGATAGAGTAATATTACTGAATAAAACTCCAAGGAAAAAGTCTTTTGCCTATGGCTCTGAAAGACTAATCTTAGCGAAGAGCTATCATATGATGTTGAAGACAGGTACCATAATTTCACCTTTTTTATGAACTTTAACCAGTCTAATAATAAGATTTTGTCTAGTTAGTTCAATTGGCTATAGGATATATAGTTCAAGATTCAATATATACTGAGAAGATGAATCAACAATGTCCAAAAGTTTGATGAAATCATAAGTATACCCAAGCGAGAGCAGCCTCCAGAATTGTTCCAATGGTCCAGAATCCTTGGAAAATAATCATCCAAGTTCCTCTATTTGGTGTAGGTATAAACTCTAAAAACCAGGACAAGATTACAGGAACGCCTCCCAAACCAACGCCAACCAAACAACGAGAAAGAATCAATGCAACATAGTTTGGGGCAAAGGAACTCAGAAATCCAGCTGCTGAAGTAACTATTGCTGTAACTAGAAATCCCTTCCTGAAAACAACAGAGTCAATGATTAGGGCGTCATTTACAAGATAAGTGCTCTTGTTGTATATGTGATGTTTTAAGAAGGATTAAGCACAAGAAAGAGAAGTGAAATGAGAAAAGAAATTAATTGAGAAGGCTAATTAAAATGACAGAAGGGTCACCTCACCTCCTTCCATATTTATCTGAAACTAAGCCCCATATGTAGGCTCCAAACAGCATGCCAACAAAAACCACACTGGTTAGTAGGCTTTCTTGCTTAGAAGTAAGTCCCCATTCATGCTGAACTGCTGGTCCAACAAATGAGAGAATCATCATCTCCATTGCCTCTGAAATCCAACCCATGCCAGCATAAAGAAGAACAAGGTATTGGAATTTCCCAAAACCCGTTGCCAAAAGTGCTTCATCAACAGTGTAGCTTGTTCCTTCATTGGCCATCTGGTTTTTGGTGGAGAGGAAAACAAGAGGTGTTATTGAGACTGAACAGTATTATGATTTTAGTGATATTGATGCACTAAAAATCTAATTAAAATTGTATACAATCTTAAAATTTATATAGGGAAAAACATAACCTTAACAACTATATTTAAAAACTAAAATCGTAACTAATTAATCTACTTAACTTATCTTCAAAGTTCCCCTTTTTTAGTGAAGCTATAAAACAGTTCCATCAAACTAGGGACTTATTTTCAATATCACAATGAAGCTTAAATAGAAATAAATTTTATTGTATATTACAATCTCATAAATATTTTAAAACATAACATGTTAGGTAACTCTAACTATTCATGAATCATCAAACTTAATAATTTATTCTAATTAATAAGATTTCAATAATTATTTATTCTAATTCATTCTCATTAATTCAAATACATGTAATTCTAACAAAAACATTATAATTCCCATTCCCACGTGTCTTACATAGTATGAATGCGTAAGTATGAACATTTTAGTTGAAACTAAACTTTATTTCCTTTAAAAAGTCACTTTTCATGTAAATTAATTTATTCAAAAATAACAATAATAATAATAACGCTAATTCACCAATTAAAAAGAAGTTCCAGTAGATATATTCATAGAAACTAGTGTGTAAGTAAACATTAAGCACTATGAGAATCTCTATAATCTAGGAAATATATATATATTAAGATTCTTGAAATCTATCTTCTTCTCTCTCTCTAAGAGCTTATCATTTCTGCTTTTGAAAACTCATCTCCTCCTTAAAACTGGTTGATCCTCCATGAAACCTTTATCATCAAAAGGTCGGAATTTCAGTACTGACAATATTCTGGTTAAAATTATCTTGCTATGCACTCAGGGTTGTGATAGTGTTAAAATCGAGCAAGATAAGCGGAATAGATTGAAACAGAATCAACAAAATCATCAACCCAACGATACAGCAAGAGAAAAGGCGAGCAACAGTTAGGGCAACTGAAAATTGAACAACACACCTTAGCTGGGATCTCTTTTTGCCCTTTGCTTGTGGGGGTGTATTGTATGATTTTATGAGGCTAAAATTGAGTAATTATACGAAGCATAAGTCAAATAATACAGGAATCAAGAAGCTAACGTTTCTTCCTTCTCTCTGCTTTTTCTTTTTTTTTTTTTTAATTATTATTTTTTATCTATATATGTTGTTTGTCTTCTTTCGGCGGGCCCGTTTCAAATATCAAGGCTAGTGATCTTTTTCCAGGATTCATGGATCTGGGCATTGACTCCTCCTTCGTTTCCTTCAGCTAAATTAGTGGATAAATATTTTATTGATAATTCTTTTACTAATTTTTTTATTATTTAAAATTCTATATTTACTTACTTTTAAAACCAACTAATCATACTTTACTTTTGAAGTCCACTGAGAATTAGACATGTGTACAATTTTATTAATATTTATAATATATATAGAAGTGTAAAGGCTAGAAGTAATAGTGGAATTGTAAATAGTAATATTAATAGTATATCATTAAAAAATGTAATTTTATAAAAAATAAATTTGAAAATTATAAATTAATTTTTAAAATTTGTTATTTTCTTTTCTAAAAAAAATTAAACTGAAATTTATATTAATCAGAAGCATAATTTCATTAAGTAAAAAAATAAATTTTTAATATATCCATATCATTATGCTTTAAAAACATAAAGATCTATTAATTTAATAATATAAAATAGATGATATATAATAAAAAATAAATTTATTATCTTAATTATTTATGACCGACGGGCTTCACGCGTTTTAGGAGAAGGTCGGGCCCATGAAGGCAGTACTGGCCCAAAACCCATGAAGCTTCCCTGACAGACCGGTCCAACATCTTCAGCCCTGATCCAGATCTGCAGAGCGGACCGGGTCCCTTACGAGCCCAAGTCCATCTGGAAGAAGCTCAGTTTGGTGACATGACACGAGGAAGGACAGCAGGTTCAGTCACCTCGCAGCTCTGCCCGCATACACGGCGGAGGGAATTAAATGGTCGTCTGGCGTGGAGAGGGCGTCTGACGCTCCCATACACACGGACCTGTAATACCCGGCTAGACTCCGGCATCAGAATTCCTACCGTCAGGCGGAATCTCGAATG
The DNA here is from genome assembly GCF_001659605.2 of Manihot esculenta. Classification (NCBI taxonomy): domain Eukaryota; kingdom Viridiplantae; phylum Streptophyta; class Magnoliopsida; order Malpighiales; family Euphorbiaceae; genus Manihot; species Manihot esculenta. Next base: position 30,309,344 of record NC_035166.2, read on the forward strand.
TCGGAACTCTCTAGAAGGGTAAGAATATGTTTTTCTAAAATGTTTTTACATGTTTTCAAGGTTTTAAGTATGAAAGAAATTGAGTTTTGAAAGAAATTGAGTTTTGAAAGAAAAACACCATGGAGGAAAATCCAGGTTCGGCCGCTGAACCTCATGTTTGGCCGCCGAACTTGATGGAGTTTTGGAGTCACCTTTGGCTTCCGAAGGTGGTCTGGCCAACCACCTATAAAAGGCCCAACGTCCGAAAATGGGCGAGTTTTCTCCTCCATTTTCGGGCAAAGGTGAATTCATACCCTTCCATGGTTGGTTTTGAGGTTTTCCTTTAATCCTTTCAAGTTTTTAACAAGTTTTATCTTGGTTTTGAAGATTTTAAGTTCAAAATTGAAGTTGAAAAGCTTGGAGACCCCAGAGCTCAAATCCTCTCAATCTCCAAGTTTGGGTCACGCCTTCTCTCTATCTTCAAGAGGTAAGCGTCGATCCTCATCATCTTTAATGTTTTAAACAAGTTTTATGAAGGTTTATGGGGTAGAAATGCATGTTTAAGCTAGTTGAAAAAAATGTTAGGGTTTATGTAGATTTGAGGATAAATGTATATAATGTGATGTTATGTTGTTGTTTGTTGGGGTTTAGGCTAGTTTTATGCCCTTATATGCTTGAAAATGAGTTTATGCATGTTGTAGAATAGCTAAATGTATGTTTGGAAGGTTTAGGGAGGCATATGTGCATGTGAGGGCTGAGTTCTGCCATTTCTGGAAGAACTCAGGTTCGGCAGCCGAAGGCATGTTCGGCCGCTGAACCTGCCTGTGGTGGCATGTTTGGCCGCCTAAGCTTTCTCTTAACATAACATAACATAATATTCCAATGTGCCAGGGGCGTAGAATGGGCCTCACTGGTCTTTCTCTTACTCTGTGCCAGGGGCGTAGAATGGGCCTCACTGGACTTCTGTACCGTATCATCGTCATCATATCCTATCGAAGACTAATGGGTCATCCAACATCCATCCACATCAACATCATAATATGCAATGCAACATATTCGTGATTTCTAATGCGAACAACCTAGTGTATATCATGTCATTCGTGATGTATGAACATGTTCAGAATTTATTTATTTTGAAACATAAAGATCCATTCTACTCACCTCAGGCTGACTCTGAACAGACTATCTTATTGCTGGGGTCCTCGGTTCCTCAGGTCGATACTTACACAGGTGGACTCAAAATGAGGGACTAAATATACACTAATATAACTCTAAACATCTCCCCAAAAACCCCCTAAAACACCACAAAACATTCATAGAAAACATGCAAAGGTAGGCTGAACAGGGCACTTTCGGCAGCACCTTCGGCGGCCGAACCCCCTTCCAGATCCGAAAGCCATGCACCTTCAGCGGCCGAAAGTACCTTTCAGATCCGAAACTCATGCACCTTCGGCGGCAGAAACTCCCCTCCAGAGCCGAAAGTCCAACTTTCGGGGGCGAGTTTAGGCGGCCAAAACATGCCACCACAGGCAGGTTCGGTGGCCGAATATGGCTTCAGCTGCCGAACCTGAGTTCTTCCAGAATGGTAGAACTCAGCCTCTCATGCACAAGTTGCCTCCCAAATCCTCCAAACTCAAACCAAACCATGCAAAAACATGCATAAACACACTCTTAAGCATTTAGGGGCTTAAAACTAACCTATATCCCAACAACATCACATTTTAACAAACAATAACATACATTTCATCATATAGCTCACATAAACCCTAACACTTTAAATCTACTCTAAACATGCATCATATACCCTTGAAACCCCTCAACACTTACATAAAACATAGAAGAGGGTGAGGACCTACTCTTACCTCTTGAAGATCGAGAGGAAGGACGATCCAAGCTTAGAGATGTAGAGAAACTAACCCTTGAGGTCTCCAAGCTTCAAAACTTCGATCTTTGCTCAAAATCTTCAAAACCAAGTTAAAACTCATCAAAATATGAATGATTTGAAGGAAAACATTAAAACCAACCATGGAAGGGCATGGACTCACCTCTGCCCGAAAATGGAGAAGAAAGCTCGCCCATTTTCGGACATGGGGCCTTTTATAAGTGGCTGGCCAGACCACCTTCGGAGGCCAAAGGTGCTTCCAAAACTCTACCACGTTCGGCGGCCGAACTTGACTTTCGGCGGTAGCAAAAGGGAGCCATTTTTTGCTGCCGAACCTGGCAATTCCTTTCAAAACTTTCTTTTCTTTCAAAACTCAATTTTTCTTTCTTGATCAAACCATAAAATACATGAAAATATTTTAGAAAAAACATATTTTACCCTTCTAGAGGTTTCCGACATCCGAGATTCCACCGGAAAATAGGAATTCTGATGCCGGGGTCTAGCCGGATATTACACCTATGCTAGCATGATAGCTGTTATTGTAGGCAAACTCCACCAAAGGTGGATGCTGCATTCAAGAACCGCCAAAATCTAGCACACATATTCTAAGCATATCTTCAATTGTCTGGATGGTCCTCTCTGACTGTCCGTCCGTCTGAGGATGGAAAGCAGTGCTAAAGTCCAGCTTGGTACCCATAGCATTTTGCAGAATCCGCCAAAACCTGGAGGTGAACTGGGTTCCCCTATCAGACACTATTGAAACAGGAGCCCCATGCAGCCTGACCAATTCATCAACAAACACTTGCGCCAATTTATCCACAGAGTAGCCACTCCTGACAGGGATGAAGTGAGTATATTTGATCAGTCTGTCTACAATCACCCATATGGAGTCTAGTCTGTTGGATGTTGCCGGTAACCCCACCACGAAGTCCATAGCTATATTTTCCCATTTTCACTCTGGAATCGGCAGTGGGTTAAGCATTCCAGCCGGCTTCTGATGTTCCAGCTTCACCCTCTGACATACTTCGCAGTCGGACACGAACTGTGCTACTTCTCTCTTCATAGCTGGCCACCAATAAACTCTTTTCAGATCTTGATACATTTTGGTGGCTCCAGGGTGAACACTGTATATGGCATTATGACCACGGGCATTGAGGCGGGCTCTCTAACCTGACTATCAAGCTCTCTCACATGAGCTAGAAACCCCTGACAATCCCTCTTGAGCAACCTACAAGCCTGTAGGGCTGATATCAAACCTCTAGGTGTACCCCTCCTGTCTCCTCTGAAGACAACCTCTGACCCATCCTAATCTCTGAACTTGACTACCTTGTCTCTGCAGTCCAAGGTAGCACCATGAGCGGATAGCCAATCCATCCCTAGAATGACATCAAAATCCGTCAAATCTAGAACCACAAGGTCGGCTGGAAGGCATCTACTCTCAACAAACACTGGACTATACAGGCAGACTGACTCTGCCACTGATGGATCACACATTATTTCTTTTTCATTGGATGTTTCGTGTGGAAGATAATCTGTAGAGATGAAATGAGAGAGCGAAAGAGAAAGACCGAGAGCGAGATAAAGATAGGGGGCTTTCTGTCGAGCTTCGACCATTATTGATGAGCGCTGGTGAACCATTGCAGGTAGGCAACGTCTCCCTATGCTCCATCAGTGACGAACGATAGCGGCGATGCAACTTTGAAGCCCGATTTCAACAATTCAGAGATCTTGATTTGGAGTCTATAAGGTCAATTGATTTTTTCTTCGATGTTCTATATTTTCTTCTCAATTTAGTTGATTAATCTTCAGTTTTAATTTTTTAATTTTCTTTTTCGTTGGGTGTTTTAGTAATGGAATATGATCTGCAGAGATGATGATGAGACAGAGAGGGGGCTTTTTGGCAAGCTCCATCCATTGCAGATGTATGCAGGTGAACCGATGCAGGCAGATAATATCTCCTGACTTCTGGTGGTCCATCAATGACAAACGATGGCGGCGCCGAGACTTTGAAGATCTTTATTTGGAGTCTCATGTTAACTGAATGTGTAGTTTTGAATGAGTTTATATGTGCTAGCATAGGTTGAATGGCTCCACATATGTAGTAAAAAAAAAAATTTCCATTTCAAAATACAGGAACAAAAAGAATTTTAGGATACTTGCGATGCTAACTGAATACATGGCCGAAATTATTATAAAATTGCGGATCTAAAATAATAATAAAAAAATTAATTTACTTAATTTTATATTTTATCTTAATACATTTATTTAAATATGTATCTATTAAATATATACATAAAAAATATTATATTTCAGGTATTAGATGGAAATGTATATCATTCCTTTATTAGGGGTATATGCCACATCCACATATTCTATATTTTCCGTTATTAAGTCCATTTTGAGGTTTTTCTTTTTCTTTTTTTTATTATAATATCAGTACTAAATCTATATTTTTGTGCAAAGCGATTTTTTAATTCTGTTTCAAAATAATATTGAATGCATTAGTTTTAAAAATTATTTAATAATGATTTAAGTAAAGGAAAACAATTTAATAATTGCAATATCAGTACTAAATCCATATTTTTGTGAAAAAGATTTTCTTACTCCAAAATAATGTTGTATTTATTAATTTAAACAATAATTTAATAATGATTTTAAAAAAATAATTTAGTAATTGAATAAGTATATATTAGAAAAAATAATATAACATTTATTTATTTATCTTTTAATAGAGAACACTGATCGAATATAAAATTAAGTTTATATTTTGTAAATGTATTTTGAAAATACAAAAATAAAAATTGTTTAATATTATTAAAATAATTAATAATAAATAAGTAATTCCACAAGATCCCAACTAGTACATATATATTATTTCAAAATCTCACCTCGCCAGCTTCAATTATCAGTAACAACAAAGAGAGTATCCAAACCCACACCAACCCAAGATGGAAAGAAACATTCCAAGTAAAATTATTATATATATTCTAAATTTAAAAAAAATATATAAAAAAAATATTAACACTTTAAAATATAAACTGTCACTGTTTTAATAATATAATAAAATATTATTTTTAATTAATAATTATATTATTAATTTAATACAATTTTATTGCATTAAATTATAAAAATATATATTTACATATTTTAAAAAAATAATTTCCATTAATTTATCAGTAATAGTGGTAATATAGATTAAATAAAGTTTCAACATATTTTGATTTTCATTATACATTGGATTATTATAATTATTATGTAGATTTTTTAATATTAAATTTATTCACAATTTGATAATTTTATTGATTGGATGTGTTCTGATATTAATATATATGGATAATTTTGGATGGGTCTATCTGTACGAGCTTGAATGAATTCACCTATGCGCTAACAAAAAATATTAAAAAAAAATTTGTAGAATAGTTGAATAAAAACATATTTAAAATTCAGTTTGCTCTGCAATATGATTATTTCTGTAAACGCTGCTTACGTGGGTGAGTTCGCTTGCAGCATTCACATATTATTTTCATGTTGTTAAAGTTCATTATAGGTTTTTTACTATTTTTTATTTTAATATCAGTATTAAATTCATATTTTTGTGCAAATTTTTAGGTCTGGATTAGGAGAGCAAACTTTTCATATTCATATATTTTATTATAAAATAATTATTTTATAAAGTAAATCACATAAATTTATAATATAAAATAAATAACTTTTATAAATTTTAATTTATTTGTATGACAAAATAAATTTATTATATTTTAAAAAATAAATATATATTTACCTTCAATGATAGAATATTGTCAGATATATTATTCTACAAAAATAATTTAATAATGATTTAAGAAAAAAATAATTTAGTAATTCGAACAAGGAGATATTAAAAAAATAATATAATATTTATTTATTAGTAGAAAAAAAAACATTAAATATATGAGATCCAAAATTAAGTTTATTATTTTGAGATAATATAAAATTTATTAAAATAAAGATTGGTTAATATTATTAAAGTAATTAATAATAAATAAGTAATTCAACAGAGATCCCACCTAGTATATACATATTAAGTAATGAGGATGAAAAGAGAACACTACAACATTAAACTACAGCCTATAATTGGAAAACCAAACCCAAATTAACATATGAGAACTAAAAGTTAGAAGAAATTCAAGGGCCGCCCTTGGATCTCTCCCGCACTCTGCTCTGCTCCACCTCTAGTACGCTAACTCCTTTCTCGTGTCAAACCAACCCAATTTTCATAACTCAATCGCTTTTGATTTTTCTTTTTCTTTTCTTTTGTTGCTCATGATTTTTTTTATGTTACATTCGCTAAACACCATCTTCTATCATTCTTTGCATCACATAGCATTTTGTAAGCCTGTTCTTGTTCATCTCTTTCCCTTTTCATTTCCTTTCCCAAATCCATCACACAGACTGCTGCTGATTCATTTTCCTTTTTCTAATCGCTTTGGCCTAATTCCAAATGCCAATGGGCGCGCACGCACCTACGCTTGCGCGCAAAACCACTTCAACATTATTGCTCCTACTATCGTTTGCAATCGTCGCATTTGGTGCGATTGATCATACTCCTCTCTTGAAGTTTAGGGAAGCTCTTGGAAATAACACGGCTCTCCGCAATTGGAATTCCTCTGTTGAACCCTGTGATTGGAATCGCTCCAATTGGATTGGCGTCATTTGTTTGAACGGAACCATTTGGGGTTTAAAACTCGAAGGCATGGGATTAAATGGCATGATTGATATCGATTCTCTTGTTCACTTGACTCACTTTCGGACTTTAAGCCTTATGAACAATCAATTCGTTGGCGCACTTCCTCGTATCAACAAACTTGGCAAATTGAAAGCCTTGTACTTATCCAATAACAGGTTCTCAGGACAGATTCCAGACGATGCCTTTCAAGGCATGGGTTCCTTGAAGAGGGTGTTCATAGCAAATAATGAGATTACTGGTCATATTCCTCGCTCCCTTTCTGCCTTGCCTAGGCTTAGGGAGTTGAGACTCGAAGGGAATCAACTCCAAGGTCACATTCCTAATTTTCCACAAAAGCGTTTGAAGACAGTAAATCTAGCTAGCAATTTATTGGTGGGTCCTATCCCTGAAACCCTCAGCAAGATGAGTCCCGAGTCCTTTTCAGGTATTTTCCCCTTTTCTTTATATCTTCCTAATTTTCCAATTCACATGATCATTAATTTTTAATTCTGCATCAAAATTATATATTTCCATAACAAAGTGTAATATTCCTTAAATCTCAATGTCAGGCAACAAAGATCTGTGTGGGGCGCCTCTACTTTCATGCAGTTCGCCCATAACAATTTTCAGGAGAAAGAGCAACACTTCGAAAATCATAATCATCGTAATCCTCCTACTAATAATACTAGCGCTCATGGCAGTGGCTTTGGTTGTGTTCCAACGGAAAAGGCGCAGCCCACAGTTAGGGATGAAACCATCATTATCTACCAACTCCAACAAAATTGCACCTTCCTACGTAGCACACCAAGTGCAAGGTGAAGTGCCGGCACAGGGTGCGGCACACTCGAGGAGGTCTGATATGCTATCATTCGTGAGAGATGATATTCAAAAGTTTGATTTGAACGACTTGCTAAGAGCTTCAGCAGAAGTCTTGGGGAGCGGGACATTTGGGTCCTCATACAAGGCTGCCGTAGGGGGTGGCCTGGCTTTGGTTGTTAAGAGGTACAGGCATATGAACAATGTAGGTAGGGAAGAGTTTCATGAGCATATGAGAAGGCTGGGGAGGTTGAGGCATCCAAACTTGCTGCGTCTCACAGCGTACTACTATCGGAGGGAAGAGAAGCTTTTGGTTTATGAGTTTGTTGAGAATGGTAGCTTGGCCAGTCACATTCATGGTAAATTCCTTTTTAATTCTTTATTATCCCTTGCGAATTTCATGCGTTACTTTATTTAAGTTCATCTCTAAGAGCCTTTTGTCCTGTTTAGGTAACCATTCCCTTGAAAAGCAAGGGCTTGATTGGCCAACCCGGTTGAGAATTATCAAAGGCGTGGCCAAAGGATTGTCATATGTATACAGTGAGCTTCCTATATTAGTTCCCCATGGTCACCTGAAATCTTCAAATGTGCTTCTAGGTCCGTCCATGGAACCTATGTTGACAGATTATACCCTAAGGCCAGTAATCAACCCCCAACAGGCCCACAATCTAATGATTGCTTACAAATCACCCGAGTACGCAGAAACTGGCCGAACATCCAACAAGACTGACATTTGGAGCTTCGGCATACTGATATTGGAGATATTAACGGGAAAGTTTCCGGAGAACTATCTAACGCCGGGATACGATAGTAGTGCAGATATAGCAACGTGGGTTAACAAAATGGTTAAGGAGAAACGAACAAGCGAAGTGTTCGACAAAGAAATGAAGGGAACAAAAGATAGCAAAGGCGAGATGATTAATCTTTTGAAGATTGGGTTGAGCTGTTGCGAACGGGATGTAGAGAGCAGATTGGACATCAAAGAAGTGGTTGAGAAGATTGAACAGTTGAGAGAAGGAGATGGCGATGAAGATCTCAATGTTACTGTAAGAGGCAACGGGGATGGGATTTCCTACACTGTGGATCGATGACTGGCAAAGAAAGAAAGCAATGAAAGAGGAAGTTTCAGAAAAAAATAATTAAAAAAATTTATATTATAAAAATGGGTGTCACAGAGACGAGAGGTTTCACCTTCACAGGCTTCCTTCTAAGCTAAGGGCAAGGCATGGGGAAAATACTTGTGAGCCTGAAGTGGAGGAAGCTGATCCTGATAACAGTATGGTGCGTGGCCGTTTTGTTAATTTTGGATTGGAAAAGCTACATGAGAAACAAACCCACATATACAAAATCAAATCTTCATCGTCTTAGCTTTATCTCTCTCCCATGACACTGTATATTTGTGGATCAACGATTCCTTGGTTGTCAGAATTCAATCAATTCCTTTGTGGTTACTCTGATCCGCTTCTTCTTTTCTATTTTCTTTTTTTGTTTTTCAAATTTTCACAATGCATCTTTGTGAAAAGCACAAAAAAAAAAAAAAAAAAAAAAGGTAGCAATATTAGATTTGAGCTTCGTACTCATTCAGTCACTCTCTCAATTTTGGAATGAATTACTTGGGGTTTTTAGCTTTTTTTATCCTCTCTTTTTTGTCCTGTTGAACTTTTTTTATCGTCAAGGGATTCACATATTTTATAGTGAAAATAAAGAGGATTACAAAATTGTGATGATTTGGCTATTTAAGAATAATTATAAAAAGTTCAACTTCACATCGTTTGCCCGCAAATTACGCGGGTATCAAAACTATTTTATATACAATGTATTGTTATAAAATAAATAATAATAATAATTATAGAGGGGAATTAAAAATTTAATTAATATGTATAATTTTTAATTTTAGAGTAATAAATTTAAAAATTTTAAATAAAAAATAAAATCATGTATCAACAGATTTAATAATTGTATCAAAAAAAATTAAAAATTTTAATATTTATTATCATATATTATTAATATTTAATAAATTAAAATTTAATAGTAGTGGGTAGTGGTAGGGGTAATGGAAAAACAGAATCAATTTAATTAAAAAATTTTAATATTTAAATAATTTTCATTCAACTTCTATTGTTAAATACAAGAGAATAATAAACAAAAATTTAAAATATGAGCTAATTGAAACTAAAAGAAATAGATTCTGAGCTAATTGAACAGAAAAGAGATAGTCTTGTTGTGAAGGAGATTATGTTAATGAAATTTAAAATTATTATAATTATTAATATAATAAATTATAATAATTAAAATTTAATAATATAGTAGTTCAAAATTTATAACCTGTATTACAAAGATTATTTTATTTTTATTAAATTTTAATTATATATTTATTTATAAATTATTTTAATTGAAAAAATTTTAATTTGATAATATTTTATACTATTAGCTCTATTAATTTTTTTTAATTGTTTATATTTTATCATAATTAATATTTTTTATAATAATTTTAATTAATTATATATATTTACTCTATATAATTATTTATATTAAAGAAATAAAAAAATATAACATTTATTAATTAAATTTATATTAAATATGATTTCAAAAAATTGTTAAATCAATAAACTTACATAATGTAGTAAAAAAAACAAATATATTTATTTATTTATTTATTTAACAGTCATTTATTTTTATTATTTAAACATTTTTCATATGATAATTATTCAATTTTTATAAATATATTTTTAACATTATATTTATTATTAAAATAAAAAATGAAATAATTTTTTTATTAATGAAATATAATAAAATTTTTATTACAATATTACTAATATATTATATTAAAAAATAGTAAGAAATCAAAAAGTTAATAACTATCAATATAATAAATTGTAATAAATAAAAAGTTATACATTAATAATAATGATAAAAGTAATAAATTGTATTTAATATTTATTAATTATTATTATGTAAAAATAAAATTATAAATATATAAAAAATTATAAATTTATACCATATAGCATGGTTATGCAGACGTAAGGTAGATTCGCAATTTTCCATATATTCGTTATTATTCATATAATAAATGAAAAATATATAATATCAATTATAATTTTTTATAATTTATTTATTATTAAAAATAAAAATAAAATATATATTAAAATTTTTATTTTATCATGATTAATATATTATATTTAAAAAGTTATAAAAAATTAAAAAGCCATATATACTAATAATCACAGTAAAAAATTAAAAAGTAGTATTGATAGAAAATTAAAAAGTCATATATAAATTATGATAATAAAAATAATAAATTTCATTTATTATAAATATATTAATTAATAATGTTAATAAATATAAAAATATAATTTAAAAATAAAAATAAAAATAAAATATATATTATATGTCACTTGACATAAATATATAAATTTAATAATAACACTTAACATAATTATATAAATCTAAATATGCTATTTGTCCATCTCTTCATAATCTATTTTAGAATTCAGATATACCATTTTTAATCCTTTTATAATTTATTTTAGAATTCAACTATATATATATATATATATATTATATTAAAAACCTTGAATTTAAATTTTAAGGTTTTTGACAACGTAGGTACACAACAATTTAAAGTATATTGTTAATGAAAGATAGAATACTACTCCATAATTATTAGAACTGAAGGCTTTTTTTAACGTTAATAACTTAAATTACTGCTACAATTTTTTTTACTAATAGAAATTTTATTAAAATAATTTAATATTTCTCCTATTTCATAATTTTTTTCATTTTATTTTATTTTTAATAAATATTTTAAAATATTTTTTAATATTTAATAAAATTTAATGTATCTAGAATGAGTATAATTAAAAATTTAATAAAAAAAATTATATTTTTTATTACGCCTCAAAAAGTAAAATCACAAAAATTACGGGAGGGAGTACAACAATTTTAATTACTGTTCATTGAATAGTGAAATGGATTGCACGGAGATTGAAGGGCAAATGTTGCCTTATGCGCATTCAAAAGTGCGGCGAGGAAGCCAAGGATTTCCGCTGGGCTTAATGCGTCAATCTTGAGCTTTTCAATGGAGGAGAAAGGCACAATGCTTTCAGATTCCGCTGATTTTTCAGAACCTGTCTGATACTCTTTGCTTCCAGTAAAACTTCTTACCAATGGAGTGTTTAAAATGGAAGGATCCCAGGATACTGCATCCCATCCTTGCTTCTTGTGATTTTCTCCAAGCTGAAAAGCTGGCAGACTTTTTGGGGCTTGGACTTGAAAGGGTTTTGACTTGGCATATGGCTTTGTCTTTAGCTTAGATGGGCATATTTCCTCCATATGCCTTTTGCACTTGTTCTCTTCAGATTCTCATACTGTTATTCAGACCCTTACGTGCAAGCTCACCTTGCCGTTCTCTCAATCTGCACCTTGTACTTAAAGCTAGGCTGAACAATTCTCTCACATCTCCACATATATAATTTAATTTCCCTATATGGCTAAAGCAATTATAAGACAATAACATTTTGGAAAAGACAAGAGGTGAAGCTAAAATCCAAGGGCTAACAATATTATCTTTCAATCATTTAACAAGGCAACAGTATGGGGGATAAGTATATTGCCCTGTTATGAAACCAAAGTGAGAATCCTATGCTATGATCAAATAATCACATTTCATTTTCTTACACTGATTGAATAATCATCACCATGAGAAGTCAACAAATTAAAATATTCAACAACACTGTTTATTTTCTTCAAAATCTATGCAAAGAGAAAAAAGTTATTTCAAGCACTATACTTGGCGTGCGATTAACAGATTTGAAAATAATGCCGCTTCGATCTCGATATCATACACAATGTTAGCTTGTATCTTCATCTGATATAACGTTGGCTTCTATCTTGATGTGCGAACTTCTCTATCAAGGCATTTGTTTGATACTATTTGTCTACTTCTCAGTGATGTTCTTAATATAATGCTGGCTTCTATCTCCATCTCAAAACAACACAAAGCTATATATGTTTGAATAATAATGTTTTGAGATTTTGAGTTGTTCTGGAGAATGCTATCAGTTGGCGCAGAGAATTTATGCCGGAGTATTTGGTGCTGTAAAATATTTTTGTTCAGATAGAGCACTGTCGCCTTTCAGGTAGTAGCTCTGCCTTCAATGGTCTTATTAGTTTCCATCGTATGATAACTTGCAGATTGATTTTGATTGATAAATCTTTGACTGGTTGACAGACTGTAAACTTGCACATATACCATATAACCATGTCATCATAAATTCTGACAGGTGAGTGCAACCGATTCTTGAATCAGCTGTGACTTAGCAAGTGGGAGTAGAGCATTTGGTATTTGGATCATACGAGCAAAAGTTCTCTCTAGGATATGAAATTGAAAAGACTGTACATATCTGAAACTTGACCAGTATATATATATATATATATATACAAACACACGATGCATTTTCTGAGAACTTACTTAGGAGGAAAAAATATTCAGTGTACAACCCAGACAAGATATACAAAAGAACTTAACGGAGGGGTTGGTTAAGCCTTGTGATACATGAGAATAGGACATGTTAAAACATGAAGAAGACAGGCTCAATTGATCGATGTTTCTAAAGGTTCTGAGCTTGAGATCAATAATAATGTTGCAGGTGCATGAACTTCATGGACTATGTGGAATCCATGATGAGGAACATTGGTAAACACAGGGACTAATACGCGGTGTCAAGAAGACTTATGCAACTCAAAGAACAACATTAATTTTGGAAAGACGAATCGTGATCGTGAGATGCAACAGAGAAGCTCATGCATAATGAAACTAGACTGTGGAAAGTCCAGGTGAAGGTTATATATGCTGCAGAATCATCAAACAGGGATGAAATCTTAGAGCTTATAGATGTAATGCTGGGCCCTTGGGAAGAGGAAATTTAGGGTGGAAACCTGTCTGAACTTGTGCAGTACTGATATACAAAAATTAGGGGCTGAATTGCCAATTATGCTGATCAGAGAATGCTTTGAGCATGGGTAGATAAGTTTTTTAAAAAAAATCTTTTTGGAAAATATAAGTTTGTCTATATTCAAATTGGAATGATATATATGCACCAATCCAATTGGCCAAAAATAAATTTGTTGACCATGGAAATGATTAAATATAGCCCAATTTTGTAAATAAAGAGACACTTGCGGATTCTCTTATATTTCAAAAACTAAAATGGGACTATTCCACTAAAAGAAAGACTAAAATGGGATTAATCAATTTGTCGAATATCTGTCAATAGTCAAATTTGAGAGCCACAACCTCTGACCATCCTCAATCCAAGCTTTCTATTTTTTTCCTCTCTAAGAAGCGAAAAACAAAAAGCAAAAGAAGAAAAAGAAAAGGAAAAAGAGAGACAAATGAAATGTGGCTTCCAAAAGCAAATGGATCAAAGAAGGGAGGAAATGCGCTGGTTGCGGTAGCAATTGATAAGGACAAAAGCAGCCAAAATGCTTTGAAATGGGCTCTTGAGAATCTGTTATCCAGGGGCCAAACTGTAGTTTTAATCCATGTTCTTCAAAAGGCTGCATCACATGGTAGGGGTTTTTTTCTTTTTTTAAAATTTCCCCCCAAGCAAATTCCCCAAATATGCTATTTCTGAGGGTAAGAGAAATTAAAATTAAGATTAAGATTGGTAATGTGCAGGGCATGGACATAGTGGTGAGATCAATGCAGTTGGGAAGAACCAACTTGACAAGGCTACCAAGGATCTCTTCCTCTCATTTCGTTGCTACTGCACCCGCAAGGATGTAGGTTTAGAAATCACTGCCATCCATCTCTGTCGTTTCTCCTCTCTTTATAATTTATATATACTTGGTTGTTTTGCATCAGGTACAATGCCTTGATGTTGTTTTGGAGGACTACGATGTTGTTAAAGGCCTCACCGAATACGTTTCCTATTCCGCAATCGAGAATTTGGTGATTGGTGCCTCCAAGCATGGATTTATCAGGTAATTTCATTTCATTTACGTTTTCCTAAATTGCTATGTACCAAACAGAATGTTATATTCTTTTATGTTTGTGGAAGCAGAAAATTCAAGGCAGACATCCCCAGCAGCGTATCAAAAGGGGCACCCGATTTCTGCAATGTATATGTCGTCTCCAAAGGAAAGGTTTCTTCAATGCGACATGCTTCTCGTGCAGCTCCTTATGCTTCCCCACTTCGAGATCAGATTCAAGTCCTAAACAAGCAAAATGATGCTCCTTCTACTCCTCCTCAAGACACATCTCTTTCCCTCCACAGCGGCAGTATCAGAGGTTTGATATTTGTTTCTTTCATGTTTCAACCTCTCATTCACTTTTATGCCCTTTTCATTAACTCCTCCTCCGTTCTATCCTCTCCTCTCTACATACGCAGAAAGGACGCCGGTCAAGCCTCGCATGTCACTCGATGAATCCTTCAAGTAAGTCTTTCTTCACTTTTTATTAATTATTTCTTATATCTAAACACACACTCCCCCCTAAAACTTTGCAAATCCATCAGATCTCCTTTTGAAAGAGCTGGACGAGCTTTCAATGTCAAATCTTTTGCTGAACTCATGGAGTCTGATCCCGATATTTCATTCGTCAGCTCCGGCAGGCCTAGCACTGACCGATCGTCTTCTGTCGCCTTAGATTTCATCGATTCATGCCTAAATGCACGCCTTTCTACTAGCTCTGAGACTAGCTTCGGATCAATTCGTTCTGGACAAAAGTTCAATGACCTTTCTTCTCTCCATGAATTCTCATCCTTTTCGCATGATAGTGCAAGAACATCGTTTTCTGGTTCTTCACAAAACTTGGTATGGATCCATTTTCAACTGATTTCAATTCAAAAACAGTTGGTTGCAAATTTCTTTGGCTTATATTTATGTTTCCCTCAAATGCAGGATGATATGGAAGCCGAGATGCGAAGGCTAAAACTAGAGCTGAAGCAAACCATGGACATGTACAGCACTGCATGCAAAGAAGCTCTCACAGCAAAACAAAAGGTAACATCACAACTCATGTTTACTTGCAAATTAGAAGAAGAAGAAGAAGAAGCAGATTACCAATCGTGAAATGTCACACTCCTATAGGCGATGGAACTGCACCGCTGGAGAAAGGAAGAAGAACGGAAACTGGAAGAGGCCAAAGTTGCTGAAGAAGCAGCTCTGTCAGCTGCAGAGAAAGAAAAAGACAGGTGCAAGGCAGCTATGGAAGCAGCTGAAGCCGCTAAAAAGCTAGCAGAATTGGAAGCACAAAAGAGACTGACCGTAGAAATCAAAGCCCTAAAAGAAGCGGAGGAAATGAAGAAGGTAATGGAAGCTCTTGCTCAACAAGATGTCAGGTACAGAAGATACAACATTGAGGACATTGAAGAGGCAACGGAATACTTTTCCGCAGCACGGAAGATTGGAGAAGGAGGTTATGGCCCAGTTTACAAATGCCATCTTGAGCATACACAAGTTGCAGTGAAGGTATTACGTCCAGACGCCGCCCAAGGCAGGTCGCAATTTCAGAGAGAGGTAAGGAAAGCAGATATTTATTTAGTAATAACCGATAAATCAAAAGGTTAATGGCCTGAACTGAAACTGGTAGAAAAGATAGCTTACGCCCAGGTGAGAAGATTTGGTTTCATCCGGGCAACACCTAAAAAAAAAAAAAAGTAAATCATAGAGTTGCAAAAACTCTGTATCAGCTAGCAATCTGATTTGGAAAACTTTAAGAAAGGAAGATCAGAGTTTAGCTGTATGTTTGACTTAGTACTAATTATGTAATGGAATATGCAGGTGGAAGTACTTAGCTTAATACGACATCCCAACATGGTACTCCTCCTAGGAGCCGTCCCAGAGTATGGGGTTCTAGTCTATGAATACATGGCTAATGGAAGCTTAGATGATTGTCTATTCCGAAAAGGGGACACCCCAGTCCTTCCTTGGCAATTGAGGTTCCGAATTGCTGCAGAAATTGCCACAGGCCTGCTGTTTCTCCACCAGACGAAGCCAGAACCGCTAGTGCACCGTGACCTGAAGCCGGACAACGTCTTGCTAGATCACAACTATGTGTGTAAGATAAGCGACGTGGGGTTGGCCAGACTTGTCCCAGCAATAGCGGAGAACGTAACACAGTACCACATGACCTCAACTGCAGGGACATTTTGCTATATCGATCCAGAATACCAACAAACAGGCATGCTAGGCGTAAAATCTGATGTATATTCCCTAGGAATCATGCTTCTCCAAATAATAACAGCGAGGCCACCAATGGGTTTGACCCACATTGTGGAGCAATCAATTGAGAATGGGGTATTTAGAGAGATTCTAGACCCAGCAGTGCCCGATTGGCCACTTGAAGAGACTTTAACCTTTGCAAAGCTAGCACTGCAATGTGCAGAGCTGAGACGGAAAGACAGGCCAGATCTTGGCAAGGTAGTGTTACCAGAGCTAGATAAATTGAGGACTTATGCCCAAGCCAATATGAATCAATTGATGTGGATGGAAAGTGCATGCCAATCCCCTCATCATAGCTATACATCCACGTCACAGGTCAGTGTATGAGAAAATAAGTTTCAAGTAATGAAGTATTGCAGGTGCTAGTAAAAGATCCAAAACTAAAGGATAGTTTGAATTTGTTGTACTCTGTACGTGCAGGAAGTGATGAGCGATCCTTTAATTGGACATTCAGAAAGCGTAAAGAGCCAATCAAGCACATCATCGCTTGCAGAAGGAACCTAATACATGCCAATTCGATATGTTTTTGTGGTATACCTACCTGTGTTGGGGCTGCGCAAAGTTTTGGTTTCTTGTACATATGTGATTTTGAATTCCTTTTGGCCTCTGCTGGTTATATTGTGTTTATACTTGTTTGCTCTTTGTCACTTAATTTGGATGGGTGAATGATGAGTGAATTGCAAAGTGGGTAAGGTCGTGGATATTAAATATATATGAGCTGAATTATGGACCGTCTGTGGTTTCAGCAATTCACTCGTCTAATTTTTATATTTATCTTCAAAAGTAGCTTAATTTGTACTAATATATAAATGTGTCAAGGCTGGGTCTTTGTTAATTCAGGTAAGGATCTTGGTTTAGAGAATAAACATGTATATAATTTTGGACTAGTGCTGTACACTAATCACATAAATTTATCCTAGCTTCGTTTTCTTTGCGCAAAAAAAAAATTATATAAAAAATATGTTTTCACAAAAAATACTTTTCACTAAATATTTCTTTAAAAAAATGATTTTTTTATTTACTTACATTGAAAAAAAATAGTTCTAAATTTATGTATCAAATGTTTGATAATATGTGATGTTTACTAGGTTCCGGATACCAGAGCACGAGGTAGTCCAAATTAAAAGAATCGAGTTAGAACTCAATAAAGGCTCAATACATGACTCTAAGTCTCATATCAACACAGGACCTATCCACACAAGTCGGACTGGACCTAAACCTGCCCGTGGGATCCTAGCCCCAAATACCTGTTAGCTTTTGTGGAAAAGTAGATTTCGTGATACTCAAGATCATATTAAGTGATATCAGATGGAATTAAATGGCTATTTAGAAGAGAGAAAGAGAAAATGACATAGTATGTCCGTATGTACTGTTAGCATAAGTATGACAGAGGGGTACAAGTACGGTGATTACAAGTCTCAAAAGGACAAAAAAAAGGGAGAATAAAGAAACAAGGGAGAATAAAGAAACAAGGGAGAATAGAAACCAAGATTGCAAAAAATATACTTAGTCTAAACCCATTCTTGGATTTCAGACATCAATTGGCACTATCTGTAGAAACGAAGTAGATCTTATCGTCATCGAAGTTTTCATTCCTATTCACCTACTGAGATCCATATGGCAAACTCCAACGAAAACCATACAAGAATTACCCAGAACGACCTGAGCTCGACTTAGGAAAGTCTATTGTTCTCATTTTCTAGCCTAACAACACTAGTAAACCCATCACAAACATTACTAAACCCCTCATTAAACTCGACCGAGACCATGCCCCAAACCTCTTTGTCTGATCAAAAACTCCAGAACATGGCCTTGATATCACCACAACCCTGATAGGAGAAACGTTTAAGGGGGAGACCTAGTGCCCTTCTCCGAGCTACTTTCTAGTGACTCACTGACCACAATTGGCTCATTAGGAACCTCCTTTGGAGAGATGGAGCCTTAGAGGAGGCCGGCGTCTTGGAAAGGATCGACATTCTGGAGACCGCAGAATGGGAGCCCTATGATATTGGCACCAAAACTAATGAAGGTGCAGCAGCGCAAGCAGAAGGGCGTGCTGATGACGCTGGAGTCGCAACTTGGAAAACCTTTTTTAGCCATATTAGAGACAGACTTGTTGACCTTGAAAGCAGCTAAGGTGTCTTTTATGCTCTCCCTGGATAGGGTGAAGTAGGGAGCTTTAATGTTGCCCATTAACACGTAGGAGGCTGAAAAAGAAGAACCAATTCAATCAGGACTCAAAATGACAAAAGAAAAGCACAAAAGGAAAATTAAAGATACCAACTTATTGACAATCCTCCCGTAGGTTGGACATGAACATGCACTTCTCGACATCATATTTCTTTTTTAGAGGTCAGTCGAAAAAGGCAGATCTAATCTATAAGGCTTAACCTAGGAAATTCATTACAACCCTGAGGTATCTCCTCTTAGGAGAGGTCAATATTCTAGCTAATTTCTGAGCTCTCTTTCAGCTCACACCCCTATTAAGCATCTATCAAGCCTTCCGGCATGGGTTGGGAAGAACGATGCGCTCATTAGCTAAGGGAACCCTAATCTTAAAAATAGAGGTATCAGCGAGGTTGCAAGAGAAATAGTGGAAAAAAGAATAAGTAGTGATAGAAGAGACTAAACTGTCCACCTCGGAAATCCTAGTAAAAGCCATGAAAGGAGCGAAACGTACCCAAAATCGGAGAATCGAGATTATAGGAAAGAGAGGGTGTAAAATAACAGAAGCAGCGCAAGAGGCTGAGCAATGAGCGAAAATAAAAATTTAAAATTAGAAAAGATAGAAAAATAATGTTTTGACAGAATTTTTCTAGAGTCACATGATAATAATTGAAATCTTGAAATTTACCCCTTCATAAATCATGAAATAATTAATGAGCGGGTAAAGGGGCACTTGATGACTATTATATTCTGAATGTCTGGACTTGAGGCAGCCCAAACGAAAAGAGCCGGGTCAGAGCTTAACGAGAGCCGAGTACACGACTCTAAGCCTCATATCGATCCAAAGCCTGTCTACACAAGTCGGATTGGACTTGAATTTGCCTGCGGGATCCTAGCCTAAATATACATCGATCTCCTTGGAAAATCAAATCCCACAATATCTGATATCGTATTTAAATAGTGCCGAATGAAATTAAATTGCTGAAAAAAAAAGAGAATACAATATGTCGTACATATTGTCAATACGAGTATGACAGGGGCTTAGGCACAATGCATTGATTACCCTCCTAAAAAATAATAAAAAAAAAATAAAAATTAAACTTAAAAAAAAAAATACTTGAACCATTCTTGAATCCGAAATATCAAAATTATAAGAAAAAGTCATCTTCTTTTAAAAGTTACTTAAATTATCTTTACTCGAACAAAAAATACTGTCCATTTATCAACATTCTTTTTAATATCACAGGCATTAGAATTTTAAATATTTGTTAGCCTTAATTTTAATGATATTATTTTTAGTCAATTCCTCTTTAAAAAATTACAAATTTAGGTGATTTGATAATTTAATTTTAATATTTTAATTTAGATAAATTAAGTTAAAATTAAAATTTTAAATATTTTATTTTAACTTAAAATTTTATTTAAAAAAATATGTCGTTCCCGATATAATTTATTATGTAATATTTTTAAATACTAAAAGTGAATCACTTTTATACACTTACGATTACTTCTTAACTATAAAATATATCGATAATATTTCTATTTTACATTAATAGAAAACTCTAAATTAAAACATCCTACTCTATTTTCTGCAGTAAAGGTATTTGATTTCTTCCTCTGTAATGATCCTGATGTAAATTTTAGTCTCCAAAAATCCATACAGCTTCGCTTGCATGTGCCCTCAATTCTTTTCCTTCCTCAAGCACCATGGCTAGCCTCAAAGCCTTGGCAATGTAGTTCTTGCTAAATGATCCATCTTCGCTACTT
The DNA here is from genome assembly GCF_001659605.2 of Manihot esculenta. NCBI lineage: Eukaryota > Viridiplantae > Streptophyta > Magnoliopsida > Malpighiales > Euphorbiaceae > Manihot > Manihot esculenta. The sequence goes on from NC_035166.2 coordinate 30,329,884, forward strand.
TCTACTCCCACATCCAAACCCTTCTCAACCAAACACTTTGCGTTCAATGGCTGATCAATGATAAATGGCAACAAAACAAGTTTGTGACCAAATTCTAGAGTTTCAGTAATAGAGCCCCATCCTGAATGAAACAATGACCCTCCAATTGATGGGTGTCCCAGATCATATGCAATCTTCAGGAAAGAGATTTTTCTCAGGAAGAATATCAATAATAGCCTTTTGCTCCTTCAGGCAAAGATTCGTCTTGTGAGGTCGACAATGAAAACTCCACCAAGTTGATGAGTGTTTATAAATTTGCAGAAATTTTAGAGAGTCTTTGGATGTTTCTTGGAGTTGGAACAGAGGAGATTTTAAACTCATGTTTTAGCCAAAGCTACGGAGAAACGAAGGAATAGAAATGAAAATATTACTAATACATATATATCCAAAAGTATTTACTTTTGATATTTAAAAATAACACACAGTAAGTCATTTCAGTAATTATATATCTCCCCTAAATATGATTGTAAAAATTAATTTAATTTATTAAAATTGAAACACTAAAATAAACACGCAAACATTTTGCATTTTGAAACTAATTGGCCTTATTTTTATTATTATTAAAGCTACAGGGAAACTTTCCCGTTTTATCCCGACACGTATCCATTATGCGTCTTTGGACGTGGCAAGCGAACGTCACGTGTCTTACGCGTAGCAAAAGGCGTCTGGTCTAGTATTTCTAAGTGGGTACGTGTCCAATTGATTTCCTTTTTTAAGTAAAACTGGCGATTCGCCCCTAATTCTTCTTTTCTTCTTAATTTGCAAGAGGTTCATGGGACAAGGTAAAGAAGTGAAGACGCGAAGCGAACCCCAGCTTGAGATTCAGGTTTGTAAATTGTATTATTAACATATTTCATTTCCCTGTAGTTGTAAGAAATTAAACATAATCATCCTACCCTACCCTTTTAATTATATATTTTAATTACTGTAGGAGAGGGGGGAGATATTCTTCTTCTACAGGCCAAAAGTCGATAAAGAAGAAGCCCACTCTCCTGATGATGTTCAACGCTTGTACGTTGTTCTGCGGCCTGAGTCCGGAGAGCGATCAGTCGAGGAGAAGCAAGACCCTCACTATGCCAAGGAGGGTCTCAAAAGGACTGACGCTTCTCCAACTGCAAGTGGAAAGGAGGGTGGACATGGTAGCGTGGTAATTCTTTTCCTTCTCTTTTTCTTTTTTCTAATATATGGGCATCAATTTTCAATTAGACTTACTTGTAATGTTTTGGAGAACTGATCATTACTTTTAGATTACCCACCTCAAATATTGTAGGAAGTGAACATCCAAGAGGAGCCCTTGCTGCGGTTCATTGTGATGGGACGGAAAAGCCTTCCAGACCCAAGTAAAAGAAGCCAACCTTATTGGGGTTTCGTAGACATGGTCACCACGAAGATAGATGATGTCAAGAGTGGGCTTGGAGGAGGTATATAACCATATATAATATGCATAAGTGCATAGTCAAGTTAATTAATTGTCTCGAACTAGCTAAGATTTCAAAACAACTATATATATATTTTTGTGTTTTTGGGTTTCAGAGGAATATGATACTTCCACAAGAGGTCACCGACACAAGTATCCGGCAAGAGCAGCTGGAGAAGGCGTTTATCGCATCCTAAGGCACAGCCCAGGCAAGAGAATGCACACTCATTTGGTATACAGGCTAGAGTTGCCACCAGAAGATAAAGGAAATGAGCCTCAAGAGTCGCTCAACATTGAACGCCAAGCCTCCTTTATCCTGCAGATAAAGAACCCGGAGCAAGCAGCAGGAAGTAGTTCCCAATTCAGAGGACTTGAGAACAAGCGCAAGGCCACGTTTCCTGCGCACCTGCAAGGTCAATTTGGCCACAAAAGGTTCATTCCGGCTGATCCCCCGGACTTGTTGAACTATGAAGGATGCGAATTATTGCTGATATCGGCGTCGGATGATATAGAAGAGGAACTGGGATTGGAGCTGGAGACAGAATGTGAATCAGATCCATCGAGTTCTGATTTAGTGGAGACATTTGGAGAGGGTGCAGGTACCAGGGCCCTCTTTCAAGGCAGCTGGACTTGAAGAAAACGTGATGCCAAGCTGACACACACATGGTTGTAGGCGTGGCTTTGTGTTTTTGTAATGGCTAAGCATGCGTATGTAGCATGTGCTATTCTGTGTGTAACAGTAAATCGTATAAGCAGTAGGGACTGTAACGGACGTGGATTTTGTAAGCAGATAATGTCTAGGTATATTGTAATGCATAACAACATGAATGTAAAGCCGTCTTAGCTCAGCTGGTAGAGCGTATGGTGTTTAAGCACGTGGTCATACCACAGAGAGCGTTTTTTGCGAGTATTTTGAAGTTGTTGAAGTCGGGTCATTGCCTGTTGCTGCTCTTTTTATTTTTCAAAAGATAAATACACATGCACTGGAATTACTGCATTCAAGTTTCAAGTTTGATCAGAGTTTTCGACTGCTAGATTGAAGTCGCAAAGTTTGATAATACCTTTTGACGGTATAAAATTCTATACACAGAGGATCAGTCTAGGACGTTTGAGACGTCCATCTTAAATTTATACCACTTGTTACGTCCTGAGCTTCGAGCTGGTAAATTTTATTAGTGCCTTCAACGTTGGCACGTGACACATGTCACGCAAGTATATGAGCTCTCTTCTTCATTTATTGCTTTTTTTTATTATTATTATTAAAAAATAAAATATCATCCTTTTCGGCTCGTTGCCTTATTTTTATTGAACTAAATACACTTTTTGTCAAAAGTTAAACACACCGGCTTGCTGCTGCTTGTGATTCAAAGTGTTTTGGTGCATCTAATACTTGTATTTCAAGAGGTATCTTATCTGTCACCTCTAAACTTTTCTTTGCTGATTTTATTTCTTTTCTTCAATTCTTTAAACCCCTGCTTCAATAAAATTAGTAAGGTAAATAGATATATGATATATGAAGCTAACCCATAATAACACTTTTAACTACTATTTTTATAATATGATTAATATTTAGGTTTATAATATTATTTTAATTAGAAATTAAATTATATAAAAAAAATTAGCATTTATTAGTCAGACGTACAACTATGTTAATATATAAGTAATATAATTCCATATAGTACATGGTCACGTTTATGAGGAGTGCCAAATTAATGAATGGAATCCAGGGTGGATGTGGGGTTCACATTTCAGGTGAAGAATTGTCATGCGTAACTGAACTTGCCAAAATATATATATTACTAAACCTCATAAAGCCTTAATAAAGTTAAAAGGCTTTCTGATACATCCCTCAAGGTTTGTGTGGTAAGGGCCTTCCCATTCTCATTTTGATGCATGTTGATGTTGCAGTGTACTGAAATCATCAGAGAATGGTAGCGGCTGGTACTCGCTGGGCCCTCCTTTTCTTCATTATCATTCCATTGTTAAGTTTCATGGTTGGAAGTGAAAAAATCATCATCAGAGGCGCATCCAAAGTGACAGAATTCATACATGGAGATGGAGATGGAGATGGAAAACGATGGGCTGTTTTGGTTGCTGGATCCAGAGGTTACGACAATTATAGGCATCAGGTCGCTAATTAATGATATATATATATCTTCTCTCAACTTCTTATTATAATGTTTTAACTAAGTGAATGAAGAATTATTGTTAACTATTGGTTTTGTAGGCTGATGTATGCCATGCATATCAAATTCTTAAGAAAGGAGGGTTGAAAGATGAAAACATCGTAGTTTTCATGTATGATGATATTGCATTTGACGTAAATAATCCAAGGCCTGGCATCCTCATCAACAAACCCAATGGGAATGATGTTTATAATGGGGTTCCCAAGGTTCATTTTACTTTTTATTTATTTTGTTTTTTAATAATTAAACTCCATCCATATATATGTATACTTTTTAATTTCTCAGGATTACACTGGAGATAACTGTACTGTTGACAACTTATTTGCTGTAATTCTGGGAAACAAAACTGCTCTCACTGGTGGTAGTGGAAAAGTTGTGGATAGTGCTCCTAATGACCATATTTTCATATATTACAGTGACCATGGCAGTGCAGGTGTAGTCGGTAAGTGAGTATATTTATTAATGAATTCTTCAAAAACTAAAAATCTGACTTGGTCTCTTTGGCTAAACGTACATATATGTAACTCACTTGGTAAATCCCCATTTCGAAAAAAAAAAAAAAAAGATCTTTTATATAGGATATAACACATTAACACAGTTAAATATGTATGGTATATATGAGCAGGTATGCCCTTTGGTGATGATCTCTATGCCAATGACCTTATAGATGTGTTGAAAAAGAAGCATCACTCTAAAACATATAAAAGCATGGTAAGTATATATATGTTAGTATAGAGATCAAAATAATAAAAACTGGTTTTGAACTTAATTGTCTTGTAATTTATATAAATGTGTGTGTGTAGGTAATTTACGTTGAAGCATGTGAGTCTGGGAGCATGTTTGAGGGACTACTTCCAAGCAATTTAAGCATATATGCAGTTACTGCTTCAAATGCAGTGGAGAATAGTTGGGGAACATATTGTCCTGGACACTATCCATATCCTCCTCCCGACTATGACACTTGTTTAGGCGACTTATTCAGCATTTCTTGGATGGAAGACAGGTTTTATATATATATATCAATCATTTGTTCCTCTTCTTCAAATTTATTTAACATTTTTTTTCTTTTTTTTTTTAACTTTCAACTTCTATACAGTGACTTGCATGATTTACGCAAGGAAACTCTGAAGAAGCAATATCAAGTGGTATGTTTTTTTCTCTCTTTTGAACTGACCTGACCTGACCGAAGGAGCCGTGCAAATTAAATGTAAAATGCAATATTGTTAGGTTCGAAGAAGGACAGCAGTTGACAACTTTGATCGCTCTCATGTAATGCAATATGGAGATAAAAAGCTGAGTCAGAATCCAGTCTTTGTTTACATGGGCACTAACCCTGATAACCAAAACTTTACTCTCACTCCTCAATATTATACCTCTTCTTCTTTTTCCTGGAGCGTTGTTAATCAACGTGATGCGAGTCTTCTCCATTTTTGGCTCAAGGTTTTGCTTCTCTCTATATGTATTTCTTCAATTAATAATTACTTGGAATACAATTAAATATGCATGTATTATTTACTAAATTTAACGTTGCCTAAGCTTTTGCATCAACAGTATCATAAAGCCCCTCGAGGGTCTACTGAGAAGGCAGAAGCAGGAAAGAAGCTACGCGACATCATTTCTCATACAAGGCATGTGGACCGCAGCATAAACCAGATTACTAAAATTTTGTTTGGGGACAAAAAGGCTTCACAGATTTTGACGCTGATTAGACCTTCTAGCCAACCTCTTGTTGATGATTGGAGTTGCCTTAAAATGCTTGTAAGTGACCCATCTCCTTTTCCCATGTATTTATTTTAGTGGGTTAACAAACTGAAGGCCATTGATCTCTTAAATAATAATTTGCAGGTGAAGGCTTACGAGAAACGCTGTGGTCAGTTATCATGGTATGGAAAGAAATATACACGAGCTATTGCTAATATGTGCAATGCTGGAGTGCGTGTGGAGCAAATGATAGAGGCATCAACCCAGGCCTGCATGCTTTATGGATAAATCTAATTAATGGTCTTACTGTTGCAGACAGCCACCTCCAAAAGCAATTAGGCAAATGATTAGCCTTGCTATTTAATTAATTATGATCACAATTTCAGTGCCCTTTCAAGATTATATATCTAATATGAATAAATTAATTAGTATTTGAACTGATATAGAAATTAGAATGACTAAATCTGAGCATGGAGTTTCCATACGTAAAACAAAAACCACGTCAAGGATTGTGAGAGGACAACAAATAAAATCAGAAACAAAAATATCTATAAAATTTTTAACTTTTGCATAAAAAATTCTGTTATCTTTTCTTGCCAAAGAGTCCTTTTTCTTAGCTTGGAGGTGGCATGGGAATATGCATGAAATTAATGGGCAGCATAAGTTTCCCTTTTCATCAGAGCTGAATGAGCAACCAAAAGCAAAGTTTTCCGATGGTAGCCTTCCCCTTATCTCAGGACAGGAGGGTGATTTTTAGTTGTTCTGTTTGGTTCGCTTTTCTTTGCTATGGTTCCAAATCTTAGCCGGAGAAGAATGGGTGCTGCTGTGAGATTTGGTCTTGCAGCATCTAATGGAGGCTGATCGAGGATCTTTCTTCAAAGGATTTTATAAGTTGACAATAAATAAATTTTAATTATAAAGTTATATAAAATATAAACTACACATTTCAAAAAAAAAAAAAAAAAATAGTATCCTTTAAATTTGATATTAACTAATAACTCATACATAATAATTATTATTGCTGATAGCGAATTATTAATTGAAACTGAATTAAATTTTTTCGTAAATTATATATTATATTGATATATAAAATGACGAATATGAAGATATATAAAAATAAATTTAATTAAATTTTTATATTTTATTTAAATATTAAATAAATTTAATTTAATTTTTTATCAATTAAATTCTTATACTTTTGATTAAGAGCTAAAAAAATATATACTAATATAATATTTTTTAATAATAAAATTTTTATAATAAAATTTATTTTTAAAATTTTAAAAATTATTTACTATTTTTATGTTTTTTTTAATTTATATTAATAAAAATTTTTAATTTTAATATTATAAATTAAAAAATATTATATTAAATTATGATTTATTTACCCTTAATAAAAGTATGTAGATTTAATGGTAAAAAAAATTGAATTAAACTTATTTTTTATATACTTTTAAATATATATATATATCATATTACTTATTTATTATTGAACTATACATAAAATTAATAATTTATTATATAAAATATATAAAATTAAAAAAATGATTGCATGAAATATTATTTATACTAAAAACATAAATAGTTTATTAATATATAAATATTAACAATATAATATAGTCTAAATAAAATTTAAAATCTTATAAAGTAAAAAAAATCTTTAAAATTAAAACTGACAACAAGAGAAACGATAAATTTTATATACGAGTTAACAGTTTTGAGTTTGACACATAAACTAATATTTGAAAATTGATCAACCATCATATACCAAACATTTTCTAAATTAAAATTGATATTTTAAATTGTATAATAAAATAGTTAAATATTTTTTTAAAATAAATTTAAATTTACAATTGATTTGAACTGAATAATAAAAATCAATGATTAATAACAACATCCACAATTTATAAAATTTATTTGTGAAACATTTATTTTATCATAATTAATATGTATTTCCATTTTATACCTATATGTTTTAACTTGAGATTCTTAAATTTTAATTTTATATTAATATCTGAATTAAGTAATATGAGAAGTTTTTCCATGGAAGGTTTTGCAAATGGTTACACCCGGATTGAATGATGTTGAGAGAATTTATACAGTTATTTTTTATATTAAAAGAAATATATTTTATATATCTTTTGGAATAAATAGACAATGATGTGGCAAATTGCTATTGGCGAATATGACATGGCAGTAGCACGTGGACGGAGGAAAATAATGGAATTACTAATTTTTAAGTAACATAATGATTATCTCAAAAAAAAAAAAAAGGTAACATAATGATAGTTCAAGCAAAATCTCCCGATAAAAAAAAAAATTTATATATTTTCTTTTTTATTATTTTTTTTCTATTTTTTTTCCCGTATCGCACTCCTTCTCTCTCTAAAAAGTCTGCAATTTTGCAGAGAGCAAAGGGAGAGAAATAAAAGAAAGCCAAGCATTCAACCCACAGCCATCGAGCTTCAGTTAATGGCAGTCCCAGCGCTTATCCCCATTCATTAAAAGGTAATTTCGACCTCTCTGTATTTACATTTGTCTATGCATACTTGTTCTCATAGATCTTCCTTCTCCTCGCCTCTCCTCCCTGATTGAGATCTAATTTATGTTTGTTTCACTCATTGATTTTCATATTTTTTATTACTCAGAATGCCTGTACGCGTTTAAATCTAATGTATTTTTGCTTAGATCTTAGAGTTTTATTTATTTATTTAATTGTTTTTGCAAATTCTCGTGTGCTCATTTGCTGAGAAAATGCGGGATTGGAGAGGAAAGTTCTACTTTGAGGGTGAGCTTTTCCTCCCCAAAGTTCCATTTTCGTGGCAACAAAACGGAAAACATAAGTAGTTCACCGATTCCTAAATGGATCTTTTGCATTTTTCTTTTAAGTCGGCTTAAGATTACTGTGGTGATTTTAGAGCGGAGTCCAACATCAACCCTAGTGCGCCCCGAGCCGTAACACTGATAGAAAATTCCACATTTATAATTGTAAAACTATTATTGTCTTATATTCATATTTATATTATCATTTTTATTACCAATTTACGTCAACGATCATAATCTGCATTCCTTTTCAACATTCAATACTACTTCAATCATTTGCACTCTTAATTAGTTGTTTAAAACGGCTTCTCTCCAAACATTGAATGATGTGTAAGTTGTTCAAGTTATCTTAACTGAACAGATATTTTGGATTAGCAATTTAGAAAGCCATTAATTTGTGATTCTGGTAATGTTTTTATAATTTTTTTACATTAGCTTTTGAATGATTGGTTTGGATATTGTAAACTTCATGGCGTTGCCAATATTTAACGGTTTTTAATTATTAATTTTGGTTTTAGGAGGCTCAGTTGCTGTTGAAGCTGGAAAATCTCTATTTTCGTGGCTTAGCTTTTGGTTCTGCATCTCATCAGAAGAAATTCGGTGGTTCCTTATATCTTACGATTGAATCACTAGTGATTTCATCGGACAACTTAGACCATTCAAAATTCAGCGACCCAATTCAGGGGGCGACCTGCCCCAGAGCAACGAATACAACGCTTTTCCTGTAGCCCGAAGGGTAAATTCGTCTCATATAATGATGATGGATGACGATGTGGAGGGCGGTAATTTAGGGCCATACCAAGAGAGGCCAAGGACTTTCCCCAATATGCGTAGTAAATCTTATACTCCATTCGTGAGTAACAAATCTGCACTTGTTTGGATTCTTACGTGATAAATATTGATCTATCTGTGAAAGAAATATGGGAGCATGAATCTGTATGTACTATGGTTGTGTGCCTCTTTATTTTGCCACCCGGAACAATTTTTGGTCTTTACTGCAACAATTGTTGTGCTGCTTTAGGTGAATGATCTTAATTTGAGTTAAAAATTAAACAAGAATTTTACCAGTATCCCTGTGGACATTACGTTGATATCTGATCTTGTCTAGCTATAGCATTTTTGGAATTGCCAATGCTGTCAGTTATAAATGGAAAAGCTTGAATAGCAAGGAAGATAACCTGGGCATGAAAATTAAGCAGCAACCATTTCGTTTTCTGTTTCATTTTCCGTTGCCATTATGATTCTTCTTTCTTCTTCCAATGGACTAAATTGGTTTTCCTTTTCTGCAGATTGTTCGAGTCCTCATGGGAATAAATGTCCGTGTTCTTTTTATACTTTTGCTCTTGGGTTTAGGAGGAGTCTTTTACATTGGTGCAAGTACTTCTCCAATCATTGTGTTTGTCTTTACAATTTGTATCATCAGCTTCCTTTTATCAATATATCTTACTAAGTGGGTACTATCGAAGGATGAGGGCCCTCCTGAAATGGTTCAGGTACATCATCTCTAATGTGTACAGCCAAAGAGATGTCCATCACTACATTATTTTGAAAATTTTGCACGTTAATTAGTGATTTTAGATTGATTAAGTAATACTTTATACCATTTTACCTGTTCTATCTAGCTTGAAAGCATATTCAGATGAAATTTCTGGATCTATGTGCTTCTAGCTTGGTCATGGTGGTTGACTGCTTTGAAACGAGTTTAGATGAAATGCTGAGATCAGAAATACATTTTGAAGTGTGAGAAAGCTATTTTCTAGTGTGTCTATACTGATTTGGTTCTCTTTATCATTTTGAGCAATAAATGGGTAAAGTTGGGGAGCGACATCACAATTTTGAGACTTGCTGGATTTTGGTCCTGAGCTTATTATCTTACTTTCTAGATATCAGATGCAATACGTGATGGAGCTGAAGGTTTCTTTAGAACCCAGTACGGAACAATCTCAAAGATGGCAATGTTGCTGGCCCTGGTGATCCTCTGCATATATTTGTTCCGTACAACAACTCCTCAACAAGAATCTTCTGGCCTTGGGAGGTGATTTCATAAAGTAAAAAATTAGCTGCAACTCGTTATGTGTATCCTTTATGTTGTGATGGCAATAATTTTCATTCTGTTTGTGCAGGTCAACATCTGCATATATTACAGTTGCTGCATTCCTTTTGGGGGCTTTATGTTCTGGTATGGCAGGTTATGTTGGGATGTGGGTGTCTGTTCGTGCAAATGTTAGAGTTTCTAGTGCTGCAAGACGGTCAGCTAGAGAGGCATTGCAGGTTGTCCCTTTTATGGTCAATTGTTTTCTTACTAGTTGGTGAATCATGTGATAACTAGTTGGTGAATCATGTTATAACTGTAAATTTATTGTGTAGGTAGCTGTCCGTGCTGGTGGTTTCTCTGCCATAGTGGTTGTTGGTATGGCTGTAATTGGTATAGCGATCCTTTATGCTGCATTTTATGTTTGGTTGGGAGTGGATTCTCCAGGTTCAATGAAGGTTACTGATTGTATGTAACAGCTTCCCCTTTTTGTGATTTAATTGTTATGAATCTCTTACTATAAAATATGAATGAGTTATGCTCTCTTTTACATTTTCATGGTATTGAGGTTTCTTTCTTTCTTTTTGGTTCTCATTCTCAAGATGGCAGCAATATGATGTAGAATAACTATCACCTAGGATTGTGTGTTTTGCAGCACCTTACCTTTTGTTCTTTTAGATGCATCTAATGTTTTGGTTGATTTTCTCTTCCAGTGCCTCTTCTCCTCGTGGGATATGGTTTTGGAGCTTCCTTTGTTGCACTATTTGCTCAGTTGGGTGGTGGAATATACACAAAAGCAGCTGATGTTGGGGCTGACCTTGTTGGGAAGGTAGAGCAGGGAATCCCTGAAGATGATCCTAGAAATCCTGCCGTGATTGCAGATTTGGTATTTGCCCCTTCCTTTTGTTGCTGATGTTCAGGACTTCTTGTTCCATTGGTGCTTTTACTACAATTGACAAGTTTTGCTTTAGAGAATTCTAAGAATGTATTTTGAATATTGAACTTGTTACATAAAAAGGTTGGAGATAATGTGGGTGATTGTGCTGCTCGAGGTGCTGATCTTTTTGAAAGTATTGCTGCTGAAATAATCAGTGCAATGATACTTGGAGGAACAATGGCGCAGCGTTGCAAAATTGAGGGCAAGTATCTATGTACTTTTTTTTTTGTACAATTTCTCCATAAGCCTGAGGATTGCCATATGATCATCTAATCACCCTTTTATGTTAGTGTTGCTTAGGATATAGCAAAGTTTTCATCTGCTTTTTCTTCTTGCACGTCTGGATTTTATAATGCTTATGTCCACCTTCTTTAGTAGACTCAGTGATGTCCAGTTTCTTGCAGATCCTTCTGGCTTTATCTTGTTTCCTCTTGTCATTCATTCCTTTGACCTGGTGATATCTTCAATTGGAATACTTTCAATTAGGAGTACTCGTGATTCTAGTGTGAACTCTCCTAGAGAGGATCCAATGGCAATCCTTCAGAAAGGATACTCTGTTACAATAGTTTTGGCAGTTATCACATTTGGTGCGGTAATGTCTTCTAGAACTGAAAGATCTTTACTATTGTTTTTAATTGTTAGCTTCTTATGCAATTTTATTGTTTTATTTGTTATTATTCTTCTTTTAATAATGTTATTGCCAAGCCTTCAAATCCAGACTTGATTGAGCGGCATTTTTTACCTTCAATGTTTTTGAGTTTTAACATATGGCTTGTATTTTGCTTATTGCTTTGCAGTCTACCCGTTGGATGCTTTATACCGAACAAGCACCTTCAGCGTGGTTTAACTTTGCCTTGTGTGGATTGGTTGGTATCATCACAGCATATGATTTTGTCTGGATCACCAAATACTATACTGACTACAAGCATGAACCTGTACGCACATTAGCTCTTGCTAGCTCCACTGGTCATGGGACTAACATAATTGCTGGAGTTAGCTTGGGTCTGGAATCGACAGCTCTTCCTGTTCTTGTTATTAGTATATCCATTGTCTCAGCTTTTTGGTTGGGTCACACCTCGGGTCTGGTGGATGAAGCTGGAAAGCCAACTGGTGGATTATTTGGTACTGCTGTGGCAACAATGGGAATGCTCAGTACTGCTGCCTATGTTCTTACAATGGATATGTTTGGTCCTATAGCTGACAATGCTGGTGGAATCGTAGAGATGAGTCAGCAGGTAACAATTGATCATCATTTTCTTTGTTAAAAATTTGTCTCAATCTGGGAATGGCATATTGTTCTTTGTTCAAGGTACGATAGATAAAGTTTGATATGTGTTTTTAAATGTATCTCATGCAGCCAGAAAGTGTTCGGGAGATTACTGATCTCCTTGATGCGGTTGGGAACACAACAAAAGCTACAACTAAAGGTTTTGCAATTGGATCTGCAGCACTTGCATCTTTCCTCCTATTTAGTGCTTATATGGATGAGGTTGCTGCATTCGCCCATGAACCTTTCAATCAGGTAATTAATTATGTAATTGTAACTTGACCTAATTACTTTTTGTCTTTAATGCTTTGTCACACCATCTTACTTTCATAAGTTCAATTCACCTTCAGGTTGATATTGCTGTTCCTGAAGTTTTTGTTGGTGGATTGTTGGGCTCTATGCTTATTTTCTTATTCAGTGCATGGGCCTGCTCCGCGGTTGGCCGAACTGCTCAGGAGGTTGTTAATGAAGTAAGGAGGCAGTTCATTGAGAGGCCTGGTATCATGGTGAGTCTTACAAGAGGAATTATTCAATACATTTAATCAACTTGGAAACAGTTCACCTTCCCACACACACATTGGATCCACAGACTAATTTCATTGGTGGATCCCACATGATTGTGAGGATGGGTCAACTATTTTTTGGACACCAAGTGTATTATAGAATTTCCCCTTCCCTTGTGCTTCTCTCCTTCTGCATTTTAGGCTTTTGATTCCAAATAATGCATTTTTTTAACTTGTTCATGTCAGGACTACAAAGAGAAACCAGATTATGGTCGCTGTGTTGCGATCGTGGCATCTGCTTCTTTGAGGGAGATGATAAAACCTGGTGCTTTGGCTATTGTATCACCTATAGTGGTTGGTAGGTTAATAATGTTTTTACTTTCCCCTTTTCCTTTTGCTCTGTTTAATTCTTAGCTTTTCTTCTATTGGTAGCATATGCATGTTATTTATGAATCTGTTGGATCTAAGGCCATAATCATGCATGGGAAACATCTCTCTGAAAAAAAAAGGAAAAAAATTAAGGTTGCAATAAAGTTGTTATGATCTCACAATGATTATTAGAGCCTCTTCTCAAGCATATCCTATTATTGCATTTCTACCAGTTATTTTCTGTGCTAATTTTTATTTTCTATTGGTTGCAGGTATTCTCTTCCGTATTTTAGGGTACTATACAGGTCATCCTCTGCTTGGGGCAAAAGTTGTGGCTTCCATGCTGATGTTTGGAACAGTTTCTGGCATTCTAATGGCCCTTTTCCTAAACACAGCTGGTGGTGCATGGGATAATGCAAAGAAGTATATTGAGACGGGGGCTCTTGGAGGCAAGGGGAGTGACTGTCATAAAGCAGCAGTTACTGGAGATACGTAAGTCTTGTCATTCTCTGATTTTTTTAGCATAGGCAGTAGTTTTTTGTGTTATTGAAGGCTTGCACTGGAAATAATTGAACTGACAATTATAGAATCTAAAATTTGAACTGGCAATTATAGAATCTAAAATGGAATTTTTATCGAGAGAAATTAGAATTAGAATAGCTTTTGGCTATGAAACAAAATTATGGTTCTTTAGAGTGGGCAAGGGCTATGGTTATATTCAGGGTGTTAGCATCTATTTCTGCACTTGTGCACGAGTATCTGTTGGATTCTCGAGCTGAGGATCTTGTCACTGGGTGATGGACAAGATAATCCTCTATACTGATTGACGCCTTCCCTTTATTGTGATTTCTGCCTCACGAGGAACCTATGGTGGAGGATAACAGGATTCGTTAAAGGGAATCCCCAACCTTCAACTCGTTGATAAGGGGGAGAGAGAGTCATACGCCTCTATAGAGTTGTGTAGAGAAATCCAGTTTGCTTTATTTATGTTGAAAGTACTCTCTTTAAATAGAGGTTACATTGGCTGTAAAAGGAAAAGCAGAGATTCTACCAAAATGCAAGCATATCTCATTACATAATTTTTGGCACAATTATTTGATTAATTGGGGGCAATATGTTGAGTTCTTGGGATTAGATTGTTGTCATCCGTATCATGGAAATTGTGCTGATTTGCTGGAATCGGATTGCTGCCAGCCGTGTCCTTGATTGTTGCCGTCCTACAATTGTTTTCTTGCTGTGATTTGCACCTTCCACATGCTCTGCTAACAAAGGCATCTGTAACAGTAGCACCTGTTCTTGTTCATTTTCCTGATAAATCCATTCATTTTGTATGATAGGAGGCAATGCATTATTCCTTGAAATGTGTCAGGTGTCCTGTTGCTAATTAGTCATTATTTCTAGTTTGTTCAGTAATGAGCTAATGTCCCAAAGAAGGGGAAATCTCTAGTAAGGTTGCATTGAACTTGTCAACCTTGTCAAAAGATTTTTTTTTTTCTGGTGAATAATGGTCCTTTTTTCCCCAATTTAACATGTGGAGGCAAACACGTGGCTATTATGTATCTTTATCTTGCCTCGCTATTTTAAATTCTAGAGAATACGAGCTGTTTATAGTTTCTCTTGTGCTTTGTTAATTTCTAAATCCTTTGAGATGATTTCGGTATTGTTTGCCTGTTGTGCAGTGTGGGAGACCCCTTCAAAGATACAGCTGGACCTTCACTTCATGTGCTCATAAAAATGTTAGCAACAATCACGCTAGTCATGGCCCCCGTCTTTCTGTGAAGAGTTATTGATATCTACTGCGGTTCAATGAGAGTATACAGCACCCATAATCATTCGAATTTCTAGATTTTATTTTTTTTCGAATTTCTAGATTTTATTTTTTTTGGCAAATATACAGATAGGTATTTGATGTACATCAAGGGTGCCTACTATCGACGCTGAATTTTCCAGTTTTCAAAACCAAATAAGAAAAGTTGGTAGACTGCTGAATTTAGTGGTTAGCATATTGGCGAGGGTTCACCTGTTAAAGGGCTGGTCCTTAGAGATCTCACATTGATTATGGATAGTGTGTGTGAGGGGCTTATAGGATTAGTAGTCTTGGTAAAACTACATGGTTTTATTAAGCAGTGTGTCCTTTCCCAAGGCTATGTATGTGCTGAACTGCTTATCTACCTCCTCTAAAAGAAATGGTTAGCATATGCAAATTTTATTTTTATGGTGTTCTGACACGTGGGAGCATTGTTGATGCAACTGAATAATGTTTGTTTTAGTTGTTACTGTTGGTGGATGAGGCTTGCTCTTGATTTTGTCAGAAGCTCTAGTAGGATGGTTCTTGGAAAGATTCGTAGCCGAGCCATTTTGGTCATATCCTTTTAGATGGATAATATGTATCTCTGATTTCCTTACAAAGCTAGGTAGAGGCAAGCAATCGGTTCTTTTTTCTCAGTTGCTTTGCTGTACAACATTGGAAAAACCATAGAATGGAGCAAGCCAACAGCCATCGGAGGATGGTGCATGTAGGTTTTTTGGCATTCTTGCTCTCATTTAACCTTAAGGATCGACCACATGAAAAGGCCAGCATCTAGAATCCAAACCCTCTAAAACACTAGAATCCAGTATCACAGATTAATAATGGCAATTTTTAGGAGCTATCGACCAAAGCTATAGAACTGTGGAAACCCACATTAGAGAAGTATCGATTAGGAGCAAAACACAAAATTAAGTTCTTTACAACTTAGCCTAGAGGTGAGAAGGGAAGAATCTATGTTTTGGGCTAAGGATGAAATCCTCCAATGCCTGAAGGGTAGAGGCCACGAATCGTAAGAAAATTGGGCTGAGACGCGAGAAAGTTAAGGAAAACAAACGGGAAACTTCTCTATGATAGGAGGCAATACCTAATAATTTGTGCCTGTTAACGGATCCGAAGAAAATTTCTACTTCAAAACTTCCATATGAATTATCAATAGATTGGATTTATAAAATAAGTTAAAACACGGAGTTACCTAATTTGTTTTTGTTTGTTGATTTTAAACATTTACTATAAGCACATGTAAAATAATTATCTAAGCATAATCATCTGATTTGGGACGTCCCTGGCTGTTCCACTAAGTGGAGAAGCAGCAACTTTAATGACAGCACTTATTCTTGCCAAGTCAAGGGGATGAAATCAGTTCCTTTTGAATCAGATTCTCAAATCTTGATTAGAGCTACCATGACAGTTTATATGGGGGAGGACAGTCCAGGTGATTAGGTGATTCCATGGAGTATTCAGTCTTCGATTGTCCCTATCCGAACAATGTTGAATGACTTCATTGGCATCAGATTCAGTCATATGTGCAGGGAAGGAAATGTTGCTGCCCATTGCTTAGCAAAACTTGCTTTCCATAATTCTCTTCCTTGTAATTGGTTAATAGAAATGCCTGAATCGTTGAAATTTGTTTGTACCAAAGATATTGCTTGATTATTCTCAAGCCTCTTTCCAACTCTCCCAAAAATTTAAAATTTTTAGCCAAGGAAGAATCGCGACAGCGGGCCTTTGGAGCACCTAAACGAGGTTTGGTTGGCGCGGAGCATTGCGCAACGTGCAAGGTAGGCGCGCAAGGCTAGCGCACACAAGGAGTCCAGGCCATCGCACAGAAATTCCATCGCGAGACAAGCGCTGATTGGTCTACGGAGCTACGCCAGACAAGGTTTGAGTCTGCGAGCCATAGGTAGGCAACGCAAGGAGCGGAACGTGTTGGAAGGGGCAAGAGGCTTCCGGACGGGCCCGGGACGTGCGAGAATTGGCCAAAAGAGTTTGGTAGGCCGCTGGAGGATTCCAGAATAGCCCGAAATTGCCCAGAAGCTCCCAGAGCAGCCTAGAGACTGCCAAACCAGTCTAGAAGGTTCTAGAACTCTGCTAGAAAGCTCTGCAAGCCAAATCTGGAATTCTCCAAAGGATGTAAAATTACCAAAAGGCCCCTGAATGTTCTAAAAGGACAATTCTGTCCATAAATTAGGCAGTGTATCTCCACCACATGTTGAGGAGGTGGGATGCCTATAAATACCCCCATAGAGATTCATTTGCACAACCTACAAGTTTTGGCTAAAGCATCCATACTTTGTAAAGCTCTTTTTAAAGCAATACAAACTTTCTTCTTTCCAACATCATTCTCTTGTGTTCACCATCAAGCCCTTTTTCCCCAATTAAGGTTTCTATTGCCACATTCACCCACTACAGCTCTTGTTCTGAGCTACTGGACAGGCTAAACTTAGTTCCCAGCAACTAAGTGCCGCACGGTTCAAGTGTAATTCGAGTGTTGAATCACTTAGTCCATGATAAGTGGTATCAAAGCTTTGGTATGCTCTTTGGGTGAAGGTGTCCGATCTAAGTGAGGTCATTGGTGGAGGCGTTGCTCCCACAGTTGAGGAGCACGGTGGTGGCAAAAGGAAAGGCAGGGCCAAGTCAAAGGAGCCTGCTCGAGCTAGAGAAGAGCTCGGTGACATGGAAACCCGTCTTGCGAAGGTTGAGCTAGTGATGATCAAGGAGGAAGAGAAATTCGAGGAGATTGACACCTGCATTGAGGAACTCGGTTCTGGGATGGAAGAGTTCCGAGAAAAGTTACAAAGTGCCCTCGATTCAGCCGTCGACAAGCTAGCAAGTGAGACGGAGTCACTTAGGCACGCCCACGCCGAAGACAATGCTGCCATAAGGGAGGAAAACCGCTTCTTGAGGGCGGAATTGGACAGAATGATGGGAAAGATCAAGGAGCTCGAGGAGCAGATGGCCTTGATGCGCTCTGCGGTAGTCCAAGGCAGCATGGCAGCAACGTCAACGGCTTTGGGAGCTCCTATAGCAAGGGTGGAAGTGCCCAAGCCTAGTGCGTTTAAAGGGACGCGCAATGCCAAAGACATTGATAACTTCTTGTGGAGCTTAGAGCAATATTTCAAAGCAATTAGGATCATGGAGGATGCTAGAAAAATCGATCGTGGAGGATGCTAGAAAAATCGATCATGCCCCATTATACCTAGCCGATACTGCCATGGTCTGGTGGAGGAGAAGGCAAGCTGACATAGAAAATGGCACATGTACTATGGCCACATGGGAAGACTTCAAGGAGCTGAAGCGCCAATTCTATCCCGACAATGCTGCTAAGGAAGCAAGGGCGAAATTGAGGAGGCTCACTAAAAAAGGTACAATTTACGACTATGTTAAAGAGTTCTCCGAAATTCTATTGGAAATCCCCAACTATCCAGATGAGGAGGCCCTATTTGCTTTCATGTCTGGGCTTCAGCACTGGGTCAAAATGGAGATTGAGCGTAGGGGAGCTCAAGACCTTGCTACTGCTATTTTGATAGTAAAATCCCTTGTTGAGTACAAAAAGGGGGATAAGAGCAAAGGCCCTATGAAGCCATCCAAGGGTAAAATGTTGTTGAAGCCACACCCAAAAGTAGTTAGTGAGAAAGAATCAAGTCAGCAGCCTAAGGAGGGTGCCAGCATGGGCTCCCTACAACTGGTAGCCGTGGCAGCCAAGGTAGCCAAGACAACTGAGGCTCCAGCCAAGCATAAAGGGAGGTTGTTTGCTCCTGTGTGCATGAAGGGACAACCATTGTAGGCCTTGGTTGATACTGGTGCATTGGACAATTTCTTGAGAGTGGAAGCAGCAGAGAAGCTGGGCATATCATTCCAAAAGGAGCGGACTGGCTGAAGGCAGTAAACTCTCAACCAACTCCCACACATGGAGTAGCCCACAATGTCCCAGTCAGAATTGGTGAGTGGACTGGAACTCTTGACTTTTCTATTGTCACCATGGATGACTACTCTTGTGTGCTTGGAATGGATTTCATGGATAGAGTGAAGGCTGTCACCATCCCCTTCACCAATAGCATGTGCATACTAGAAGGAGACAATACTTGCACTGTCTCATTAGTGAGAGGGAAGGTTGGCACCAGCACTCTCTTTGCCCTCCAGCTTTCTAAAGGCCTAAGGAGGTCCGAGCCAACCTACTTGGTGGCGCTAAAAGAGGGTGACGAGCAGCCCCCTGCACTTGAACTGCCTACTGCCATCAAGCAAGTCTTGGATGAATTTTCAGATGTGATGCCACAGGAGTTGCCTAAGAGACTCCCACCGAAGAGGGAGGTGGATCATCACATAAAGCTGGAGCCTGGGGCAAAACCACTTGCCGGTGTTCCCTATTGCATGGCATCTCCCGAACTTGAAGAGCTCCGCAGGCAGTTGAGAGAATTGCTGGATGCAGGGTATATCCAGCCCTCTAAAGCTCCATACGGTGCCCCAGTCGTCTTCCAAAAGAAGAAGGACGGCTCTCTTCGCATGTGTATTGACTATCGGGCTTTAAATAAGGTGACTGTGAAGAACAAGTACCCAATTCCACTCATTGCTGATTTATTCGATCAGCTTGGTGAGGCTCGATGGTTCTCCAAATTGGATCTTCGGTCGGAATACTATCAAGTCAGAATTGCTGAAGGAGATGAACCGAAGACAGCCTGTGTCACAAGGTACGGGTCATATGAACTTCGAGTCATGCCCTTCGGTTTAACTAATGCTCCTGCCACGTTTTGTACCTTGATGAACAAAGTGTTCCAGTCCTTCCTGGACCGCTTTGTTGTGGTTTACTTGGACGATATAGTGGTTTACAGCAGAACGTTAGAAGAGCATGCTAGACACTTAAAGCAAGTCTTTAAGGTGCTGAGGGACAATGAGCTTTATGTAAAGAAGGAAAAGCGTTCCTTTGCACAGCAAGAGATCCCATTCTTGGGACACATAGTGGGGCATGGCAAGATCAGAATGGACGAGTCCAAGATCCGTGCTATCTTGGACTGGGAGCCACCAAAGAAGGTGCCTGAATTAAGATCCTTCCTTGGCCTTGTGAACTATTATCGACGGTTCATCAAGGGCTATTCTACCATTGCGGCACCCCTCACCGATATGCTAAAGGAAAAAAAGCCATAGAAATGGGATGCCCGAAGTCAGAATGCTTTTGAAGCATTGAAGAAGGTTGTCATGGAGGAACCAGTGTTGGCTTTGCTAGATTATTCCAACCTTTTGAGGTACACACATATGCCTCCGACTTTGCAATTGGGGGGGTTCTGATGCAAGAGAGGCATCCAATTGCCTATGAGAGCCGAAAATTGAATGAGACCGAGAAGAAGTACACCGTACAAGAGAAAGAAATGACCGCCGTAGTCCACTGCCTTTGAACTTAGAGACACTATCTGCTGGGTTCCAAGTTTGTGGTGAAGACCGACAATGTGGCTACGAGTTACTTCCTCACTCAGAAGAAGCTCTCCCCAAAACAAGCCCACTAGCAAGCCTTCTTGGCCAAATTTGATTTTCTTATAGAATACAAGCCTAGAAGGGCCAATCTGGTTGCTGATGCTCTTAGCAGGAGGGCAGAGCCGGCTGCTACTGCCACCCAACCAAGTTCTTTCCTACTGGATCGCATCAAAGAGGGAATGATGCACGATGACCAAGCCAAGCAGCTACTGGAGTTGGTAAGGGAATGGCCTAATCCGAACTAAGAAAGGCAACGTCTTTATGCCAAGGTGGGGAGGCTTGAGGAAGGAAATCATGAGGGAGTGCCATGACTCCCTCTAGGCTGGCCACCCCGGGGCAAGGCAAACAATGGCTCTGCTGGAGTGTGCCTACTACTAGCCCCAGATGTTCGATGCTGTTGAGCTATATGTGAAAACCTGTCTGGTCTGCCAGCAGGATAAAATCGAGCAGCAAAGGCGAGCTGGCTTGCTGGATCCTCTCCCAATTCCCGAGCTACCATGGTAGAGTATTTCCATGTATTTTATCATTGGATTGCCGAGGGTGAACGGGTTCGGTAACATTATGGTTGTGGTTGACCGGTTCAGCAAGTATGGGGTGTTCGTTGCAATTCGTTGCAATGTCGGCTAACTTCGATGCAAGAGATACATCCCAACTATTCTTTAGCGATGTGGTGAAGTATTGGGGAATACCACGCTCCATTATTAGTGATTGAGACACTCAGTTTGTGGGAAAATTCTGGTCGATATTGTTGAAGATCATGAGGACTGATCTTAATTTCTCTACAAGTTTCCACCCCCCAAACGGACGGGCAAACCGAGCGTATCAATGCTTTGTTGGAGTTGTATCTGAGGCATTATGTTACTGCCAACCAGCGGAATTGGGTGGAGCTGCTGGACATAGCCCAATTCTCTTATAACCTGCAAAAGAGCAAGTCCACGGGGGCAAGCCCGTTTGAGCTAGCCACGGGACAACAGCCACTTGCACCTTATGACATGGTAGTGCCATACAAGGGAAAGAGTCTAGGTGCCTTCTGTTTTGCCAAAGCCTAGAAAGAAAAGCTTGAGCTAGCAAAAGCATCTTTGGCAAAGGCAGCAAAGAAAATGAAGAAGTGGGCCGATCTGAAGAGGAGACACCGAGAGTTTGAGAAAGGGGATCTCGTTATGGTGAAACTCATTCCTCAAACCATTCAGAATTTTAAAAGAGTCCACAAGGGACTGCTGCGGAGGTACGAGGGACCATTCCCAGTGGAAAAACGGATTGGGAAGCTGGCCTACTGAGTCAAGTTGCCACCACATCTGGAGTGCCATCCGGTGTTTCATGTAAGCTTCCTAAAGCCTTATTATTCGAATGAAGGTGATCCAAGCCGAAATAAGTCACAAAGGGCGCCAACCGTTGTTTCTATAGTCTTGGATCACGATGTGGAAGTGATCCTAGCTCATAGGCAGATACCGAAAAGGGGATCTCATGCAACATGTAAGGATTATCTAGTAAAATGGAAGGGACTCCCCGATACTGAGGCGAGTTGAGAAAGTGAACTTTCCTTGTGGCAACATGAGGACAAGGTGCAAGACTATCGGGAGAACGCGACGAGGGCGTCGCGAGAATAGTCGGGGGAGCATCTCACGCCTCTTCCCAACTCTCCCTAAAATCCAAAATTTTCAGCGAAGGAAGAATCGAGACAGCGGGCCTGCGGAGCGCCTAAACGAGGTTTGGTTGGTGTGGAGCATTGCGCAGCGCACAAGGCAGGCGCGCGCAAGAAGTCCAGACGGCCGCACAGAAGTCCCATCGCAGGACAAACGCTGGTTGGCCTACGGAGCTACGCTAGACAAGATTTGAGTCTGCGAGCCACAAGGAGGCAACACAAGGCACGGAACGTGCTGGAAGGGGCGAGAGGTTTTTGGACGGGCTCGGGACGTGCGAGAATTGGCCAGAAGAGTCTGATAGGCCGCTGAAGGATTCCAGAGTAGCCCGGAATTGCCCAGAAGCTCCTAGAGCAGCCTAGAGATTGCCAGACTAGTCCAGAAGGTTCCAGAACTCTGTTAGAAAGCTCTGCCAGCCAAATCTAGAATTATCCAAATGATGTAAAATTACCAAAAGGCCCCTGAATGTTCTAGAAGGACAATCCTGTCTACAAATTAGGCAATGCATCTCCACCACATGTTGAGGAGGTGGGATGCCAATAAATACCCCCATAGAGATTCATTTGTACAGCCTACAAGTTTTGGTTAAAGCATCCATACTTTGTAAAGCTCTTTTTAAAGCAATACAAACTTTCTTCCTTTCAACATCATTCTCTTGTGTTCACCATCAAGCTCTTTCTCCCCGATTAAGGTTTCTATTGCCATATTCACCAACTACAGCTCTTGTTCTGAGTTACTAGACAGGCTGAACTTAGTTTCCAGCAACTAAGTGCCGCACAATTCAAGTGTAATTCGAGTGTTGAATCACTTAGTTGATAACATTATGCATTATGCAATAAAAAAAAACTAATAATAAGAAGATAGAGGTACCCGTACTTTGATTTAAATTGGCATGACAAATTTGAAATAAATGAATCCGTCTACTTGGAAATAAATTCCATTCCTCTTGCTGAAAGGTCCAGCCGAACCCTCTCAAAAAGGAAAAAAGAAACGGGGAGCTCTTTAAAATTTGGAACCCTGGCTGGAAAATTCTATCTCCAACAGGCATCAGCACTTTGCTTGCATGAGAGACATCAAATGAGACAACTGCCAATCACGAATGCTAATCCTGAAGCCCCATCCGTGACCGAGGATAACAAGAAGTAGCCACCAACACCTCAAGAGCTGATTTCCCACTACCAATCTCAAGAAGCGGCGGTCAAAGTCGTTGAAGTTCTCTAGAATGTAGTCTTGAGGGTTATCTCCACTAACAAGAAGGATAAGTTCATGGCTGAGACGTCAAGAAAGATTGATGTGGTGAACAGCAGGGTAGCTGTTATTGGGGTCCAAGACTGGCTATGTTGAGACTTTCGCTATTGGGTTGCTTCTGGGGCTGCTTTGAGAGTGTGTGGCCTCATGTTCTAGAGGGTATTGGCCAAACGTGGAATGCTGTTACAAGCCTCCCTAAAATTTGAAGGGATGGCTTCTGGTGGTTTGAGTTGTTGAAACTTGGGTGGTCAGTTTAAGTAATTTGTGACCGAGTAATGATGTAATGTTCATGGAAGTAGTTATTACATTAATTTGTGAAGATGCTAAAGAATGGTCTGACTAGGAATAGGATGAAAGTTTTTTCAGTTTGTAGCAGTTTACATCATCTTTTAAATCTGCTGTGAATATAATTAAATATTCAATGTTTAAATCTTAAGAAAATTACTAGTCGATTTTTATGTATTACAATGTTATTGACGTTAATATTAAATATTTTACTATTTAATTTTTATAATTTTAAAAAATTTATTAATTAATTTCTCAAATTAAAAAATAAAAAAATTTACTAATTAATTTTTTTCAAAGTGAATCTAAATTTTCGAGGTTAATTGGAAACTAAGGTTCCAAGTGCAGGTGGAAATGTTTTTGGGGAGAAAGAATATTTTGGAGAATCAGATATGATAATGTGAGATCAGATGGGGATGGAAAGTGGGCATTCAGGTTGGTTTGTGATGCATTCACGTAACTGATGAACAAGGAGGACGAATCATGCATTTTCCAGGCTACTTTTAATGTACTTGAGCAATATATCTGATGATTGCCTTCTTCAGCAATGCCAATACAGTACACAGAAATTTTATTTGTATTTAGAAGTGGTTGCTTATTAAAAATAAACAGGAATTTTAATTTATGTTAACTAATGAGGTGAAAAAGGATGAAACTATTTAGCACATTGTTCTATTAGAAGCACGTGAATCGTGTAAGCTAAGCGGTAAGCACTAAGCAGTCTACACAATTAGGATCATACAATACCCACCCGCCCATCTCAACACAGACATCACATCAATCATCAGACCACCCAAAAAATTAAAAAAAAAAAAAAAGAGCGTGCACCTTATCTCACGCCGAAATTAGTCAGAAATCGAGGAAACAACGAAGAACAATGTCGATAGCTGCAATAGCAAGTAATAGCTTTCTCAGATTTCGAGTTCACTGCTCTGATTCTGCGCAAAGGCGTGGTTTTGGTGCCAAAAACGACCCCAAGGTATGCTTTTGCTTTCTTTACTCTGCTCTTTATTCCTTGGCACTCACTGCCTTCTCTTTCAATTTACTCGCACAAAGAAAGTCAGTCGTAGCTCTAGGGAGGACGAAGGTACTGCGTTACAACAGAGGTACTGTTTTCTTCTAATTCCCAATTGCAAAATTGTTCTCGTTTTTTTTTTTTTTTTTTTAAATATATATATATATATATTTCCTTTACTCATTATGTCGTTGGGTGCAGGAAATCCACCGACAAACAATCTACCCCTTTACCTACTCGTAAGAACATCTTATTTTCATTTTCAGAACAGTTTTACCCTGTTTCTTCATTCCTGCTTCTAAATCTCCAATTCAATGTTTATAGTTTTTGCCTCATTTCCATAAAATGATTTTTCCCTTTTAGAGGCACCTGGTATAAGCTCTCGTTTTGATGGGAAGTCTAAATCCATGGACATTGATTTTGAGGAACGCCTTGAAGCAGTTAGAAGGTGCAGTTTTCATACGCTTCCATATTCTTCAAACGCATGCATATTGAATGCATCTTTACCGGATTAGCAATCCTATCAACTGGCATTTAATTCTATCATAATTATTGAAGGCAACGTTGTATTTACTACTTAGGCCTTGTTTTGTTTAAAATACTCTGCTTCCTGGGAAGTATATTTCCCATAAAGTACACTTCTAGGTAATTTATTGCTAGGAAGTATGACATAATTGTGTTTAGTATACAAATGGGAGGTTGATTGCTCCTAAGTTGTAAAAGAAAAATAATGTCTATAATATAATTTCAAATGTAATCAATTGAAGGATAATTAGTAAATTCTATGAAACTTAATTAGAAAAGTGCAACTTAACAACTCCCATTTAGTTAAGTTACTTCGTGCTCTACTTCCCCGGCAGTTAACTTAAAATGTGAACCAAACCAAATGAGAGGAAGTGCCACTTTGTTTACTTACCCCAACCAAACAAGAATGTCAATTTTGTAATGCATGAAACACACTGTTTTATTTCCCTCCTTTCCTCTAGTTAGAGACATGTGATTGTTGATTTTTTGAATTATTGTTGATTTTTTGAATTATGTACAATGTATTCTGCCACGTGTAACAACTGGTGTTATCTGAATATGCATACATGCGTTTCTATTCCTGGTTTTGCCAGAAATTGGTTTTTCTGTAGAAGTGACTGTCGTACATTAGTATGCTGCTGTACCCTATAGTTTCCTCATATACTGCTTCAGCACTTCTTTTGTTACCATTCCTTTTATATTTTTACAATTATATTTTGATCGATTGCTTTAAATCAATTTCAAGTTACGTTTTCCCATTAAATGACAATGGTTGATTGGTCAGATTTGCTTGCTTTTCATCATTTTTGCAGTTCTTTTCCCTGAGGATCATTCCTTCTGTTACTACTCAGGTCAGCACTTGAACAGAAAAAGGCAGATGAAATTAAAGAATTTGGACCAATTGAATATGATGCGCCGGTTGAATCTGAGAAGAAGACAATTGGACTTGGCACTAAGGTAAAAGCAAATGTCATTGTCTAAGAAATTCCATTTTGGAAATGCATGCACAGCATCAATAATTCAAGCTTTGAATATAGAATAGATTGGAGTAGGAGTAGCTGTTCTCGTCTTTGGTCTGGTTTTTGCACTTGGAGACTTTCTTCCATCTGGAAGGTATGTTATAATGATTTAAAGGTTTCCTTGTTCTGTCTATTTGTAAGGAGTTCTTTTTATGTGTTTCTGACCAAGACTGCTTGATTTATTAGTTGTTTCTCATAATATTTTCCTTATATATTGTTAGTTCACTTCCTGTAAAACATGTTCTCATTTTTAATGCTGTATTCTACTTCTCAGTGATGGTCCCCCTGATGATGCTACAGTAATTGATAAAAAGTTATCTAAAGAAGAGAAAGCTACTCTTCAGGTATTTGTGGAAAGCTAACCTTCTGATGGATTTTGGTGAAAAACATTTAAAAGAATCAAGTTGAGCTAAAGTCTATTTCTTGCATTTGTATTTACCCATATGCTAAAAGATGTTTTGCTTCACCACTACGTAGTTTTGTTGCAAAGTACTTTTTACCTACTACATACCTTTCTCATTTGTATAAACAATATTTATAATCACTAATAAGTTTTATGCACATTTCTTCTAATGGACATAGGGCTTTCTACAGTTTTTGAGTTAATCCATGCCAATCCAATTATGGTTCCTCAGCTAACCACTGAGATGGTTAATTTGTTGTCAACCATTTTTATTGTTTTTGTTGCTTTGTAATATGGATGAAAGAAAAAGTTTAACACCTTCACTTTCTTTCATGTGACAGAATCGTTTAAAACAATATGAGGCAACACTTGGTGTCTCCCCTGAAGATCCTTCCGCACTTGAAGTGAGTCACAGAACTTAAAAATTTGCTAATTGTGTGTCTATGTGTGTGTGTGTGTGTGTTAGGCATTATTGCTTCATTTGTTGAATTACTTCAACCTTTATTTATGGTTTAGTTGAAACAATTTATTGTTGCCTGCCATGTCTATCATTGACTTGGGAAGGAAAAATTTAAAGAAATCATCATTTTGATGTTAACTTTTTGCTTTTTCCCCCCAAGAGGTAATATATGATTCCTTATTATGCCTACAAACAAGGTCTCTTGTTTGCCATCTTTCCTTTTATGCCCAGACATCTGAAATTCAGACAAGAGGTCTTGCAGGGAGCTGCTGTTACCTCGGCAGAATTGGGAGAGTATGCTCGGGCTTCCTCTCTGCTTCAGGATTTGGCAAAGGTTTATATCATCCTAAGTGCGATATGTTCAATATGACCTCAGTTTGCTCAACTTGTGTTCTTTAGAAATTTAACTGATTCATTCACTAACTTGAAATTTCCAGGAGAAACCCACTGACCCTGATGTTTTTCGTTTGCTTGGGGAAGTTAAATATGAACTCAAAGATTATGAGGGGAGTGCTGATGCGTACAGGAGTTCTGCAATGGTCAGTGTTTCTAGATGCTTATCACACTTTACTTTCTACTCAAGGCCAATCAAACAATTCTATTAGGGTTGGCCAAATCTAAGACAACATGGCATCATCATGTAATATATAGTCTAACCTTCATATGTGTTAAAACTAAAAATCATGTGCAATTCTACATAACAGTTAACTTATATAGTATAAATGAAATCAGATACCCAAGTGGCACTACATAGGAGTATAACTTACTCTAGGAGCATTGTTATTCATATTCCTCTGTCGAACTTTTCCTTCCCACTTATTGTGCTATGCTCACTCATGCTCTGATGTTTTACATGACAGGTCTCTAAAAATGTCAATTTTGAAGTTCTACGTGGTCTTACCAATGCATTGCTTGCTGCTAAGAAACCAGATGAGGTATGAATCAGGCTCTTGATAGGACTCTGCATACATTGTTCAGTTTCTTAATTGAAAATAATTCATAGTTGAAGCATTTGCATATATCCTTGGGGATTATAAGCTGCAGAATTTCAAGTTTTGCTCATAACTGCTTATACACTCTGATGGATTCAGTTGAAAAGGAAATTAAACCTGATTAAGACTACTCTTTATATAATTTTGAATATTTGCTGCTGATTGTGGATGTCCGAATATTTGATATGAGATGGTTTTACCTGGATTTTTTGTGCTTCATCATGAACTTGTCCCAAAATGTTGGACCAGTGGACTTATTTTTGTTTGTTTCAGCCATTGGCCAATCTAGTTTCTTGCCATTGGCCATTCTGGTCAGTGGACACAAGTCCTTTTTGTAGATGGCTTTCTTGCAGTTTCTCTTAATATTTTCATAGGTAGAGAATTTTACTTTGGCGGTAGAGTTCCATTGCTTTTCATGGGTTTCCTGTATTTAGTAGATACCCTATCCTTGTGATACTATATTTGGTCTTATGCGCCCATAGGTGAAGGCTGTCATTCATTTTTACAGGTTTTCTTTAAACATATAAATTAAATGGTGTTAGCTTATCATCTCCTTTGTGTATTTGAAGAAAATTAATGATGGTTCTAGTTGTCTGACTTTATGATAAAGTTCTTCAGTTTTGTATCACAGTTATATACTTCACAAAAATGTTGAAATCAACAGATTGTGAAGATTTTTTGAAGTGCTAAATATTTTATCAATTTTCTTTTCCTTTGCCGAAGGCTGTTCAGATCCTTCTGGCTTCTCGTGAACGCCTGAATTCTGAAAAATCAAGTGGCATGGCAACTAAATCAGAGGTGGACCCTATCCAAGTAAGTTACGCACTTGGTGATATTTTTCTTACAAAATTCTTTCTTTCGTAATTTTTTTTTACATGAAATGAAATTTCAGGTTGACTTGCTTCTTGGAAAAGCCTATTCAGATTGGGGGCATGTGAGTGATGCTGTATCTGTTTATGATCAGCTCATCTCCAGTCAACCTAATGACTTTCGAGGTTACCTGGCAAAGGTTGGATTTATGTGCATGTGTTATTTAAACCTTTTTCCTCTTCTGTTCCATGAGATTTGTTTTGTTAATGTTGAGTGGTTTCAGATTCTCCTCCCACCTGAATATTCTAAATACGCTAACTCAATGCATATATTTACTTGATCTTTAATTGGTGTGGACTAATAAATTATATTTTAGAGAACAAAGCTTAAGGTAACTTGGGTAATATTAGCTATCTGCCTAAAGCAAATACTTCAAGATAGTCAGGGAAGTAGCAGGTCCCATCAGTAGTGGAGGACCAAATTTTCTTCTTACACAAGTAACAACAACATTTTGTGCACGCATAAGAGACTGTTAGCTAAGGAAATGGCATGTAGATACTATTACTGTGATCTAATGAGTAATGGCTAGAAGGTTTATTCTCAAAACCTTCAGACCTGGGACTAAATACACTCATTTGTGTAATTCTCTCTCCTTGTGGGATTTCTAAAAATCATGTGATGAGTGGTCATTGGAGCTGGAACATTTTCATACGCTTAAATTGAGAGAACTGAATTTGCTTTTGGTTTTTCTGAAAAAGTGAGACATGGAAATGGTCTACTTATTGTATTGCATATAAACTTTGTTTTGTAATGCATTGCTTTCTGCAGGGAATTATATTGAAAGAGAATGGCAATGTTGGGGATGCTGAAAGGATGTTTATACAAGTGAGTGTCTCTGCTTGCACTGCTAACTTCTTCAAATGTAATACCACATACCCAGCCTGGTGCATATAGCACCATGTCCATGTTTGCATGCAACCTCATAGCAAAATGCATTGGGGAGGACTGTTGTAAAACTTTTATTGCGTGAACCAGTACACATGCTGTGGAATCCTCTGTTATGGGAAGAGAAAAATGAGTGGACAAGGACAACCATAAAAGATCTACTCTGTCGCTGCTTTTTCGTTTTTAATTGCATTTGGCATACGCAGCAGTATGAGTTGATTCACATCAGTTATTAAATTATGGTATGTTTTGAGCAGGCTAGGTTTTTTGCACCAGAGAAGGCCAAGGCACTTGTTGATCGTTATGCTAGAAAATGAACTTCATTGGCTATCTAAAAGCATCACCTTGAGTTCTTAAAGGATACGCAACATTTTGTTCAGCAGATCATTAATGAGGGGAAATTACTTGTATTTATATATGTGTTTTTAATTTTATAATTTGATAAGACATTACTTGACTCTACATTAGATGAAATTGCAAGAGTAAATGCTAAAGTCACTGTCTAACATTATATGTAATAAAGAATAAGAAAAAAAATAATAAATATTTTTTAATTTAATATGATGAAGAGGCTAACGTTTCCCAAAATGCAATACGGAATGAAATAATTATTTACCTTTTTTTTTAATGGAATTTTCGCATTAGCCAGGCCTTGTTCTTGTTTAGTTTTAGTCTTTGGGATTGCTCTAGGGTTTCTTGTATCGTTGAAATGTTGGAAAGAAGAGAGAATAGCCAAAGTCCAAAGCTTGGACGATGTGCCATTGGAAACCGACAAAAGTAAAAGGTGAATAATATAAGTGACAACAATAATTACTCACTGCAATAGTTCAATTTAATATGAATAACTTGTCTGCAACCTGAATACTGAAGAGCTGAGAAATTGTGCCAGACTTATTGCCAAACACAACGGTTCATTTGTCTCTTGCATTGTCTCGAACAAATGAAACTTTTCCTGCTGCTAAATATTTAATACTTTTCGAAAATGTTCAATTTGAGCTATTTTACAAATGCTACGTAATTTCAATATATATTTCCCAAATAAATTATTGAATACATTTTTCGTTACTGGCTCACAACAGTGCAGGTCCTATTTTTTGAAATTTCAGTATAATATATATATATATAATTGATTTCATTTGTATTTGTTAAGATGGTAAGCTCAAGTATTTACAACAAAGATAAAACGGAAAAAGGAAATTAAGATTATATCATTAGCTACGATAAATCTGTATTTTATAGTAGAGGTATATCTTACTTGTAAGATAAGTAAAATCAACTTTTTACCATACTGGTTATAACAACTATGACAGAAAATTGTATTTTCAATAACAACCCATAACCTAAAGATAATAAAATCTAAATAGGTTAACTATATCAACTTACAACCAAAACACCAAAGTCTCAATCTCTCATAGATTGGGAATGGAACTAAATTAAGATGAGAAAAATACACTTGTACATGGCATGGCATTGGTGTTTTAATCAACTTCACATGATTATCATCATAATTTTTCAGTTTTCTTCAATAATACAAACTCATCACTTAAGCTGCTGCGCTCAAACCCTAGCTTTCTGCATGAGTGGTATGAGGTCATGATGGCTACGAGAAAAATTACCTTCCTCATCTTTGCATGAAGAAGAATCAAAACCCATCTCAGAAATCACCTTCAAGAACTCATGCAACTCTAAACGCCCGTACTTCTTCTCATCTTTATCAAGAAACCTCAACACTTGCTTGAAAAAGTCAACCTCACAAGGCAAAATTATGCCCCCGTTGAACTTGAACCCATATTCTTCTTCAGCTCTTTGAAGAAGAGCTACAAAGATGGGAAGGTGCAGGATCCGGACAGGAACCAAAAATCTCATGCGGTTCGGTCCAACGTAGACAGCCAGAAAACCGGAGGGAATATGACGGCGTGGAGAGAGGAGGGCTCTGCGGCTGCATTTGAGGGTTATAGTCTTCCACTGCTTCATGAATTGTCTGAGCATGCTCATCTGAGGTGGTTCTGGTTGGCATGAAAATGAGTGGGAGAAAGAGACGCACAGGACAGGGATTGTATAAGGATATATGTGAATTATGGCACTAAAATCTAAGGATGGAAAGTAAATATAGGATGGATATGTTTCCATATGTGTGATAAAAGTTATATCTTGGAATTGCATATTTCTTTCCTTATTATATTTCTATTCACATAATCACTATGCTTTACTTTTACTCTTTTAATTAATTTATTTAATTTTTTATATGTAATAAATAATTTTATAATTTATTTTTTTATTAAATTATAAAACAAAAGATATTGTACTAAGAGTTTTAAATTTATAATTATGTATGAATAGAATAATTAGAAATTGAAAGTAAATTAAAGCAATAAAAATTATTTTACGAGTAAAGATCAAATTGTGTTTTGAGTTGGTTTTGCTAGGTTGATGTAGGTAAGGAAAGTTGGAAAGATTTTATTATTCATAGTAAAACTTAAGGCTCAATTTGATCAAGAAAAACTTAGAAAACTGATCATATAAGTTTAACCTAAAAAATAGAAAGATTAGGAGTGGCGCTCTTCCTCTTAGGTATGCCGATCGCCTGGAACAAAGCATTACTAGCCATGCTCAATAGTGAGAAAACAAAGAAAATCCCAAGTAAATAAGTGAAGGCCAATTCCACTGAGTGTTTTAATTAAAGTAATTAACCAATGAAGATTCTTTTTTTTATTATCAAAAAATTAAAGGCTTAAATTAAACATGTTTTAGCAACAAAAAAAATTTTCAAATGATAAAAGTTATATTTTAACAGTATTCAATTTAATTATTCTCTTCCAATACAAATTGGTCTAGTACTACTACTAGTACGTGTACGTAGTAATAATAATATATAATAAAAGGAAACATGTGGTAGGATTAATTTTAAAACTAATATTACTTTAATATATTAATTTCCAGTAATGTAGTGAGTTATGATACAGTGTGCTCCCCAACCACATGGATTTGGATCGGACCAACTTTTCCTTTAATCTAATTACTTAATCTCCTACACTATTTGATCTGAGGGTACGGAATCAGATCTCTCTCTATTTATATATTTAAAAAAAAAAAAAAAAAAAAAAAACCTTTATGGTAGCTAGCTTTCCAAAGGATATTAATTATGTTAAGATAAAATTTCTAAATTGATGCACTATGAAATGGAAGAACAATCAAGGAGTTTTAATTTATTAGAGCAAATGGCAATAGCTTCTCATACACTCAAAAACAAAATCAGTTGACCACCACCAAGTAATTAGTAAACCTACCAACCCACCATATATTGAAACAGGCCAGGCCAGGTTGGGTTTAAAAAAAAAAAACTACAGTGAGTAAAAACTTTGGTTTAGGTCATAAACTGATCATCTGATTTTTATTTTGTTCATTCATCGATCATCTACACATTTGAGGATGATGAGAAGGTGTTAGCTCATAATCAGGTGATGACCAACAACTATTATCTACACTGCTATTAAACCCTAACTCATGCAACAAGTACCCATGCCCATCACTGCTCTTCTCTTCCACCACCTTCAATATCTTCTCAAAAACACACACTTCACATGGGATCTTCAACACTCCTTCTTGTTGAAACCCAAACTCCTCTTCTGCCTCTCGCAGTAGTATCGCAAATGCTTGGTGCCCCAAGTACTCTGTAGGAATCACATATCTCTTCAACTCCTTGCCAACGCAAACGGCCAGAAATCCTTTGGGGACGGCATCACTGGACGACGCTGCAGAGACATCGGAAAAAGACAGGGTTCTCTTGATGAACTTGATAGTGTTGGTGGTGGAAGAGGAGCAGCTGCCGTTGCTGCTCTTGGAGGAAGTTGCTGCCTTTTTCCACTTCTTGAGGATCTGTTGAAGCCTAACAATGTCAGTGATCTTGTTAGACTTCTTTGATGAATCCATAAGTGTGATGAGTTTCCACAAAAGAGAGAGAGAGAGAAATGGGTTTTGTAGCTTTCTTTGAGTAGTTCGTAGTGGCTAGTGAATCAGATGTGAAATATATATATATATATATATATATATATATAGAAAGTAGCAGATGCTTTCTTGTAGTATATTTAATCCCCATTAGATATAAAATAAAAGTAAATGCAATTAATCATTGAAGTAAAGGTACGTCGGTTGCTGGTGCAACTGCCTCAAGAATCAAAACCCATCAGGCCTTTTCTGATTATTTTAGTTTCCAGTGACTTTTCATATCATATATACATATATATATATATATATATATTTGTGAGTCTTTCCAATATTAAATAATTAATAATGATTGGTTGGTATTTTAATTGCAATTGGTGTCTGATGCAACTGTCAAAACCTATTGTTTGATATTGTTTATTGGATTATGGATGCTCTGAAGATCGGGGAAGATGGCACTCAAGTAATTCCATGTGAAAAGCTCAATTTTTTTTATGGTAGAGAATGGGGGAGATGTGACAATTGAGCCCACAGGTTGACATCTCAAGTAAGTTCACAGGCTAAAGAGAACATGAAAGAGAGAGCCAGGTTAATTAATTAAATTATCAAAGAGCATCCCAAAGCCATATATAATTAGTCAAAAGAGTAACAAATAAGGAAATGGAATGTGAATCTCTTTGCCATTTTCTATATATTAAAAGATATTAGACTGTAAATAGAAACCTGATTAATCATATGGCCAATATTGAGAAGCAAATGGACAAATGGATCCAAATTTTATGTAATTATGTGTTAGCGAATGGATTGATATTGGCCTCACAAGATGTACAGAAAATTAAGCAGCCCTGCATCTTGAGAAATTAAAGGGCTCCAGCTCTTTGTTATTTTGTGGTTCAGTAGGCAACCAGCCAAGGACTGAGCCTCTATGACACGGTGACTGCCTTAATAAGAGAAGCATATATATATATATATATATATTAATAATAACATATCTTCATGAATGTAACCTCTCCAATCATCTCCATTTCCACATATTCATGTTTTGCTCCATTAATTCCTTTATAATATCTACACAATTTTGTATATCGACACAAGTCCAATCAATATTTTCAAAAAATCTTGATTCCATTCTAAATTTAAAATAAAAAAAAAAAGTAATTTTATATATAAAAGGAGTAATACTTTTTTTTTGGTGCGAAGCCCAATAAGGTTTTGATGGATTGTGAATTTCCAAATTTGAAATTATTGATTGAATCATTTGCAGACCACATGCTCATGTTTCTAAGGTTCTTACTTTGGCCCTAAGTTATGCCACATTTATATTTTACACTCAATCAAACATGGCACATGATTCATCTCATTCACCAATGCTTTCTTACAATTCTTTGATTCAATAGTACTTAGCATATGCTACGATAATATTAATTTCTTATTAAAAAAAGGATAACATTAATTATTTTGGACTAATTTTTTTTATTCAACCCACAACCTTGAATTTCCATTATTTACACCTTCCTTTTGCATTCATTCTTGATGAGATGAATGATAATTCGGTTGGTGACGCTTATGATTGGAATGGAATCACATTGACTTTGAGATATGGTGTGAAGGATTGTAAGATTTGATTCTTTCATCACTCCTTGTTCTAAAGTTAATTCATTTCTTGATTAAATCAGAGATTATGTTACCCAAAAATACATATACATATGTAACAACACAATTCTCCGATCCCTTAAAGGACATAAGCTATCATCACTGTTTTTGTCTTGATTGTTGTCGTTATTACAAACTGTACGACTGATTATCCATTGTTGCCGTCATCGTTCATATGTTTTCCTTTCCTTTTTTTCTTCTTTTTCCTGTGTGCGTGTTGGGGGGAGAAAAAGGTAAGATTATTTCACTTTACCCGTTCCTTGATGTTACAATGAAGCATAAAGTTAAAAGCAAAACCATATTAGCTGGGAAATTTTGTTTGGTAATTAGCTCAAAGCATAAAAGATATAATTAAAGAAGTACAGTACCGTTTAGCTCTGGTGTTAAAAAGGGCAGTTATCAGCCTTTCAACTCCTAATATTCAGCTCGCAAAACCAAAAAGCTTTGGTGTAATCAGCAGCTGAGAGTTTTTAGCTTTTGTAGCTCCCAATAGTTCACCTCCTACGTTTAGAAGCACACAGTATAATAAAGTTAACGAAGTACATACAGTGATTATGAGAGAGCTATGACCTTACCCGAAAAATTGTTACTATTTACAACGTTCCGAGGGCACCCAACAGGAAGGTATGAACAAGCTCTCATGTGCCAACCCATAGAGTTTGATAAATATTTTTAAAAGATATGAAATGTTGACCCACAAAGGTAAGTAAAGCCAAGCTCATCTGTGCCAGCATTCTAATACTTTCCAGGAAACACGAATGTGAACCGAGTAAAAGGAAACCAGGCTCCGCTGTGATTTAATGTGCAGTCTGATCATTCAAGAACATGCAGGTTTGCGGCTGAACAGAAGTCACGCTTCATCTTCTTTCAACTTCCATCAAGCCACAATATCATTGGCAAGCTTCACTTGCACCTAGACCAGATTTTAATTTCATGCTCCTCAGGCCTCAAGATTTTTTTACTAAATATTCCAATATATCAAACAGGGGAAAAATCTCTTTTCAGTGTGGTCATGATGGCTCTAGTCTTTCAATGCAGCTTTTGAGGGTTTGGATGGACCTGTCCGAAGTGAACAAGAAATGCTAAAGCAAATGAACTTTCGATAAAATAACTCTAGCGGAAGAAAATAAAGCACAAGGAAGTTCAATGTAAACACCAACCCACAAACAAAGGAACTGAATCCAGTGTCATGGGCATATTGAAGTAAACCAACCCCAATCAGTAACAAAGTAAGGACAACGATGTTCAATGTAACAATAAAAGCCAAGCATGTTTCTCTAGCAACACGTAAACTAACAAAAGAGCTACTATTGATACTGAATCCAGTGTCATGTCAAAAAACAGCAACATTAGGTACTTACTACCACCATTGGTATGATGCATGAAATTTACATTGCAGATCAGAGTTAGAAAAGCTTTTCAACACTTCAATATGAGAATAAAAGAATTTTACCTTTCCTTGTCTTGGGCGGTCTAATACCACTGCTTACAATTGAAGTAGGAGAAAGAGGCCTTTTGGCAGGAACAGGTTTCATTGATGATTCTGACTTCTTGGAAGAAATGAGAGACGAGTAAAGAATAGCATCAACAGCCTCCCGCTGTTGTTTCCTTTTTGTGATTAAATCTTCAGAAGCACCTATTTGATTAGGAGTCCTACCAACATCACACTCACTCCCTTTAATACCAGTTCCAGCTAAGGAAGTTGAAATTTCCAATTCCTTATCATGCTTAATAGATTTCTTTGGTCCTTTTGCCGCTTTTAACTTTTCACGGCTATCACTCATCCCTTGTTCCAAGTACAAATTACTCTGTGAATTCATCTTATCTTTCCTCTTACCTTTATGAGAAATTTTCTCACTTCTGTCATTGCACTTACTTTCACTATCCCCAATATATTCCCTTGAAGTTGAAGACTTCAAATTCTTTAACATTATGTTTTCACCACTAGCACGTACAGATGGAAGATCATGATCTCTAGCTCTTCTTTTGTCACTGTGGGTATCTTCCTTGCTTACAATATTATCATCGTCTCCTGCAACTGCCATATTGCATTGAACCACAGAACTGATTTGTTTTGTATTCATGTGACACGATGCCTGTGTCTTGTGCTCAATTTGTTTGCTACTGTGGATAGGATCTCTAGCATTTTTAACAAGCTTAGCCTGTCTTGAGGAATTCTCAAAATGTTTAGTGCTATTATGCCTGAAAGCTGTTTTAAAGGATTCGTACGGCCTTTTAACTGACATAATCAAGTTTCTCTCTTTAGCATCTTTTACTAGGGCAGCCCAGTTCAGGTTTGTTTGTAGAGTCCTTGCATTACCAAAAATCCAAAGGGAGAGCTTGGCTCGTGTCAAAGCTACGTTCATCCGCCTTACATCAGCAATAAACCCAATATTGCTGGAGTTGGCTCTATTTGTATGAGAACATGAATCTGGAGCTCTAACTGTGGAAAATATCAATATATCAACTTCACGACCTTGAAAACCATCAACGGTATTAAATTCCATATCAGCTATAACGGAAGACCCAAATGCACTTGAAAAATGAGAACGCAGAAGTGACAGTTGGTTCTTGTATGGAGTTATAATCCCAATTTTTCTGCCATCAAATTCAGAGGGGTACCTATATAAAAATATCCAATAATACATAATCAATAATATAATTAACCGGAGCATATTTACTGCCGTAAAACACTTATTTTCTCTGAAGTGGAAAATGACATCACCTCTTCTTGAAACTCCTTAATAATGCAACAGCAGCTTCAGCTTCATGCTCATTATACAGGGAAAATGCACCAGAATTCTTACCACGAAGTTCCTGACCATCAATAATGTCATAGAATACATAAGGGCCAAAGTCCTCACTCTCATGAAACGATGCTGATTTACTTGACATGTTTTCTCCATTCAGTAGTTTCTCGTCATAAAAATGCAAGGAGGGAAACCGGCAAATCTCTGGGTGCATCCTATACTGCAACAGTAAATAATTTGTAAATGTATCATGTTTTATGTAAATATACTAGTTTTATCTCCTAGGCTGCAACTATTAATATTTATATGGGCCAAGATCTTAGTAAAATAAAAGCTGTTCACCTGTTTAGTAAGCATGGTAACTGGATGACCTGCCCTTTGTAAACGCTCAAACATGCTGCACTCATAAAGAAATTTGCTTGCAGTATTAGAGAGGACAGTTGCAGGAAGCTGCTTTGGGTCGCCAACCTTGGAAAACAAGTGTGAAATACAATATCAATAACGCTCCCATAAGATGCTCTGAACATAATATTGATGTAGTCCTTACCATAATACACCTCGTCCCATGTGACTTTAAAAGCTGAAGAGGAATCAAAGTAGCAGGTTCCAGAGCCTGCAGAGACAAAATAGCAGATCTATGAAAAAATGAAACAAATGACAGTGCTGAAACATTAATGATTTCGAGAACCAAACTAGAGTTGAAAAAAGTTTACTTGAGCTGCTTCATCAATGACAACAGCATCAAAAAGGGTATGCTCAGATGGATTCCCAAATTTACAGCTTGATATAGATTCCGAGCAAACTCCATAGAGATCACCACCACATCCACTTAATGTAGTAACCACTATTTCAGCTTCCTTTAGTATTGTCTTGCGCAGCTTATGTTTCAGAGCCTTAATTTCTTCATTAGTTTTCTTTTCCTGTGCCTGAGCAGCACTAAGATCTCTAAAAATTTGTTTCTTCTGTGCATATAACTTCTGTAACTTCACCTCCAATTCAGCATCTGACATATCTTTTAAGTCATCCCCTTTCCGTGTTCCATCATCTAAAGAATTTTTAAGGTCAGAATTCCCATCCTGTAAGTTAGCTCGCTTAGCCTCATAAAACCTAATATTATCAACTAACTTTTCCAGATTAGAACGCAATGCTGTAGAAGAACCCATACTTGAATCATTTTTAGTGCCATTCAAATTCATCCTCTCTTCACCAAGGCGATTATCAACAAGAGTGTCAATAAAGAAGGGCAGTGAATTTGGATGAACTGTTTTAGCATTTCCAACCCTTACAATATATGGCTTGTACAATTTACCATCACTACCATAAAGGCCACCACTGGAAATTCTTGATATCAACTCATCAACTGCAGCATTTGATTGAGCACAAAGGAGCACCCTTCTTCTCACAGTACATTCCACTGACTTTTCATTTCTCTCAACATCCTCATTTAACTGTCTAGCCAAGGAAGCATCCTGCCATGCCCTTGCAATTGCAACCGACTGGCAAACTTTTGGCCTTGTATTCATGCGTGAACTATTAATTTGTTTTGAACTTCCATTCAAACGATTCTTGGCATCATTTGTTCCTCTAGGTGAAGCAAGCAACCCACTGACAATTGCCACTATAGTTCGGGTCT
The DNA here is from genome assembly GCF_001659605.2 of Manihot esculenta. Lineage (NCBI taxonomy): Eukaryota > Viridiplantae > Streptophyta > Magnoliopsida > Malpighiales > Euphorbiaceae > Manihot > Manihot esculenta. Next base: position 30,369,751 of record NC_035166.2, read on the forward strand.
TCCCAGTACCTATTGAAATAGATGAGATATTAGAATACAGTAGACAAGATATTAAAATATATTTCAGATTCACTATAGATGGGACCACACGTAAAAGGCTTACCTGGAGGACCCTGAATAAGAGATAATTCAAGTTCTTTCTTTGAATTAGGCAATCCAATTGCAGCACTGATAGCTTGCAATTGGCTCTCATTAAAGGATGATGTCAGTACTTGCTGCAAGGATTGGGATAGCTTACACAGAGCGAGTTCTCTCAATTCATTATGATCCACAGAATCATTTACAGGTTTTAGAATAACTGGAAGTATGGGAATATCCTTTATTGATGATAGCACCTGAAATTCTCGAAGTTGAGGTGTAATGCTCATGATGCGACTTGTATGCCATTTACTACGTTCAAGAAGTTGCCTCCTACCTTGATTTAACCGTGAAGATCCATTTAGAAAATAGAACCTGATCAGAAGTATACTCATCCTTCTTTTATTGTCTCTCTCCCGTCTCTCCACCTGATACACAGGCAGGTTACTTCAGGACAGCATTGGGAAAAAGTAGGAAACAGGCCAATGTCTAATTCATATATATATATATTAGTCTATGAAGCACAGAAGCACTTATTATATGGAAATAATCAGATGAGCCAACAAAAGTTCAACTTCTGCATTATGTATTTTAATGATCGGTTGCTCAAAATTGCATCTCAAATTAGAATTTCAGATGTAGGTGAACAAAATAACATCTAAAATGAAGATTTAACCATCTTTGAACATGCACAGCATTCAGCAAATTACAAAGTCATAAAGTTTTGTCTACCCAAAAAGGAAAAAAGATACAGAATTTCAAACTTAAATGCATATGAAGAACTTCTATACCTTGCCAACCATATGAACATCACAATAAGTATTTTGTGGAGCCTCTTTTGTTAGCAAAACAAGGTCATTTTCAGAAAAGCTTTTGGGCGATGTAAGATCATTGTCATCATGGACAAAGCGAACAAGATGGAAGTCGTCAACCCTCTCAACTGACAACACAGATAGAATGCCATAATACATCTCCTCCCATGAAGACATATCTAAAAATGAACTAGTCAACTGTGCTTTGAACTCTTCCAAAACTAACGGCTGGAAAATGTCAACATACTGTTCAGGTGATCGGAAACACATGGGAACCTCCTTTAATCTACTAACTTTGTGAGTCTCATCTTCACTTGCAGATGTTAAACCCACTGTTTCAAAGTAATTTATTTCCAAAATAGGCCTATACCAGGCATCAAGTCTGGGAGGCTTGAACCTTTTAACTCCAGCCTCCAGTCTGTGTACACTTCCAAATCTATTATCCATAGGTGTTTTAAGTTGGATGATTTGCCTTTTTGGACCAGAAGCACTTATCTTTGGCAGAAATGAGGGCTGCTGTCTCACAGATTTTAATGAAGATTCAGATATATCATCAGTAGCATCACGCACAATCTCTTTCAATATCGAATCTCTTGTTTCGGAAACCAGACTGTGGCAAGTTTGAATCATACTTTTAGCATTCACAGACTCATAACAAGAGTTCTTCAAATCAATTTTGTTTTGAGATGCAAATGCATCATTTATGCTGGCATTGGACTTGACTTCTTTAATCTTATCATCTGCACCTTTTGATTTGAGAGAAGAAAGTGATTTGCCCCTTAATTTATCAAAGTCCTTCTGAGAAGTGAGGCCAGATCTATCTGAAGCATCTTTTTGTTCAAAGGCATCCAGTAGGTCCTTTGAAGTCTTAATGCTAGAAACCTTCTCCTTTGCAGTTTCAGCTACTAAAGCACTTCCATCAGCTGTAGAAGCCACTGTCTGGTTATCTAGTTGAACACGACCTGAACGACCATTATCAGGTAGGATGAGCTTAGCAGGTGAAATTTGTATTTCTGCTTCATCATCTGAAAGAACAATCACATTACTTTTTTCACCTCTATTAGTCACTGATATAGAATCCATGGGTTTCACCCTAATATCCTTTGCAGGGGCAGCTTGCACATAAGAAGCTCCCGGTCTTAATTTGGCCGTCCCCATATCAGAAGAAACTTCCTTAGATAATGAAACACAAAGGCGTGAAACTTCTTCTGTCAATTCATCAATATTAACACTCTCTGTAGGGAGAAAGAACGTAGCATGTTAAAAGATGTAGCAAACACATAGCAGATGATCAAAGTTTCACTGCATATGTAAGTTCAAGAATATATAAGAATACTCACCACATGAAATAAGATTCTCAATGACCTTAAAAGTCAATGCAGCTGCATTACTGCAAGAACCTTTGAGCAGATTCAGCAGAGAATTTACTGTTCGTTTCCAATAGACAACTACAACTTTAAGTGATGATTTCCCCCAGTCAATCAGATCATGTAGCCACATGAAGTCCAATATATTTCCCACAATTTTTCCAGAATCCCTAGAATGCCCAGTGAGAGATGGGTAAAGTCTCTCAAAAAGAACAGGGAGGATTTCAAGTACACGAACACAAGTCATCTGAGAAAAGAAGAATAATATGATAAGACCTACTAAACTAAAATTAAAATTCCATAACTATCTTTAAGAAAGCAGTATGCATATTGTAGCAGATGCACAACCTAAGGGATAGAGAGCTAAAAAGAGTAATTTATTAGTGAGTCACTAAATTACCTGGCAAAGACTGTAATCAACGAATGCTTTCCCTTCTATCAAGCACTTCCGAATTGATGGCCATGCAATTTCTGACAATAAGTAACAGAAACTCTCCTGTGATTTTAAGTTATCAATTGATGGATGCCCTCCAACATTTGCAGGCAAAGAATCAAAAACTGGCTGTGTCAGAAATCCACCTTGGGAAGAGTACTTCAATACTGAATTATCTGATGAATTTTCAGAAAATAAATCCCCTTCTGTAATAAGTTTCCGAAGTATAAAGAAAAAATGCTGCAATGTGTGAAACTTTGATACAACAGAATCCAATTGAACCTGCAAATAGCAAAGAGTGACAAAATAAAAGAAAAACAAAAAAGGATATCAAACTCAGGTAGCATGAAGTAATTCTGTTAATGAAAAGGCAAGATATAAGTTGTTAAACATGTTAAAGTTCCATAGAAGAGGCACATAAGCTCAAATCAAACACTTTCATCAGAGAATTATGCCCCTTTATGACAATACAGCAGCCTCTTCAAGCCATCCCTTGAAGACAAAATGGTCCCAACTTAACAAGAATGAAGGGAGAGAAACCAATCCAGGGTTTTAGAAGCTGAGAAAGCATATCTTAGTTCATTGACTGTATAAGTTTATCTTGGAAGACAGAAACTAGCATAAAACAAATGCCTGGTCTCGCCCCAAATATATGAAAGTAAGAAAGGGAAGTAGAAAATAAACTAAATGTCAAGCACGCATCAATTTTGAAGTCCTAGGGAAAGAAGTGCCATTACCGATCACTCACCACTTTCAAAGCATGTCTCAACCCTAAAAAAATGGTTGACAAAGAAGAACCACTGGAGCAAAGGAACTTCAATCCACATGCAAGACCCCGTGTATTGGAAACTTGCTCCAACAGACTTTTACCAACTTGCCTCACACTCTACATAAACAGAAGAAAAGATCATAACCAACTATTCACAGTAGGACAATGAGATGTGTGCACACACAATGCATGAGAGAGAGAGAGAGAGAGAGAGAGCAAATACATAGTTAAAATGACCTCAGTATTAACAATTAACTTTGACATTCTTACATCATTAGGGTCCAGAAGAGAAAGGATCAAGCTCTCTGCCATCTGTGGTTCCCACGTCCACTGCTTCCGAAGTTCCCCTTGCCCCACCTGAACTACAAAATGGGCAGTCAACCTGTAGAAAAATCCAGAGCACCACCAAGGAGAATGAGAACTAATGCACATCAATAGAAATCAGCTTAAGAACCTGCAACATTGTCATTGCTATAACAAGAAATGCAACTTTGGGAAAAAACATGCTCAAACCTGTTGAAGGTTCTTATTAAAGGAAGATGCGCCATTGACACTCTGATCGAGTTTTTTGACTCATTACTGCCCCCACCATCATCAGAACCAGTTGGGACCTTCCACCCAAATGAAGTGGAGATTTCTGTGGCTGAAGAAGAAAGCCAAGTTTTAATAGCAAGTGCCATTTCCACACTGTTTTCAGGTTCTATCAAGATTAAACGAGATCGGGCCCAGAAAACAGCCTTTGAAAATGATACTGGAAGTATTGATGGATCACTATCAACCAAAACATCTATCCATAACATAGGAATGCACATCCAGCCTCTGCAATCCTGAGAAGTAATCTTACTCTGTGCATTGAATTCACTCCAACAACTACTATCCTTTTCTTCAACATCCGAGGAAAATAAAAGCCTGTCATTATCATTAATGTCAACTGAAATGGTTCTATCAACAGCTAAAGGTGTATGGCTATCCAACAATGCAGTTACTAGGGCAGCAGCATCAGACACTATAATCGTTTGCATAAGATCAAAAGCAGGCTGTCGAAGAGAACTATGAAGCGAAGAATCCTTCAAAGATGACACAAGTGAAGGACCCCTGTCAAAAAAATTCATACAATTTTCCAATAAAACAATCAAAGTCGAGCATATATATCATGTAACGTGTATGTTTAACAAAGTTCAATACAAATTCACAGCTTTAATAGAGCTTTCAAACTTGATAGGAGCAGGATTCTGTGAAGGAATGAAGCAAAGAAGATCTATACTACATACCACATATGCGCACATTCAACTGGGGTACATGGTGGGTTCATCTTGTAGCCTCGGTGTATGATAAGAAGTGCTATCTGAAATTACAATCTTGCAATAAATAGAGTAATGAGCCAAAAAAAAAAAAAGAAATTACTGCATCAAAATGTTGTTATAATCTGACAAGTGACAATGTTGAAGAGTTGAAAAACCTTGCACGCCAATTTTCTTGTCAGAACATTGAAGTTGCTGCTCACAGGAACCTGATGTAGAAGAAAATAAAGAAAGTGCCTGCGCTGCTTTTCATGTTCCCCATCTTGCAAAGCCTCAAGCGACTGGACAAATAGGACTTGTCTACATCAGTAATGTCAAGAAAGTACCATGTATCAAGTAAAGTAACTTAGACAATTTGCAAGCATAACGAAAGAAGTATTAACAAAAAGGTCAGAAATGGTTCACAGACAGGCCTGAAGAAAAGGAGGAAGAAGGTCAAAAATATCTTTATGGATCTTCTCATTTCTAGTATGGAAACACTGGCCCAATAATGTGTTCCGCATCACACTTGGAGACAATGTAGACCTTAACCAAAGCTTGCAACCTTGAAAAGTCCACATAAGGAAAGGCCAACTCCATCATCACAATTAATTATAAATGTAACTGGAACTTGTTTAACAAGATGAATGGAAGAAGTAGCACTTACCAAGCATTTTGAAAAGTTCTTTCAAACAGCTTACAGCATGAGAAAATTCAGCTGAATCGCCACTTATATGGTTAAGCACAATGTCAAAAAAAATTGGATAGCGCTCCAGTATGCCTTCTTCAAAAGCATGAGGTTCTAAGAACTCAATCCTTCATAAAACACAACAAATGTATCATTAGCTGGGAGAGAGAGAAAAAGAAGGGGGGGATGCACAGTTGAAGATTGAGATTTTAAACACTGCTTCCTACAAAGATGTGATTCCAAGCCATATGGATAAGCGCTCCAGCTGCGCTCTTGGCCTTGAAGTCTTCGTGGCTGATGGTAGTGCTTCTGTCTCCAGAAACCCAATAAATTTGTTCAACAAAGGCTGCAAAGGTTCCATATCTGCTGCTCTCCTAAACACAAACAGGATATCATTAATAAGGTATGAAGGAATTTTACTGTGACTAGAAAATCATATTTCCACAGAAGATGTTGAAAAGACAGTTTCATTTACGATTAATAGACTGATGGTATTTCCTTATAGAGAAAATTACTACATAGTCCCTATAATATGAAAAAACGCACCAATTAGTCCCTCGATTTTGAAAAATACATTAAAACATCCTGACATTTTAAAAAGTCTACTTATTAGTCCCTCCGTTATTTTTTCTGTTAAGTATTTTATTATTTAGTCCCTATGATTTTGAAAAACTTATTAGTTGTTCTCTCAGATTTATAAAAATTTACTAATTAATCCATCTGCATCAGGGGCATTTTAGACTTTTTTGAAATATTTAACTGCTAAAACTAATAGAGGGGGCTAACTAGTAGACTTTTTAAAAAATTAAAAAATCAACTATTGAGTTTCTCCATAACATAGAGACTAAGTAGTAATTCTCCCTTCCTTCTATCGAGAGAAGCTTTATCCACTTTCCAGTTGCACGCATCACTTACTACCAAACTAACCGACAAGAAAGCTTAGCACTAGGGTGGCAGCAAGTCCTCTTATATAGTTGCTTTGTTAACCACAATAAGGAACAGTTATATTCTTAACTAGAACAGCATAAAGCCCTCAACCGAGAAACTCAACCATTATCCAGATAGAGAGAGAGTTATTGGATATCAGTGTGAATTTACCCTCAAGATACTGTAAGAAATATCTAGGATTGGTCAGTACAAGAGAACAGTACCTCAATTTTTCCATAGATCGAGCTAAACGCCGACCAATGGTGCGTACTCTTCTATTGCAGAAAAGCAACACATAAACACCCTGACAAACAAGACTATCTATAAGGACAGTTTCAAAAAATAATAATAATAATAATAAGCACATGAGCCATATCTGTGAGCACATGTGATTTTGGAACAACTTGGCAGCAAAATACCGGAAATTGTTGATGTCCAGCCAAAGTCAGCTCATGCATATTATCAACTGCTTCAACAAACAATTCAAATTCAGTGACCAAGGACTGATCATCAAGCAGGAAAGGAAACATCAAAACCTGTGAGTTTAGAAATGAAAGAAAATTAAACAGTGGAAAAAGAAAACAAATTTCTTTCTGTTATTTTACTTAATTAATCTAATTAAGAAATAAGGAAAATGAGTTTAGAAAGTGTATTCTTACTATCATATCATTATCATATGCCATTGGTGTTAATGGTGTATTTGTAACTTCAGCTTTTGTAACAATTTTTTACTTTCTCATTTTCTTTCCCACAATTCCCTCCTTTTCACTCAATATTGGTGAGAAATATTTTAGAGATTTGGGGGGAAATTAAGAAAATTTAAGTTCCATTATTTTCTCCTCTTTTCCTTTCTCCATTCGTGATCAGAACATGAGATCCTACTTTAATTTCTATTCATCCCATAGCTGAAAAAAAAAAAAAGCCAGGCTGCAGGAACCACAGCAATTCCATTGAAAGTCGGGAAATGCATGAATTGGAATTAGGTGAGGTTTACATTGGACACAGTCAAAAAATCTCCCATGACCAAATAAAATAGAACATACGCAGGGAAAAAAAGTTGTAATTACAAATATGTCTTAGCATAAAATCTAGGTCTGCATACCACATTAAGCTCAATCAACTAAAATCACAATCACTATCCAATGACAGTATTCTTCCCATTAATCAGTTAAAGTAACAGTCATCAGACCACAGTTCAAAGAAGAAAGAAAAGAGTAATACGACCATATTTTACCTCATACATAAGACTAACGACTTCAGCATTATCCCGCTGAGGATCGTAGTCTTCCTTCTTTAGTCTAGTATTTATCTCACGCAAGTGTTGAGTTACCCTTTCCTCATCCAGACTTCGCAACACATCAAGAAGGGGGCCAATTGAACTCGAATCATACTCCATACTATACATCTGTTGGGCCTGGTGGTGCTGAGAAATGCATTGGATGCATTGCCGTATTTCCTCAGAAATCCTCTTCCACAGAAGCCCAAGGGGAGAATCAGGACGCTCATCTTTGTAATAATTGTAAAACGTCTCCAAAAGGGGCCCCATTAAGTCCCAAGAGCCACACCATATATGATTTTCTTTAGGCAAACTAATCAGGAAATTAAACGTATCTGAGAACCTGTCACAAAAGAAATTACTTCACTAAATCAATCTACATGTTTTATTATGTAGGTTTGAGTAGAGATGAATTTTTTTTCCTTTTTGGAAAAACTGAGACTGGTAAGAGAAAGACCATTCTTCTTTGAGCTTGTGAAGACGGCGGCGTTTCATAGGATCGTCGTCGTCGTCTTCTTCTTCCTCAATGCCTCTCCATCTATCTAACAGCTCTCTCCTGGACCCAATCTTAACCATTTCTTTGAAAATGAAAAGAATACGTAAAAGCAAATAATCAAAGATCGTCTGAATTCTAGGGTTTCCGATTCACTGACACAGGGTTTTTCCAGGGAGGGCCGAGGGGTATAAAATAGAAAACAGATCCTCGCCGTCACATAGTGGGAAAATGTAGTTGTTGCTCTATTTATGAAGGAAGAGAAACCAAATCAAAAGCGCCAATACCAGAAAGACGGGCGGAAAAAAACGACGCCGTTGTGGGATTGCACCCTAAAGTCTGAGAGGCCAAATCCATAATTTCAGTTGGATTTCCGCTTAAATCACTATTTGCATGTAATTTTTTGGAAATTAACTATTTAGTACGTATTGTTTCGTAAAATTAATTATTTGAATTTTTATTTTTTAAAAAATACTAAATACTATTTATTTTTTTAAACATTTAACTATTAGATTTTTATTTTTTTAAATTATTAACATATAATCCTTTCATTTATTAAAATTATTAAAAATATTTAAAATAACTCAAATATTCTACTTTAATTAATCACTGTAATTTAAAAATATAACTATTCAATTTCTATAATTTCAAATCAGCAGGATTCAACTATTATTAATTTTGAATTTATAATTATTTAATCTAGGTTAACCCTTGCAATTTATATGATAAATTAAATAGTTTACAGCTAAAAAAATTGAAAACTAATTAATATATTTTGAAAATAGAGAAATTAAATAATTAATTTTATTAAGCTACAGAGACTAAATAATAAATTATTTTAATTTTTTTTAAATTACAATAAATTTGTTTTTATTTTTAATTTAATTTATACATATATATAATTTTAATTTTATAAACACATATAAATTATATAAAAATGTATAATATATCTTAAAATTTATGAAAAACACGAGTAAATTAGTTTTCTTAGTTTGATTAAGGTTTAATTTGACTTCAACTTAATTTTTAATAAGAAAAATAAAAACCGAATCAAAACAGTAATAAAATGGATTCATATGGTTTTAATCGATTTCGTCTTTTATACACATATACTTCCAATTTTATTATTCACTTCCTGAACTTAATATTATATTTTGTATTTTATTATTCCAATTTTAATATAATAATTAGGTAATATATTTACACCATGAAAATCCACTTTATTATTATTTTCTCAACTTATTTGATTATCCTAAAAAATAAAATAAAAAATTATTTATTTATTTCATAGATAACCTTTGTAAACAAAAGAAGAAGAAGAAAGGTTCTTATAATACTATATAACAGTCGTCCAAAATAAGTAATGAGTTGTTACCACTAAATTAGACCATAAATTGGATTTTGTCAGACTATATCACAACGCGGATTCTACTAAATCACAATCCGAGCTCTAGTCTCACTAAATAAGACTATAAGACAGATTCTATGAGACCACGATTCAAGCATTGGTCCCACTAAATAAGGCCACAATGCAGGTTCCGTCAAACTAAATCACAGGGTGAGTTTCGCCAGACCACAATTCGAGTATTGGTTCCACTAATCAAAAGTGATCATAAGGTGCTATAAGGCGGGTCTAGTCAGGTGTTAATCCCCTAAAATAAATTCTAAAGCCTGCCTAAGGCCATCGAGCAAGTATAAGTTAGGCCAAAATATCAGGCGTTGGTCCCACTAATTGAGGCCTTCAAACTCAACTATCGGGTGATAACCCCATATGACTTTTGAGGCATTCGAGACCCAAGCCGCGGGACAGGTGTTCACAGACGAGTACTAGACTCAGGATTATAAGAAATTCTATAGGTATTTCTGTAACGACCCGGAAACCGGACCGCTACCGGCACTAGGATTCAGGTTGACTTAAGGTCGCCGGAACCCGTAACAAGCCTGCTATGCACTCTGTGTACCTGTTAAATCCCATACATGATCATACATTTCCATAAAAATTAGATGTGGAGGAAAACGATCCAAAATCTCCAAACTCTCAACTTTGCCTTCTTTTGCTCAAAACTTCAAAAACACAAGTTAAAAACTCATTAAAGCTTGCATGATTTGAAGAACATGGTGAAAACAGCCAAAGGAGATCACAAACTCACCTTTGCACGAAAAGAGGGTGAAAACACACCCCATTTTCGGTCAAATGAGCTTTTATAGGTGGCCAGCCGACTCCCCTTCGGCGGCCAAAGCTGCATGCGAAACCATGCAACGTTCGACGGCCGAACTTCTCTTTCGGCGGCCGAACCTACAATTTTCCTCCTTGGTCTTTTTCTTTTCAAAACTCAATTTTCTTGATTAAAAACATAAAAACCTATAAAAACATTTTGAAAAACCTCTGTTTTACCCCTTTGGAAGACTCCGACATCCGGGAAGTCCAGATTCCAACGGAGATTCCGCCGGAAAGTAGGAATTTCGGTGCCGGTGTCTATCCGGGTATTACAATTTCAAATCCAAGGCATTCGCCAGGCCATATATCTGGGTGTTATTTTCACTATTCAAAAGGTTTTCAAGCTATTTATTACCACTATAGTGAACGGATTTTAACCCTTAGCAATTTCCTAAGAAATTTGTTTAAGTCTCAGATGAGGGTTGTGAACGAGCATAAGGCATAAAAATGCTCAGTGAAAATAATGACAAGATATGAGAAAATATTTTCATTGAAGTCATCAAAGATTACATAGGAGGAGGGATATCTTCAAGATCCTCTGTCGGAATCTCTATTACATCAGTATTTTCTACATTTATTATGTTATCTATAGAGACCCGATCACAGGGACTGCCCTCAGCTTGTCCCTCCCTCTTTTCCATCTCATCTTCCTCCTCCTCTTGGAAAATGTCATCTAACCAAGTAAAGTTTTCAAAAGAAAACCGTTTCACCATCTCCTTCTTTATCGAGTCTTGACCTTACACGAACATCTCCCCACCTAGGACCTCTGTTTCCTGAAGCTCTGCTTCAAGCTCAGCAACCTTGGTAAAGGCAGCTCAGGCCTCCTCAGCTTAAGCCTGTAGCTCTAGGACTTAGCGATGCAATATGGCCACCTGATCCTTGGCAATCTTTGCCCGATTTTCAAGCACCAGCTTGGAAGCATTAGCCTCATTCAGCTTAACTTGAAGCTTATCCATCGACTCTAGGGTCTCCTTCATGGTGCCCTCCACTCTGTCGATCCCAGTCTTCAACTTCGAGCACTCCTCGACTAAGAGCCTCCTATCCATCTCTTGAGTGCCAAACTCCCGCCTCAGGGCTTTATGGTGCTCCTTGGCCACATAAGTGCAGAGGGCACTTGTAATAGCCCGGAAACCGAACTGCTACCGGCACTAGGATCCAGATCGGCTTAAGGCCGCCGGGACCCGTAGTAAGCCTACTGTGAGTTCTGTGTCCCTGTGATATCCCATACATGATCATACATTTTCTGTAAACGTTAAAACTTTTCTCTGTTCCAAGGCTTAACCTGTGCATACACTACCTCTGTACTATAACACCCCTGCTAGAGTTCTCATCTGTGCTCTAGGCGGGTCCTCTCACATACTGGTAAGCCTGGTTTTTCATACATACATATACACTAAAATCATTTTCATAACAGATCATGTATATACAAAAGGATAAGGTCAAGCATCATCTATACAACATACACTATCTGTACAATTACATGTCCACACTAGCTATTACATAACTCTTCTCTTTCTCTGTACCCTGCTGACCTCTCAGGACTCTGTACCTGCAAGACTGGGGTTGAGGGAGAGGGTGAGCTATACTAGCCCAGTGAGTAGTACATATAAAACATGTTATAAAACATGATCTCATGGAATGCATCATAACACAAGTAAATCACATAATCTCAGACTGAGTAATTCAAAATTCCCCCACATTGCCCGGCCCGCGAAGGAGCTTCTCAGGTCTTCATTCAGCACCCTATGGTACCGTGTGCCCGGCCCTTTCAGGGCTCCTCAGGTCTTCATTTAGGGGGCTAATGAATCCAAGCTACGCCCGATCTGTACATGCACTGATTAATGCAACATCTTCGTGCTCACTAATGCAAAACTATAAACATGGCATGAATGATGCATGAAACATGCTAAACATGTGTGAGGTCTCATATCAAAAGATTTAGTTCAGTTCCACTCACCTCTGGTTGCCTCTGTACTGACTCTGCAGGTTTTGAAGCAGTGCTCACTGCTGACCTCCTTGGTTCCTCTGGTCCGTTCCTACACAGGTGGACTGAAATGAGGGACCAAACTAACTCAAGAACATCTCTAAGAAACTCCCCAAAAACCCTCTAAAACATCCTAGAACAATCACATAAAACATACAAAAGAAAGCTGGACAGGGCACTTTCGGCGGCAGGTTCGGCGGCCGAAACTCCCCTCCAGAGACGAAACTCATGCATGTTCGGCGGCACCTTCGGCAGCCGAAAGTCTCGTCCAGAGACGAAACTCAACCTTCGGCGGCCGAACCTTGCCTCCAAAGACGAAAGTCCAAATGTTCGGGGGCAAGCTTTGGCAGCCGAAATTGCCTCTACAAGGGGTTCGGCGGCCGAACCTGGTTTTGCCCGTTGGGCAGAAACCTGCTCTGTTTCATGCAAACTTCACCCAAAACCTATCCAACATGCATAGCAACTACTCCCAACTAGCATATACCATATACCAGGCATAAAGAGGTCCTAACCTCTCCTAACACCTCCATCAAACATCACAAATAACACTTAAGCATGCATAGACACCAAAGATCATCAAAAACCTCCTCTAACCCTACTCATGCATACTACCCATCTAACGTCCATAAAACCTTCAAAACTCAAGAAAGGAAGTTCAGGATCTTCACTTATCTCTTCCAAACAAGAGATTGAACGATCCCTATGTGGAGATATGGAGTAATCCTCTCTCAAACACTCCAAGCTTCCAAACTTGCTCTTTTGCTCAAAAACTTCAAAACCACATGAAAATCCATCAAAACCATGAAAGATTTGAGAAAACACATAAATCACTCAAGGAAGATCAAGTCTCACCTCAGCTCATGCAAATGGACAGCAAATCTTATCCATTTGACCGACCTAGGGCCTTTTATAGTTGGCTGGCCAGACCAACTACGGCGGCCGAAGGAGAACCCAAATGCCATGCACGTTCGACGGCCGAAAGTGACCTTCGGCGGCCGAACCCTGGATTTTCTCCCTTGTTGCTTTTCTTTCAAAACCTTACTTCTTTAAACACTTTAAAACATGAAAATACGGTCAAAACATAGAAAACATAGAAAAACATACTCCGTACCCTTTTCGACATCAGAAAGTCCACCGGACTACAGGACTTCCGACGCCGGACTCTAGCCGGGTATTACATTCTCCCCCCCTTAAGAACATTCGTCCCCGAATGTTCCTCAAACACATAGCACATAAACATATAGAAAAGGGGAAAACTAACCTCAAAACAGATATGGGTATTGCTGGAGCATAGACTCCCTTGTCTCCCAGGTGCACTCTTCTAGGTTATGGTGGTTCCACAGGAATCAGAATTTCCTTGTTTCTCAACGTTCTGATCTGGGTGTCAATGATCCTCACTGGTTGCTCTACATATGTGAGATCTCCTAGGATCTCCACATCAGGCTCACTGAGAACCTATCCCGGATCTGACACAAATTTCCGTAGCATAGAAACATGAAAAACCGGATGGATTCGTTCCATCGCTGCAGGTAAATCCAGCTTGTATGACACATTCCCGATCCTCTGCAGAATCTCAAAGGGACCAATGTATCGTGGAGCTAGCTTACCCTTTCTCCCAAAGTGAACCACGCCCTTCATTGGAGACACCTTTAGCAAAACCATATCCCCCTCCTGAAACTCTAACTGCTTCCTACGGACATCTGCATAACTTTTCTGTCTGCTGACAGCTGTTCTGATCCTCTCTCTGATGATAGGCATTATTCTGTTGGTCATCTCGACTAACTCTGGCCCTGCAAGAGCCTTCTCTCCTACCTCTTCCCAGCAAACAGGTGTTCTGCACTTCCTCCCATACAGAGCTTCATAAGGAGCCATCCCTATGCTAGCATGATGGCTGTTATTGTAGGCAAACTCCACCAGAGGTAGATGCTGCCTCCAAGAACTGCCAAAGTCTAACATACACAATCGGAGCATATCCTCTATAGTCTGGATGGTCCTTTCTGACTGACCATCTGTCTGTGGATGGAAAGCAGTGCTAAACTCCAACCTCGTGCCCATAGCAGCTTGCAGACTCCGCCAAAACCTGGAGGTGAACTGAGGTCCTCTATCTGAAACGATGGACACCGGAACTCCATGCAGCCGTACTATCTCATCTACATACACCTGCGCTAGCTTGTCCACAGAATAGTTACTCCTTACTGGAATGAAGTGAGCAGATTTAGTCAGTCTATCCACAATCACCCATATGGAGTCTAGCCTGTTGGACATCGCCGGTAAGCCCACTACAAAATCCATAGCAATGTTCTCCCATTTCCACTCTGGAATCGGCAGTGGGTTAAGCATTCCAGTCGGCTTTTGGTGCTCTAGCTTCACCCTTTGACATGCTTCGCAGGCTGACACATACTGTGCCACTTCTCTCTTCATCGCTGGCCACCAATACACTCTTCTCAGATCTTGATACATCTTGGTGGCTCCAGGGTGAACGCTATACCTTGCATTATGAGCTTCCCTCATAATGGCTTCCTTTAGCTTGCTGTCATCTGGCACACATAACCTCGTCCCGTGACGAAGAATCCCTTCACTGTCAAATCGGAACTCTGCACTGTTGCCTGACTGAACAGTCCTGGCAATTTTTACTAACTTAGGGTCCTCATGCTGTTTCAGTGCTACCTGCTCTAGAAACACGGGTGTAACTCGCATCTGTGCGATCAAAGCACCTGTACCAGATAACTCTAACCGTAGTCCTTCTTCCATGAGCTTGTAGAAATCCTTCACCACCGGCCTCCTTTCTGCTGTAATGTGGGATAAACTGCCGAGTGACTTGCGGCTTAAGGCATCAGCTACAACATTAGCCTTACCCGGGTGATACTGGATCTTGCAATCATAATCACTGAGCAATTCTACCCACCGTCTTTGCCTCAAGTTTAGCTCTCTCTGGCTCAAGATGTGCTACAGGCTCTTATGATCTGTGTAGATCTCACACTTTACCCCATAGAGGTAATGCCTCCACATCTTGAGTGCAAAGATAACTGCTGCCATCTCCAGATCGTGTGTAGGATAGTTCAGCTCGTGCTTCTTCAGCTGTCTAGAAGCATAAGCTATTACTCTGTCATTCTGCATCAACACACAACCCAATCCCACTCGAGATGCATCACAGAACACTGTGAAGTCTTCATCACTGATCGGCAGAGCTAACACCGGTGCTGAAGTCAACCGTCTCTTCAGCTCTTCAAAACTCTCTTCACACTCTTCTGACCATACAAACTTCTGGTTCTTTCTGGTTAATCTGGTCATCGGAGCAGCAATCTTCGAGAAGTCCTGAACGAACCTCCTATAGTAGCCTGCCAAACCCAGAAAACTCTTGATCTCTGTGACTGTCATGGGTGTAGGCCAGTTGGCTACTGTCTCTACCTTCTTGGGGTCCACTGCTATACCTTCATCTGATACTACATGCCCCAAGAAAGAAATGCTCCTCAGCTAGAACTCGCACTTAGAGAACTTGGCATATAAACCATGCTCCCTCAAAGTTTGCAAGACTATCCTCAGATGCTGGGCATGCTCCTCTGCATCCCTGGAGTACACTAAGATATTATCTATAAAGACAATCACAAAGTGATCCAGGTACTCTCTAAACACTCTGTGCATGAGATCCATGAATGCTGCAGGGGCGTTAGTTAACCCGAACGGCATTACTAGGAACTCATAATGCCCATATCTGGTCCTGAAAGCTGTCTTAGGTACATCCTCTTCCCTGATTCTCAACTGATGGTATCCGGATCTCAGATCTATCTTCGAAAAATAACCTGCTCCTGACAGCTGGTCAAATAGATCATCGATCCTGGGTAGAGGATATTTGTTGTTGGTAGTGACCTTGTTCAACTGCCTGTAGTCGACACAAAGTCTAAGAGGTCCATCCTTCTTCCTGACAAATAGTACTGGAGCACCCCAAGGTGAGGTACTCGGGCGGATGAAACCCTTGTCTACCAAATCATGTAACTGCTCTTTCAACTCTCTTAGCTCTGCTGGTGCCATCCTGTAGGGAGGAATAGAGATCGGTCTAGTACCAGGCAGTAACTCTATCTCGAACTCTATTTCCCTAACAGGTGGTAGTCTTGGAAGCTCTTCAGGAAACACATCTGGGAACTCGCTAACAACTGGTACTGAGGATGGTTCCCTAACCTGCATGTCTAGCTCTCTCACATGAGCTAGGAATCCCTGACAACCCTTCCTCAACAACCTACGAGCCTGGAGGGCTGATATCAAACCCTTAGGTGTCCCTCTCCTGTCTCCTCGAAAAACACACTCTGACCCATCCTGGTCTCTGACACTGACTACCTTGTCCCTGCAGTTCAAGGTAGCATTATACGTAGATAACCAATCCATCCCGAGAATGACATCAAAATCTGCCAACTCTAGAACCACAAGGTCAGCTGGAAGGTATCTACCCTCTATACACAATGGACTGACTTGATAGACTGACTCTGCCAAGGATGGGTCACATCTAGGTCCACTGACCCAGAGAGGACATTCTAACTCGGAAACTATCAAACCCAACCTCTTTGCGGCTCTAGAAGCAATGAAAGAGTGAGAAGCACCGGGGTCCATCAAAGCATACACTTCTGAACACCCAATGATGAGATTACCTGACACCACTGTGTTCGATGTGTCTGCCTCTTGTTGAGTCATGGTGAAAATCCGTGCTGGGGCTGACGGACCTGCACCTCGGGAACCCATCCTTGATGAAGAGGCTGACCCTCTTCCTCTACCTCTGCCACTGCTCTGAGGTATGGCTGAAGCTGCTGGCTGAGCTACACTGCCTGAGGTCATCTGCTGGGATGGTGCCATAAAGGTCGCCTGGGGGCATTCTCTTGCAATATGTCCCTCTCGCCCACATCTATAGCAGGCTGTAGATTCCATCAGACAAACTCCTCGATGTGGTTTCCCACACTTCTGACATACTGAACTACCTGTGCTAGAGCTGGAGCCGCTTCCCATTCCCAGTCCTGACTTAATCCTGCTCCAGAACTTGCCTCTCTTGGATTTAAACTTCTCTCCCTTTCTGCTGCCAGAAACCGCTGCACTGGGGGTCTTAGAACCCGAAGACTGTAATACCCGGCTAGAATCCGACACCGGAATTCCTGTCGTCCGGTGGAATTCGGGGTGTCGGCATTCTATAAAACGGGTAGGATTTATGTGGTACTAAGTGGTGTGATGTGTGTTGATGTTTTAGGGTTAATGGAAGTGAGTTTTGAGTTGAAATGACCTAAGGCAGTTGAGCCAAGTTCGGCCGCCGAAGGTAAGTTCGGCCGCCGAAAGTGTTCGGCTTCCGAAGGTAAGTTCGGCCCCCGAATGTTGCATGGATTTGCATGCGCTTTGGCAGCCGAAGCTGAGTTGCTTAGCCAGCAGTTTTGTAGCCCTTAGTCAGCATTTTGGACAGGTGTTATCACCAGATCATGTCCAGAAGTTGGCCACGTCTCCTATGCTTTATTTGCTCAGTTTGAGCAGCTCATGCAGGAGTTTGCTCGTTTACCAAGTTGTGAAGGTTTTGAAGCAAAAAGTGAGCTGTGGAGAGTTAGTGAGGGTGAAGAAGAGTTGATCCGTTTTCCTTTGTTTAGATCACTCATCTTCTTGTTCCAGGAGGTAAGTGATGTTCTTGAATATGTTTTTTTATGTTTTCTGAAGGTTTTATGGAAGTTAAGGGAGAGAGATGCATGTTTAGTAGTGGTTTTGATGATTTATGCATGTATTCATGCTTATGTGTTATGTTTGTTTTGTTGTTTGGGGTTATTAGATAGTTTTGGACCCCTGTGACCATATACTTGAGTATATGTGAGTTGAGTAGAGGAGGTAAGCATGGTTGGAGAGATTGGAGGGAAGGAGGAGATGTTTTGCCGTGGAAGCTGAGTTCTGGATGAACTCAGGTTCTGCAGCCGAAGGTTCATTCGGCCGCCGAACCTCCTGCATGGTGGCTTGGTTGCCACAGCTTGCCCCCGCGAGTTTTGCATGTTCGGCTCTGTTTGGGGGATTCGGCCGCCGAAGGTGCCGCCGAAGGTGCTTGAGTTTCGTCTCTGGAGAGGACATTCGGCCGCCGAACCTGCCGCCGAAAGTGTCCTGTCCAGCTTTCTTTTGCATGCTTTACATGGATAGTTGAGTGAGTTTAAGGGGATTCTTGGGGAGTTTAAGAGAGTTATTGTTATGCTTGTTTGGTCCCTCATTTGAGACCATCTGTATTGGTACAGACCAGAGGAACCAGAGAGAGCAGCAGTGAGTACTGCTCCAGAGGTTCAGAGCCTGCAGAGTCAGTCAGTCCAGATAGCCAGAGGTGAGTGGAACTAAACTTATGACTTTTAATTGAACCACAAACTGCTTTTAGCATATCTCATGCATCATGTTTATGCCATAGGTTGATTGCATTAGTATTCACGAATATGTTGCATTGCATTGTTATTTGGTGATGTGAGTAAATGCTGAATGATCCAATAGTCTCAGACAGGAAGTCCAGGAGCCTTTGACTACGCCCTGGCAGGTATAGTGAAGTCCAGGAGCCTTTGACTACGCCCTGGCAGGTATAGCAAAGTCCAGGAGCCTTTGACTACGCCCTGGCAATGGTAAGTACAGAGGTGTTATATACACATATACATATATGACAGGAAGACCAGGTGCTCGATTCTACGCCCTGGCACAGAGTTACTGGGACTATGTGGTGACAGGTTTACTCTTGATGTGGCTTGTCTGTGATATGGTGCATTCCATGAGATCATATTTTACTGAGATGTTTTACTGTTCTACTCACTGGGCTATAGAGCTCATCCCACTCCCTTAACCCCAGTTTTGCAGGTTCAGTGTACAGTGTACAGGGACAGTCCAGCAGAGTACAGGAAAAGTAAAGAGATCTGTAATAGCTTAGAGTGGACATGTAATATTAAAGAAAGAGATGTAATAGTTGTTGCTTGACCTAGTGATGCATGTTTTGTACATGATCTGTATATGTATATATGTTTTCCTGTATGTGAAAACCAGGCTTAACAGGTATGAGTGAACCCATCTAGAGCAAGCTCTAGTCAGGGATACAGAGTACAGAGTACATGAGTACAGAGTACAGAGATAGTGCATGCACAGGTTAAGCCTTGGTTCAGAAAAGAGTTTTATTTTCACAGAAAATGTATGATCATGTATGAGATTTACAGGTACACAGAGCGTAGAGCAGGCTTGCTACGGGTTCTGGCGGCCTTAAGCCGACCTGAATCCTAGCGCCGGTGACGGTCCATTTTGGGGTCGTTACAGATTGGTATCAGAGCCCTAGGTTCACATGATCGGACCTATAGAGACAGTGTTGGGCTCAGACAGGTTAGAAGTGGTCAAGCACAATAGGAAATCATGTCCACTAGGATAGGGTCTTGAGTCCTATCTGCTATGATATGCCATGAGTGTTGTATGTGTATGATTGATATGTGATGTTTATGTGCTAAAGTGGTATGTTATATGTTGTGTTTCCAGAGTAAAGATGCGAGGAACTCGTCGATCAGCTCGATTGACTGGAGTCCCACCAGAGAATGAGAGACCAGCTGCTCGTCCTCCTGCATTGCCAAGGGCAAGGTCTCAGAGATCTAGCAGGGAAGGTACGTTAATAGACCCTAGAAGGTCTGTCGACGAGAGCAGAAGAGGAACAGCTAGGGGAGGAAGATCAGAGGAAAGGAGGGAAGCTATGGAGAGTGATTAGTCTAGAGATGACAGCATGGGTATAGGCAGTTTTGAGGAAGGTATGGGCGAGTCGCAGGGAGGTGCTCAGACCTCAGGTTTTGGCTATCCAGAGTATCCGATGGGAGGTATGTCGGAGTACTCGAGTTTTGTGCCATATCCTCCTTATATGCCTTATATGCCTTATCCTTACTATCCACCACCATATCCTATGTATCCCTCTTCCCCTACCCATCCAAGTGCAGCACACCTAGAGCCAAATGAACCAGTACCACCACCAGAACCAGTAGCCCCTGTTGTTGACAGAAATGAACCTAGCTCATCTAGAGGTAAAGTCCAAATGACGGAGTACTTGAAATTGGATGCTCCTAAATACAACACGGGAGATGATCCATTTGATTACCTCAGAGCAGTTAGGATGATAACCGGTGAATTGGGAGCAGATGATAGGAGAGCCATTGAGATGGCAGGTTTCACATTCAAATGCAAGAAAGCCAGAGAATGGTTTAAGAATTATGTGGAGCCTAGAATGGACAGCATGTCATGGGGAGAGTTCGCCAATGAGTTTGCAGGGTGGGCTTTTCCTGACAGTTCGAGGGAGATGAAAGTAATTGAATTTGAACAGTTGCGACAGACAGATGAGATGAGTGTTGATGAATTTACAGATAAGTTCCTGGATTTGCTTCAGTACGTGGGTCAAGCCTATGATACTGATCAGAAGAAAGCAAGGAGATATACTATGAGATTGCATCCCAGGTATGCTTCCTTGATTCTTCCAGCAGAAAAGGAGAGTTTCCATACCATAGTAGATGCAGCCAGGAAAATGGAAGCTAGTGCCAATATTCAGAAACAGTCAAAGGCACAGGCTTCGGGTTCTAAAGCCCCCACTCCAAGTAATAAAAGATGGGATAGAGCAAAAGGAACAAAGAGTAAGTTCTGGAGTAAAGTCAAGTCAGGTTTGGGAATAGGTAGTGGCTCAAGCTCTGGCACAGCTCCAGTCTGCAGATGATGCGGAAAACCACATGGAGGAGTTTGTCGGTTGGGATCTACAGCTTGTTTTCGCTGTGGACAGGAAGGGCATATTGCTCGGGATTGTCCGCAGATGACTTTTGCACCATCCCAGCAGATGAGTTCAGGCAGTGTGGTACAGCCAGTTGTACGGCCAGCAGCTCCAATCATGCCTCAGACTAGTGGCAGAGGTAGAGGGAGAGGGGTAGCCTCTACTTCAGCAGCAGGTTCCCGAGGTGGAAATCCGGTAGCCCCAGCACGGATTTTCACAGTGACACAGGAGGAGGCTAACACGTCAAACACAGTGGTGTCAGGTAATCTCATCATTGGGTGTTCAGATGTGTATGCTTTGATGGACCCCGGTGCTTCTCATTCCTTTATTGCTTCGAGAGCTATAGAGCGATTGGGTTTGATCAGCTCTGAGTTAGAGTATCCTCTCTGGGTCAATGGACCTAGATGTGACCCATCAGTGGCAGTGTCAGTCTGTCGTTTCAGTCCAGTATTCATAGAGGGTAGATGCCTTCCAGCTGACCTTGTGGTTCTAGATTTGGCAGATTTTGATGTCATTCTAGGGATGGATTGGTTATCTACATATAGTGCTACGTTGGACTGTCGAGAGAAGCTAGTGAGTCTCAGAGACCAGTGTAATACCCGGCTAGAGTCCGGCACCGGAATTCCTGTTGTTTGATGGAATCCGGGGTGTCGGAATTTTAAAAAAGGGTAGGATTTATGTTTTTACTAGGTGTTATGATGTGTTTAAATGTTTTAAGGATAGGGGAAGTGAGTTTTGAGTTGAAATGACCTAAGGCAGTTGAGCCAAGTTCGGCCGCCGAAAGTAAGTTCGGCCGCCGAAGGTGTTCGGCTTCCGAAGGTGAGTTCGGCCCCCGAACGATTGCATGGTCTTGCATGTGATTGGGCAGCCGACGATGAGTTGGCTGGTGAGCTGAGTCATGGTTTTTGACAAGTGTTGGCCTCAGATTCTTGCCATGGAATGGCCACGTCTCTATGACTCACCTGTACATGTTTTGGGTGATCATACAGAAGCTGGAGGTGCTTGCAAAAGTGTTGAGAGTTGAGAGAAACTAAAGTTACGTTTTTGAGATTTTGAGAGGTTGATCCGTTTTCCCTTGTTCAGAACGTGCATCTTCCTGTTTACAAAGGTAAGGGACGAGTTAGAACCTGTGTATATGTTTTCTGAAGGTTTTAGGAGGATTTGTGAAAGGAGATGCATGCTTAGGTTGTTCATGGTAGTTTTTTGATGAGTTATGCATGTATATATGTTTATGTGTTAGGTTTGTTTTGTTCTTTGGGGTTATTAGCTAGTTTTGGACCCCTGTGATCATATACATGAGTATATGTATGTTGAGGAGGTGACGTTTGCATGGTTTGAGAAGTTGAAGAAAAGAAGGAGATGGTTTGCCGTTGAAACTGAGTTCTGGATGAACTCAGGTTCGGCAGCCGAAGGTTCATTCGGCCGCCGAACCTCTTGCATGGTGGCTTCGGCTGCCATAGCTTGCCCCCGCGAGCTTGTGCATGTTCGGCTCTGTTTGGGGGATTCGGCCGCCGAAGGTGCCGCCGAAGGTTAGAGACTTTCGTCTCTGGAGTGCCTTGTGGCCTCCGAAACTTGCCCCCGAAAGGGTTCGGCCGCCGAACATAGAGATTCGGCCGCCGAAGGTGCTTGAGTTTCATCTCTGGAGAGGACATTCGGCCGCCGAACCTGCCGCCGAAAGTGTTCTGTCCAGCTTTCTTTTGCTTGCTTTGCATGACTATTAGAGTGAGTGTAAGGGGATTCTTGGGGAGTTTAATAGAGTTGGTCATAAGCTTGTTTGGTCCCTCATTTGAGTCTTTATGTGCTTATACAGACCAGAGGAACCAGAGAGAGCAGCAGTGAGTACTGCTCCAGAGATTCAGAACCTGCAGAGTCAGTCAGTCCAGTTAGCCCGAGGTGAGTGGAACTACACTTAATGCTTTTGAATTGACCAAATGACATGTTTGTAGCATCTCTCATGCATCACGATGATATCATAGGATGACTGCATTAGTATCCACGAATATGTTGCATTGCATTGTTATTTGATGATGCGAGTAAATGCTGAATGATCCAATAGTCACAGACAGGAAGACCAGGAGCCTTTGACTACGCCCTGGCACGTATAGCAAAGACCAGGAGCCTTTGACTACGCCCTGGCAGGTATATAGCAAAGTCCAGGAGCCTTTGACTACGCCCTGGCAATGGTAAGTTCACAGGTGTTATATACACATATACATATATGACAGGAAGACCAGGTGCTCGATTCTACGCCCTGGCACAGAGTTACTGGGACTATGTGGTGACAGGTTTACTCTTGATGTGGCTTGTCTGTGATATGGTGCATTCCATGAGATCATATTTTATTGAGATGTTTTACTGTTCTACTCACTGGGCTATAGAGCTCATCCCACTCCCTTAACCCCAGTTTTGCAGGTTCAGTGTACAGTGTACAGGGACAGTCCAGCAGAGTACAGGAAGAGTGAAGAGATCTGTAATAGCTTAGAGTGGACATGTAATAGTAAAGAGATGTAATAGTTGTTGCTTGACCTAGACCTAGTAATGTATGTATTGTGTACATGATCTGTATATGTATATATGTTTTTCTGTATGTGAAAACCAGGCTTAACAGGTATGAATTAACCCATCTAGAGCAAGCTCTAGTCAGGGATACAGAGTACAGAGTACATGAGTACAGAGTACAGAGATAGTGCATGCACAGGTTGAGCCTTGGTTCAGAAAAGAGTTTTATTTTCACATAAAATGTATGATCATGTATGAGGTTTACAGGTACACAGAGAGTATAGCAGGCTTGCTACGGGTTCTGGCGGCCTTAAGCCGACCTGAATCCTAGCGCCGGTGACGGTCCTATTTGGGGTCGTTACAACCAGGATGGGTCAGAGTGTGTCTTCAGAGGAGACAGGAGAGGTACACCCAGAGGTATGATTTCAGCCCTTCAGGCTCGTCGTTTGCTTAGGAGGGGTTGTCAGGGGTTTCTAGCTCATGTGAGAGAGCTAGACAGTCAGGTGAGGGAACCAGCCACAGTACCAGTAGTCCGAGAGTTTCTCGATGTGTTCCCAGACGATTTGCCAGGACTACCACCTGATAGGGAGATAGGGTTTGAAATTGAATTACTGCCAGGTACTAGACCTATCTCTATTCCTCCCTACAGGATGGCGCCAGCTGAGTTAACAGAGTTGAAAGAACAGTTGCAGGACTTGGTAGATAAGGGTTTCATCCGCCCTAGTACCTCACCTTGGGGAGCTCCAGTGCTCTTTGTCAAAAAGAAGGATGGATCCCTCAGACTTTGTATCGACTATAGACAGTTGAACAAGGTCACTATCAAGAATAGGTATCCTTTACCTAGGATTGATGATCTATTTGACCAGCTAGCTGGAGCAGGTTGTTTCTCGAAAATAGATCTGAGATCTGGGTATCATCAGTTGAGAGTCAGAGAGGCAGATGTGCCTAAGACAGCTTTCCGGACCAGATATGGGCATTATGAGTTCTTAGTGATGCCGTTCGGGTTGACTAACGCCCCTGCAGCATTTATGGATCTCATGAACAGGGTATTCAGTGAGTTTCTGGATCACTTTGTCATTGTGTTTATCGATGATATCTTAGTGTATTCCAGAGATGCAGAGGAGCATGCCCAGCATCTGAGGATCGTTTTGCAGACACTGAGAGAGCATGGTTTATATGCCAAGTTCTCGAAGTGTGAGTTTTGGTTACGGAGCATTGCCTTCTTGGGACATGTGGTATCAGCAGAGGGTATTGAGGTAGACCCCAAGAAGATAGAGGCTGTAGCTAACTGGCCCAGACCCACGACAGTGACTGAGATTAAAAGCTTTCTGGGACTGGCAGGTTACTACAGGAGGTTCGTTCAGAACTTCTCAAAGATAGCAGCTCCTATGACCAAATTGACCCAGAAGAACCAGAAGTTTATCTGGTCAGACCAGTGTGAAGAGAGCTTTGAGGAGCTCAAGAGGAGATTGACAACAGCACCAGTGTTAGCTCTGCCTGTCAGTAATGAAGAGTTCACAGTGTTCTGTGATGCATCTCGAGTGGGAATGGGTTGTGTATTGATGCAGCGTGATAGAGTAATCGCTTATGCTTCTAGACAGTTGAAGAAGCACGAGTTGAATTACCCTACCCATGACCTAGAGATGGCAGCAGTTATCTTTGCACTTAAGATGTGGCGGCATTACCTCTACGGGGTGAAATGCGAGATCTTCACTGATCACAAGAGTTTACAGTACATCGTAAGTCAGAGAGAGCTGAATTTGCGGCAGAGAAGGTGGGTTGAGTTGCTCAGTGATTATGATTGTAAGATCCAGTATCATCCGGGTAAGGCGAATGTTGTCGCAGACGCCCTAAGCCGGAAGTCACTAGGCAGTTTATCCCATATAGCAGCAGAGCGGAGACCAGTTGTGATGGAGCTTTATAAGCTCTTTGACGAGGGATTACAGCTAGAGTTGTCTGGTACAGGTGCGTTGATAGCACAGATGAGAGTGACACCTGTGTTTCAGGAGCAGATAGCTCAGAGACAGCATGAGGACCCTGAGTTGATGAAAATTGCCAGGACTGTTCAGTCAGGCAATAGTGTAGAGTTCAGATTTGACAGCAAAGGGATCCTTCGCTATGGGAGTCGACTTTGTGTACCAGATAGGGGCAGTGTGAAGGAAGACATTATGAGGGAAGCTCATAATGCGAAGTATAGTGTTCACCCAGGAGCCACCAAGATGTATCAGGATCTGAAAAGGGTCTATTGGTGGCCAGCCATGAAGAAAGAAGTGGCGCAGTTCGTGACAGCCTGTGAGGTTTGTCAGAGGGTGAAATTAGAGCATCAGAAACCAGCAGGAATGCTTAACCCATTACCGATTCCAGAGTGGAAATGGGAGAACATAGCCATGGATTTTGTAGTGGGTTTACCAGTAGCGTCCAACAGGATAGACTCAATATGGGTGATTGTGGACAGACTCACGAAATCTGCTCATTTTCTTCCAGTACGGAGTAACTATTCTGTGGATAAGCTGGCACAGGTCTATCTGGATGAGATAGTGAGATTACATGGAGTTCCAGTATCTATAGTTTCAGACAGAGGACCTCAGTTTACCTCTCGCTTTTGGCGGAGTCTGCAAAGTGCGATGGGCACGAGATTGGATTTTAGTACTGCGTTCCACCCACAGACTGATGGACAGTCAGAAAGGACCATCCAGACCATAGAGGATATGCTTCGACTATGTGTGTTAGATTTTGGCGGTTCTTGGAGGCAGCATCTACCTTTGGTGGAGTTTGCCTACAATAACAGCCATCATGCGAGCATCGGGATGGCTCCTTATGAAGCTTTGTATGGGAGGAAGTGCAGATCCCCTGTTTGCTGGGAAGAGGTAGGAGAGAAGGCTCTTGCAGGACCAGAGTTAGTAGACATTACCAGTAGAATGGTGCCCATGATCAGAGAGAGAATCAGAACAGCTCAGAGTAGACAGAAAAGTTATGCAGACGTTCGCAGAAAACAATTAGAGTTTCACGAGGGTAATTGGGTATTGCTAAAGGTGTCTCCAATGAAAGGTGTGGTTCGTTTTGGGAAGAAGGGTAAATTAGCTCCACGGTACATTGGACCCTTTGAGGTGTTGCAGAGGATCGAAAATGTGTCGTATAAGCTGGATTTACCTGCTTCTATGGAGAGGATTCACCCGGTATTTCATGTTTCTATGCTACGACAGTTTGTGTCAGATCCGAATCAGGTTCTGAGTGAGCCTGAGGTGGAGATTCATACGGATCTCACCTATATAGAGCAGCCAGTGCGGATTCTGGACACGCAGATCAGACAGCTAAGGAACAAGGAGATTCCGATGGTGAAAGTGCTATGGAACCACCATAATCTAGAGGAGTGCACCTGGGAGACGCGGGAGTCTATGCTCCAGCAGTATCCACATCTGTTTTGAGGTTAGTTTCCTCCTTGTGTTTTGTTTTTGTTGTTTTAGGAACCTTCGAGGACGAATGTTCTTAAGGAGGGGAGAATGTAATACCCGGCTAGAATCCGACACCGGAATTCCTGTCGTCCGGTGGAATTCGGGGTGTCGGCATTCTATAAAACGGGTAGGATTTATGTGGTACTAAGTGGTGTGATGTGTGTTGATGTTTTAGGGTTAATGGAAGTGAGTTTTGAGTTGAAATGACCTAAGGCAGTTGAGCCAAGTTCGGCCGCCGAAGGTAAGTTCGGCCGCCGAAAGTGTTCGGCTTTCGAAGGTAAGTTCGGCCCCCGAATGTTGCATGGATTTGCATGCGCTTTGGCAGCCGAAGCTGAGTTGCTTAGCCAGCAGTTTTGTAGCCCTTAGTCAGCATTTTGGACAGGTGTTATCACCAGATCATGTCCAGAAGTTGGCCACGTCTCCTATGCTTTATTTGCTCAGTTTGAGCAGCTCATGCAGGAGTTTGCTCGTTTACCAAGTTGTGAAGGTTTTGAAGCAAAAAGTGAGCTGTGGAGAGTTAGTGAGGGTGAAGAAGAGTTGATCCGTTTTCCTTTGTTTAGATCACTCATCTTCTTGTTCCAGGAGGTAAGTGATGTTCTTGAATATGTTTTTTTATGTTTTCTGAAGGTTTTATGGAAGTTAAGGGAGAGAGATGCATGTTTAGTAGTGGTTTTGATGATTTATGCATGTATTCATGCTTATGTGTTATGTTTGTTTTGTTGTTTGGGGTTATTAGATAGTTTTGGACCCCTGTGACCATATACTTGAGTATATGTGAGTTGAGTAGAGGAGGTAAGCATGGTTGGAGAGATTGAAGGGAAGGAGGAGATGTTTTGCCGTGGAAGCTGAGTTCTGGATGAACTCAGGTTCGGCAGCCGAAGGTTCATTCGGCCGCCGAACCTCCTGCATGGTGGCTTGGTTGCCACAGCTTGCCCTTGCGAGTTTTGCATGTTCGGCTCTGTTTGAGGGATTCGGCCGCCGAAGGTGCCGCCGAAGGTGCTTGAGTTTCGTCTCTGGAGAGGACATTCGGCCGCCGAACCTGCCGCCGAAAGTGTCCTGTCCAGCTTTCTTTTGCATGCTTTACATGGATAGTTGAATGAGTTTAAGGAGATTCTTGGGGAGTTTAAGAGAGTTATTGTTATGCTTGTTTGGTCCCTCATTTGAGACCATCTGTATTGGTACAGACCAGAGGAACCAGAGAGAGCAGCAGTGAGTACTGCTCCAGAGGTTCAGAGCCTGCAGAGTCAGTCAGTCCAGATAGCCAGAGGTGAGTGGAACTAAACTTATGACTTTTAATTGAACCACAAACTGCTTTTAGCATATCTCATGCATCATGTTTATGCCATAGGTTGATTGCATTAGTATTCACGAATATGTTGCATTGCATTGTTATTTGGTGATGTGAGTAAATGCTGAATGATCCAATAGTCTCAGACAGGAAGTCCAGGAGCCTTTGACTACGCCCTGGCAGGTATAGTGAAGTCCAGGAGCCTTTGACTACGCCCTGGCAGGTATAGCAAAGTCCAGGAGCCTTTGACTACGCCCTGGCAATGGTAAGTACAGAGGTGTTATATACACATATACATATATGACAGGAAGACCAGGTGCTCGATTCTACGCCCTGGCACAGAGTTACTGGGACTATGTGGTGACAGGTTTACTCTTGATGTGGCTTGTCTGTGATATGGTGCATTCCATGAGATCATATTTTACTGAGATGTTTTACTGTTCTACTCACTGGGCTATAGAGCTCATCCCACTCCCTTAACCCCAGTTTTGCAGGTTCAGTGTACAGTGTACAGGGACAGTCCAGCAGAGTACAGGAAAAGTAAAGAGATCTGTAATAGCTTAGAGTGGACATGTAATATTAAAGAAAGAGATGTAATAGTTGTTGCTTGACCTAGTGATGCATGTTTTGTACATGATCTGTATATGTATATATGTTTTCCTGTATGTGAAAACCAGGCTTAACAGGTATGAGTGAACCCATCTAGAGCAAGCTCTAGTCAGGGATACAGAGTACAGAGTACATGAGTACAGAGTACAGAGATAGTGCATGCACAGGTTAAGCCTTGGTTCAGAAAAGAGTTTTATTTTCACAGAAAATGTATGATCATGTATGAGATTTACAGGTACACAGAGCGTAGAGCAGGCTTGCTACGGGTTCTGGCGGCCTTAAGCCGACCTGAATCCTAGCGCCGGTGACGGTCCATTTTGGGGTCGTTACAAAGACTGTGCCACCTGCCGCTTTCCTATTCCCTGTATGATGGCACTTGCCTCCATTTTTCTAGCTGCATCTACAATGGAGTGAAAACTCTCTTTCTCTGCTGGAAGAATCAAGGAGAAATACCTGGGGTGAAGCCTGGTGGCATATCTCCTTGCCTTCTTCTGATCCGTATCATACGCCTGCCCTACGTATGGTAACAATACCAGGAACTTATCTGTATACTCATCAACGCTCATCTCCTCTGTCTGTCTCAGCTGTTCGAACTCGACAACCTTCATCTCCCTGGCACTGTCAGGAAAAGCCCACCTTGCGAACTCATTGGCGAACTCTTCCCATGTCATGCTGTCTATTCTGGGGTCCACATAGTTCTTGAACCATTCTTTTGCTTTCTTGCACTTTAATGTGAACCCTGCCATCTCAATGGCCCTGCTCTCATCAGCTCCCAACTCACTGGTTATCATTCTGACTGCACTCAGGTACTCAAAGGGATCATCTCCTGTATTGAATTTAGGAGCATCCAACTTTAAGTACTCGGTCATCCTCACCTTATGTCCCCCTGATGAACTAGGCTGCTGTGCTTCAATAACAGGGGCAATAGGTTCTGGTGTTGGTGGTGGAGGTACTGGTTCTCTTGGTTCAGGTTGTGCTGAACTTGGCTGAACAGGTGGGGGTGGATACATGTGATATGGTGGGTAAAAAGAAGGATAAGGCATATAAGGCATATAAGGTGGATATGGGGCAAAGCTGGAGAAATCCGATGTACCTCCCATCGGATACCCCGGGCCCTGTGGAAAGGGTGGATAGCTAAACCCCGAGGCCTGTGCGCCTCCTTGGGACTCTCCCATCCCTTCTTCAGACCTTCCTATACCCATACTTTCCTCTCTGCTCTGACCAACATCCATAGCCTCTCTTTCTTCCTCTGATCTTCCCCCTCTCTCTACTCCTCTTCTGCTCTCGTCAGAAGACCTTCTAGGGTCTCGTGACGTTCCTTCCCAGCTTGACCTGTGAGATCTTGCCCTTGACAATGCAGGAGGACGAGCAGCTGTACCCTCACTTCCTGGTGGGACTCCAGTCAATCTCGCGGATCGACGAGTTCCTCGCATCTTCACTCTCTGGAACACAACACACGTAACAGAGCATCAGCAACATATACAACACATACATCACGCATGGCAGTTCACACGTCAAATAGACAGGACTGACATCCTATCCTAGTGGACATGCTTTCCTATGGTGCTTGACCAACTATGACCTCTATGATCCCGCCTCTCTCTCTATAGGTCCGACCATATGAACCTAGGGCTCTGATACCAATCTGTAACAGCCCGGAAACCGAACTGCTACTGGCACTAGGATCCAGATCGGCTTAAGGCTGCCGGGACCCGTAGTAAGCCTACTGTGAGTTCTGTGTCCCTGTGATATCCCATACATGATCATACATTTTCTGTAAACGTTAAAACTTTTCTCTGTTCCAAGGCTTAACCTGTGCATACACTACCTCTGTACTATAACACCCCTGCTAGAGCTCTCATCTGTGCTCTAGGCGGGTCCTCTCACATACTGGTAAGCCTGGTTTTTCATACATACATATACACTAAAATCATTTTCATAACAAATCATGTATATACAAAAGGATAAGGTCAAGCATCATCTATACAACATACACTATCTGTACAATTACATGTCCACACTAGCTATTACATAACTCTTCTCTTTCTCTGTACCCTGCTGACCTCTCAGGACTCTGTACCTACAAGACTGGGGTTGAGGGAGAGGGTGAGCTATACTAGCCTAGTGAGTAGTACATATAAAACATGTTATAAAACATGATCTCATGGAATGCATCATAACACAAGTAAATCACATAATCTCAGACGGACTAATTCAAAATTCCCCCACATTGCCCGGCCCGCGAAGGAGCTCCTCAGGTCTTCATTCAGTACCCTATGGTACCGTGTGCCCGGCCCTTTTAGAGCTCCTCAGGTCTTCATTTAGGGGGCTAATGAATCCAAGCTACGCCCGATCTGTACATGCACTGATTAATGCAACATCTTCGTGCTCACTAATGCAAAACTATAAACATGGCATGAATGATGCATGAAACATGCTAAACATGTGTGAGGTCTCATATCAAAAGATTTAGTTCAGTTCCACTCACCTCTGGTTGCCTCTGTACTGACTCTGCAGGTTCTAAAGCAGTGCTCACTGCTGACCTCCTTGGTTCCTCTGGTCCATTCCTACACAAGTGGACTGAAATGAGGGACCAAACTAACTCAAGAACATCTCTAAGAAACTCCCCAAAAACCCTCTAAAACATCCTAGAACAATCACATGCAAAAGAAAGCTGGACACGGCACTTTCGGCGGCAGGTTCGGCGGCCGAAACTCCCCTCTAGAGACGAAACTCATGCATGTTCGACGGCACCTTTGGCAGCCGAAAGTCTCGTCCAGAGACGAAACTCAACCTTCGGCGGCACTTTCGGCGGCCGAACCTTGCCTCAAGAGACGAAAGTCCAAATGTTCGGGGGCAAGCTTTGGCAGCCGGAACTGCCTCTACAAGGGGTTCGGCGGCCGAACCTGGTTTTGCCCGTTGGGCAGAAACCTGCTTTGTTTCATGCAAACTTCACCCAAAACCTATCCAACATGCATAGCAACTACTCCCAACTAGCATATACCATATACCAGGCATAAAGAGGTCCTAACCTCTCCTAACACCTCCATCAAACATCACAAATAACACTTAAGCATGCATAGACACCAAAGATCATCAAAAACCTCCTCTAACCCTACTCATGCATACTACCCATCTAACGTCCATAAAACCTTCAAAACTCAAGAAAGGAAGTTCAGGATCTTCACTTACCTCTTCCAAACAAGAGATTGAATGATCCCTACGTGGAGATATGGAGTAATCCTCTCTCAAACACTTCAAGCTTCCAAACTTGCTCTTTTGCTCAAAAACTTCAAAACCACATGAAAATCCATCAAAACCATGAAAGATTTGAGAAAACACATAAATCACTCAAGGAAGATCAAGTCTCACCTCAGCTTGTGCAAATGGACAGCAAATCTTATCCATTTGACCGACCTAGGGCCTTTTATAGTTGGCTGGCCAGACCAACTACGGCGGCCGAAGGAGAACCCGAATGCCATGCACGTTCGGCGGCCGAAAATGACCTTCGGCGGCCGAACCTTGGATTTTCTCCCTTGTTGCTTTTCTTTCAAAACCTTACTTTTTTTAAACACTTTAAAACATGAAAATACGGTCAAAACATAGAAAACATAGAAAAACATACTTCGTACCCTTTCCGACATCAGAAAGTCCACCGGACTACAGGACTTCCGACGCTGGACTCTAGCTGGGTATTACAGCACTCTCCAGGGCAGAGTGCATGATGTTATTAAAAAGCTCGTCTATCTTGAGCTCGTTCAGACAACGACGATCTCTGGGCCTCAGTGTACTCTTGATTAATAGCACGACTAAAGTAGGATTGTAATATTCGGCTAGACTCCGGTATCGGAATTCCTATCGTCCGGTGGAATCTCGGATGTCGGAAACCTCTAGAAGGGTAAAAACATGTTTTTATAAAATGTTTTCATGTATTTTATGGTTTTAAGTAAGAAAGAAATTGAGTTTTGAATGAAAAAGACCATAGAGGGAAATCCAGGTTCGGCCGCCGAACCTCATGTTCGGTCGCCGAACATGCATGAGTTTTGGAGTCACCTTCGGCTTCCGAAGGTGGCCTGGCCAGCCACCTATAAAAGGCCCATGGCTGAAAATGGGCGAGCTTTCTCCCCTATTTTCGGCCAACGGTGAGTCCATGCTCTCCCATGGTTGGTTTTGATGATTTTCCTCAAATCTTTCAAGTTTTAACAAGTGTTAACTCGATTTTGAAGATTTTTGAAGCTAAGATCAAGTTTTGGAGCTTGGAGACCCAAGGAGCTAGATTTCTCCCATCTCCAAGTTAGGATCGTCTCTCATCTCGATCTTCAAGAGGTAAGCTTAGATCTTACCTTTCTTGTATGTTTTAAACAAGTTTTGAGGGCTTATGGGGTAGAAATGCATGTTTAGGTTAATGTTGAGTTTATGGATAATGTATGTTGTTTGAGTTGCTATATGTGTTTGTGTTGGGGTTTAGGATAGTTTGAGACCCCGATATGCTTGGTGGTATGTGTATGCATGTTGTAGAATAGCTAAATGCATGTTTGAATGGTTTGGGAGGCAAAATGTGCATGAGGAGGCTGAGTTCTGCCACTTTGGGAGAACTCAGGTTCGGCAGCCGAAGGACTTTCAGCCGCCGAACCTGCCTGTGGAGGCAAGCTTTCGGCTGCCGAACCCTGCCCCCGAAAGTTGGACTTTCGGCTCTGGAAGGGAGTTTCGGCCGCCGAAGGTGCCGCCAAACATGCACGAGTTTCGGCTCTGGAACCACTTTCGGCCGCCGAAGGTGCTGCCGAAAGTGGCTAAGTTTCGGCTCTGGAGGGACTTTCGGCCGCCGAACCTGCCGCCGAAAGTACCCTGTTCAGCCTTCCTTTGCATGATTTCAGTGATTGTTTTAAGGTGTTTTAGGGGGTTTTTGAGGAATAGTTTAGAGTCATGTTCATGTATGTTTGGTCCCTCATTTGAGTCCACCTGTGTAGGTTCGGACCCGAGGAGCCGAGGACCCCAGCAGTGAGATAGCCGCTTCAGTGTCTTGTCAGAGCTAGCCTGAGGTGAGTAGAATGGATCTTTACGTTTCAAAACAAATAAATTTAGAGCATGTTCATGCATCACGAATGCCATGTGATATATTAGGTTGTTTGCACTAGAATTCATGAATATGTTGCATTGCATAATATAATGTTGATGTGGATGGGTGTTGAATGATCCATTAGCCCTCGTATGATGACATGATATGATATGATATGGTATGGTATGTAAGACCAGTGAGGCCCATTCTATGCCCCTGGTACGATGTAAGAGAAAGACTAGTGAGGCCCATGCTACGCCCCTGGCACATTGGAATGTTATGTTATGTTATGTAAGAGAAAGACTAGTGAGGCCCATGCTACGCCCCTGGCACTATTGGAATGTATAGAGGGCTATTGGTGACAAGTCCATCCTTGTTGTGATTTGTTTGTGATGTGATGCATTTCATGAAAGCATGAATTTTAACATAATGTTTTTACTATTCTGCTCACTGGGCTCTAGTAGCTCACCCCATTCCCTTAATCCCCCAGGTTTGCAGGTACGAGATAGATTAGGAAGTCAACAAGAGTGAAGTCATGTTTTATGTAATAGCTAGCTGTGGACATGAGAAAGACATTGTAATGTAAAGTATAGTAATGTAACGTAATGTAAAGAATTGTATTGAGGATAGAATTGTGCTTGGCCCTAGAGTATGTTAATCCCTTTTTGGTACATGATCCTTTAATGAAATGTTTTATTGATGTTTATTTAAGCCAAGCTTAATGTATGATATGTTGCCCCATTGGAGCATTTGATGAGGGCTCCAGTGTGGGGTTTTATATTTATGAGTTTGTGCATGCACAGGTTAAGCTTGGTAAATGAAAGAAAAATTTTAATGTTTTATGTATATGTTTGATCATGTATGGGATTTAACAGGTATACAGGATGTATGTTAGACTTGCTACGGGTCCCGGCGGCCTTATGCCGATCTGGATCCTAGCACCGGTAGCGGTCCGGTTTCCGGGTCGTTACAAGGATCATCAAGGAGTAGGGGCACCCAGTTTAGCGCCAATGATAGATGTTCGATGCTCGAAAGCCATGAAGATTTAACCCCCACGCTCATAGAAATAGGTTTAGAAGGAGTGGGGACAGCAACAGAAAGCTCAAAAGCTTAGGCAAAAGCAAAGGCGCCCAGGGAAGACTCAGACTGTAAATGGGCCAGCTCTTTTGTTGTGGGTTAGGCTGGGAGAGGAGGAAGTATGATCACTTCTTCTACTGGGCGAGCACGCTTAGCAAAGGACCAAGAGCCCTGGCAATAGCCTTGCTTTTGCGAACAGTACGCGCCGCTTCAGCAAATTTGCTCCTTGAACCAGCCATATCTGCGAAAATTATAAAGTAAGACAGTTTGAAATCTAAAAGAAGACAGAAAGAAAAGGTACCATAATCTTTAGCCAGGGAGGTGCTTTCTCCAAGGCTGGGAAGGCTGAGCAGGTGAGGACTCTGAGTCTAGCTTACATGCAAGTGACTCTGCCAAGACAAAATGACATTCCTCACCACTTGCGTAATGTCCATTTTGTTTGGGGACTTAGCCTTTGTCAAGAGAAAAGCTAAAGCCTCGTCCTCATCCCTCCTCGAACAAACCCCATCCTTCCTCAATTCCACCCAAAAGGGCCAGCTTGTTTGAAGGCGCCCAAAATCCTAGGCGTCTAGTGACGAAAGACAAAAAAAAAAAACTTGTTGTTCCACCGCTTTTGTAACGACTCGGAAACCGGACCGCTACCGGCGCTAGGATCCAGATCGGCATAAGGCCGCCGGGACCCGTAGCAAGCCTAACATACATCCTGTATACCTGTTAAATCCCATACATGATCAAACATAAACATAAAACTTTAAACTTTTTCTTTCTTTTACCAAGCTCAACCTGTGCATGCACAATTCATAATCATAAAACCCCACATTGGAGCCCTCATCAAATGCTCCAATGGGGTAACATCTCATACATTAAGCTTAGTTTACATAAACATCATTAAAAATTTTCATTAAAAAGATCATGTGAAAAAAGGATTAACTTTACACACTAGGGTCAAGCACAACTCTAAACCTCAATATACATCATTACATTACGTTAATGAACTATACATCACATTACATTATTTTCATGTCCACATCTAGCTATTACATAAAATTTGACTTTACTCTTGCTGACATTCTAATCTAGCCCGTACCTGCAAATCTGGGGGATTAAGGGAATGGGGTGAGCTACTAGAGCCCAGTGAGCAGAATAATAAAACATTATATTTAAAGTTCATGCTTTCATGGAATGCATCACATCACATCACAAACAAATCACATTAAGGATGAACTTGTCACCAATAGCCCACTACACATTCCAATAGTGCCAGGGGCGTAGAATGGGCCTCACTGGTCTTTCTCTTACGTAGTGCCAGGGGCATAGAATGGGCCTCACTGGTCTTTCATACCATATCATCACTATCTCATACCATATCATATCATAGTGCGGGCTAAAGGATCATCCAACATTCATCCACTTCAACAACATAATATGTAATGCAACATATTCGTGATTTCTAATGCAAGCACCCTAATATATCTCATGGCATTCATGATGCGTGAATCATGCTAAAACTTTCATTATTTACTTTGAAATGTAAAGAGTCATTCTACTCACCTCTGACTAGCTCTGACAAGACACTGAAGCAGCTAACTCACTGCTGGGGTCCTCGGTTCCTCGGGTCCGAACCTACACAGGTGGACTCAAATGAGGGACCTAACATACATGAACATGACTCTAAAATACTCCTTAAAAACCCCCCTAAATACCTTAAAACAATCATAGGAATCATGCAAAGGAAGGCTGAACAGGGTACTTTCGGCTGCAGGTTTGGCGGCCGAAAGTCCCTCCAGAGCCGAAACTCAGCCACTTTCGGCAGCACCTTCGGCGGCCGAAAGTCCCTTCTAGAGACGAAACTCATGCATGTTCGGCGGCACCTTCGGTGGCCGAATCTCCCCTTCAGAGCCGAAAGTCCACTTTCGAGGGCAGGGTTTGACAGCCAAAGGCTGGTCTCCACAGGCAGGTTCGGCGGCCGAAAGTCCTTCGGCTGCCGAACCTGAGTTCTTCCAAAGGGCAGAACTCAGCCTCCACATGCACATTTTTCCTCCCAAACCATTCAAACATGCATTTACCTATTCTACAACATGCATACACAAGCAAATCAGCATTTAGGGGTCTCAAACTATCCTAAACCCCAACACAAACACAAAAGGCAACTCAAACAACATACATTACTCATAAACTCAACATTAACCCTAACATGCAATCAACTAACTTACACATGCATTTCTACCCCATAAACTTCATAAAACTTATTTAAAACATACAAGAAAGGTAGGATCTAGGCTTACCTCTTAAAGATCGAGAGGAAAGACGATCCTAACTTGGAGATGGGAGAAATCTAGCTCCTTGGACCTCCAAGCTCCAAAACTCGCTCTAAGCTTCAAAAATCTTCAAAACCAAGTTAAAACTTATTAAAACTCGAAAGATTTGAGGAAGAACATCAAAACCAACCATGGGAGGGCATGGACTCACCGTTGGCCGAAAATAAGGGAGAAAGCTCGCCTATTTTCTGCCATGGGTCCTTTTATAGGTGGCAAGCCAGGCCACCTTCGGGAGCCAAAGGCAACTCCAAAATGCATGCATGTTCGGCGGCCGAACATGAGGTTCGGCGGCCGAACATGAGCCACATTCGGAAGCCTAACATGCCCCCCTAAACTATCCCACGTTCGGCGGCTGAACTTGAGGTTCGACGGCCGAACTTGGAAATGCCTCCATGGTCTTTTTCATTCAAAACTCAATTTCTTTCTTACTTAAAACCTTAAAATACATCACAACATCTTATGAAAACATGATTTTACCCTTCTAGAGGTTTTCGACATCCGAGATTCCACCGGACGGTAGGAATTCCGATACCAGAGTCTAGCCGGGTATTACATTCTCCCCCCCTTAAGAACATTCATCCTCGAATGTTCACCAAACAACACATGCATAGCATAAAACATGGGCATACATACAAAACACATAACACTTACCTTAAAAGAGATGAGGATATTGCTGGAGCATGGACTCCCGTGTCTGCCAGGTACACTCTTCGATATTGTGGTGATTCCAAAGAACTTTCACCATCGAAATTTCCTTGTTTCTTAGCTTTCTGATCTGGGTGTCTAGGATCCGCACCGGCTGGTCAACATAGGTGAGATCTCCAAGGATCTCCACATCAGGCTCACTGAGAACCTTGCCTGGATTCGACACGAACTTCCGTAACATGAAAACATGGAAAACCGGATGGATTCTCTCCATTGAAGCCGGTAAGTCCAACTTGTACGATACATTCCCAATCTTTTGCAAGATTTCAAAGGCTCCGATGTACCATGGAGCTAGCTTACCTTTCTTCCCGAACCGAATCACCCCTTTCATCGGAGACACTTTGAGCAATACCAAATCCCCCTCCTGAAACTCTACTTGCCTTCTGCGGATATCTGCATAACTCTTCTGCCTGCTCACAGCAGTTCTGATCCTTTCTCTGATTATGGGCACCACTCTACTGGTGATCTCTACTAGCTCAGGCCCTGCTAAGGCCCTTTCTCCAAGTTCCTCCCAGCACACAAGTGACCTGCACTTCCTTCCATACAAAGCTTCATAGGGAGTCATCCCAATGCTAGCATGATAGCTGTTATTGTAGGCAAACTCCACCAAAGGTAGATGCTGCCTCCAAGAACCGCCAAAATCTAGCACACACATTCTGAGCATATCTTCTATAGTCTAGATGGTCCTCTCTGACTGTCCGTCAGTCTGTAGATGGAAAGCAGTGCTAAAATCTAACCTGGTACCCATAGCACTCTGCAGACTCCGCCAAAACTTGGAGGTGAACTAGGGTCCTCTATCAGACACTATTGAAATAGGAGCCCCATGCAACCTGACCACTTCATCAACAAACACCTGCGCTAACTTGTCCACAGAATAGCCACTCCTGACATGGATGAAGTGAGCAGATTTGGTCAGTCTGTCCACAATCACCCATATGGAGTCCAATCTGTTGGACGTTGCCGGTAACCCCACCACGAAGTTCATAGCTATATTCTCCCCTTTCCACTCTGGAATCGGCAGTGGGTTAAGCATTCCAGCCTGCTTCTGATGTTCCAGCTTCACCCTTTGACATACTTCGCAGGCTGACACGAACTGTGCCACTTCTCTTTTCATAGCTGGCCACCAATAAACTCTTTTTAGATCCTGATACATCTTGGTGGCTCCAGGGTGAACACTGTATCTGGCATTATGAGCCTCTCTCATAATGTCTCCCTTCAGACCCACGTGATCTGGTACACACAATCTATTCCCATAGCGGAGGATCCCCTTGCTGTCGAATCTGAACTCTACATTCTTGCCTGACTGAACAATCCTGGCAATCTTCACTAACTCTGGGTCCTCATGCTGTTTCTGAGCCACCTGTTCCAGAAACATAGGTGTCACTCTCATCTGGGCTATCAAAGCACCTGTACCAGACAACTCCAACTGTAGACCTTCATTAATGAGCTTATGAAACTCTTTCACCACCGGCCTCCTCTCTGCTGTGATATGGGATAGATTGCCAAGTGATTTCCGGCTTAGGGCGTCTGCCACAACATTCGCCTTACCCAGATGGTATTGAATCTTACAATCATAGTCACTAAGCAGTTCTACCCATCTTCTTTGTCTCAGGTTCAACTCTCTCTGACTCAAGTTGTACTGCAAGCTTTTATGATTCGTGAAGATCTCACATTTAACCCCATAGAGGTAATGCCTCCACATCTTGAGTGCAAAGATTACTGCTGCCATCTCTAGGTCATGTGTAGGGTAATTCAACTCATGCTTCTTCAACTGCCTAGAAGCATAAGCAATCACCCTTTCATTCTGCATCAGCACACAACCCAGTCCCACTCGGGATGCATCACAATACACTGTGAAGTCTTCATTACTAGTTGGCAGAGCTAACACCGGTGCCGACGTCAACCTTTTCTTCAGCTCTTCAAAGCTCTCTTCACACTGATCAGTCCACACAAACCTCTGGTTCTTCTTAGTTAGCCTGGTCATAGGAGTTGCAATCTTAGAGAAGTCCTGAACGAACCTCCTGTAGTAACCTGCCAAACCCAAAAAGCTCTTGATCTCTGTCACTGTAGTGGGTCTAGGCCAATTAGCTATGGCTTTCACCTTCTTGGGGTCCACTTCTATTCCATTTTCTGACACCACATGCCCCAAGAAAGAAATGCTCCTCAACCAGAACTCACACTTGGAGAACTTGGCATACAAGCCGTGTTCCCTCAAGGTTTGCAAGACTAACCTCAAATGATGGGCATGCTCCTCTGCATTCCTGGAATACACTAAGATATCATCTATGAAGACAATAACAAAGTGATCCAGATACTGACTAAACACTCTGTTCATGAGATCCATGAATGCTGCAGGGGCATTGGTTAACCCGAACGGCATTACATGGAACTCATAGTGCCCATATCTGGTTCTGAATGCCGTCTTCGGCACATCCTCTTCTCTTATTCTCAGCTGATGGTACCCGGATCTCAGATCTATCTTGGAGAAACAACCTGC
Source organism: Manihot esculenta (assembly GCF_001659605.2). Taxonomy (NCBI): domain Eukaryota; kingdom Viridiplantae; phylum Streptophyta; class Magnoliopsida; order Malpighiales; family Euphorbiaceae; genus Manihot; species Manihot esculenta. The sequence goes on from NC_035166.2 coordinate 30,410,332, forward strand.
TCCTGCTAGCTGGTCAAATAGATCGTTGATCCTCGGCAACGGGTACTTGTTCTTGGTAGTGACTTTGTTCAACTGCCTGTAGTCGATACAAAGTCTGAGGGATCCATCCTTCTTCTTCACAAACAGCACTGGAGCATCCCAAGGTGAGGTACTCGGTCGGATGAAACCCTTGTCTACCAGCTCTTGCAACTGCTCCTTAAGCTCCTTCAATTCTTCTGGCGCCATCCTGTAGGGAGGGATAGAGATCGGTCTGGTTCCAGGCATCAATTCAATTTCGAACTCTATCTCCCTAGCAGGTGGTAAACCTGACAGCTCGTCTGGAAAGACATCTAAAAACTCACTGACCACGGGCACTGAGGCAGGCTCTCTAACATGACTATCCAGCTCTCTCACATGAGCTAGAAAACCCTAACAATCCCTCCTGAGTAACCTACGAGCCTGTAAGGCTGATATCAAACCTCTAGGTGTACCCCTCCTGTCTCCTCTGAAGACAACCTCTGACCCATCCTGACATCTGAACCTGACTACCTTGTCTCTGCAGTCCAAGGTAGCACCATGGGTAGATAGCCAATCCATCCCTAGAATGACGTCAAAATCTGTCAAATCTAGAACTACAAGGTCGGTTGAAAGGCATCTTCCCTCAACAAAAACTGGACTACACTGGCAGACTAACTCTACCACTAACGGGTCACACTTGGGTCCACTGATCCATAGGGGACACTCTAACCCAGAGACCATCAAACCCAGCCTCTCGATGGCTCTCGGAGCAATAAAAGAATGAGATGCACCAGGGTCCATTAAGGCATAAACATCTGAACAACCAATGATGAGATTACCTGACACCACGGTGTTTGATGCATTTGCCTCCTTCTGTGTCATGGTGAAGATCCGTGCTGGAGCTGATGGACCTTCACCCTTGAAACCCGCTGAAGAAGAGGCTGCCCCTCTCCCTCTGCCTCTGCCACTGGCCTGCGTCGCGGCTGGAGCTACTGGCTGAGCCACACTATAACAGCCCGAAAATCGGACCGCTACCGGCGCTAGGATCCAGATCGACTTAAGGTCGCCGGGACCCGTAGCAAGCCTAACATCCATCCTGAATACCTGTTAAATCCCATACATGATCAAACATAAACATGAAACTTTAAACTTTTTCTTTCCTTTACCAAGCTTAACCTGTGCATGCACAAACCCATGAACAAAAAACCCCACACTGGAGCCCTCATCAAATGCTCCAATGGGGTAACATATCATACATTAAGCTTGGTTTGCATAAAACATCATTAACATTTGAGAAGGATCATGTGCCAAAAGGGATTAACCATACATGACTAGGGCAAAGCACAACTCTAACCATGACATGTCATTACATAGCCTTACATTTCAATACATACTTTTACATCATTTCATAACTTTACAAATACATCATGTCCACTACTATCCTATTACATAATCATAACCATAACCATAACCTGCTGACCTCCTGAACTATCTCTGACCCTGCAAACCTAGGGTTAGGGAAGAGGGGTGAGCTAAAAAGCCTAGTGAGCAGAACTAAATAGAAAAACAGCTTATTATATCATATGCTTTCATGACATGCATCACATCGCAAACAATACACATCAAGAATGAATTTGTCACCAATAGCCCTCTACATATAGATGTCATATCATAACAAGTTCAGAAATGCTCTATGCCAGGGGCGATACGGCCACGCCTGGACTTCACATACTCTATGCTAGGGGCGATACGGCCACACCTGGTCTTTCCATCATATATCATGTCATACATGTCATATCGTATCATATCATGTCATACTGAGGGCTAATGGATCATCCAAAATCCATCCACATCATCATCATCGTATTATGCAATGCAACATATTCGTGATCTCTAATGCAACAACCTATTACATAACATAGTATTCGTGATGCATGAACATGCTTTAAACATTTAATTTCTTTAATATTAAAAGAGTTATGTTCTACTCACCTTTGACTAGCTCAGGATTGACTCTGAAGCAGCTAACACTGCCAAACACCTTGGTTCCTCGGGTCCAATCCTACACAGGTGGACTCCAGTGAGGTGCCAAACACACTCTAAACAACTCATAAACAACTCCCCAAAAACCCCCTAAAACATCCTCAAAACATGCATAGAAAACAACCATGAAATGGCTGGACAGGGCACTTTCGGCCGCACTTTCGGCGGCCGAAGGTCCCTTCCAGAGCCGAAAGCCATGCAGGTTCAGCGGCAAGTTCGGCGGCCAAAGCCTGGCTCCAGATCCAAAAGTCAGGCACTTTCAGCGGCCGAAAATCACCTTCGGCGGCCGAAAGTCTACTCCAGATCCGAAACACAACTTTCGGGGGCAAGGTTTGGAGGCCAATCCATGCATCTATAGGCAGGTTCGGCGACTGAAACCACCTTCGGCGGCCGAATCTGAGTTCATCAGAACTCAGCCTCCCGTGCATACCAGCCTCCAAAACTTTACCAAACACCCCAAACAAGCACCCAACCTCTTAAAAACATGCATAAACCCTTAACCATACACAAAGGAGCTTAAACAAGCTTAAACTCCAACAAAGAACATCATAGAGCATACATAAAGAGCTTATGATCCACATAAGCCAAAACCATCAAAACTACTCAAAACCTCACTTGCTCTCTCCCAATCATGCATACACTCTCCCACATGCATGAAGGAGCATAAACATTTGTCTAAACCCCCAACAATCATCACATAAACATATATTGGGCATAAAACCCACATAAATCCTAACATGCATATCTACCCATAATCAACCATCAAAACATCTTTAAACTTACTTAAAACTTCATTAAAACATAAGGAAAGCAAGGATCTACACTTACCTCTTGAAGATCAAGGGGTGGTGCGATCCCTAACTCGGAGGTGTGGAGGATCCAAGCTCCAAAAGCCTCCAAGCTCCCAAAACTCCTATTTAAGCTTCAAAACTTCAAAACAAGGGTAGAACTCATGAAAACTTGAGGGATGGGTAGAGAAAGCATGAAAACGACCAAAGGAGTACAAAAACTCACCTGAGCTCGAGAATGGGGAGAAAACTCGCCCATTTCCGATCTGAGGGCTCTTTATAGGTGGCCTGGTCAACAACCTTCGGCAGCCTAATGTGCCCCCTAAACTCATGCATGTTCGGCGGCCGAACTTGAGGTTCGGCGGCCAAACCTTGGTTCATTCAAACAAAGCTTTCGGAGGCCAAAAGCGCTCCCGAAACCTTCCCATGTTCGGCGGCCGAACCTGGCAAATGCCTCCTTGGTCTTTTCTTTTCAAAACTCACTTCTTTTTCATTTAAAACCATGAAATCAGTAAAAACATTTTAGAAACCACATTTTACCCCTCTAGAAGACTCTGGCATCATCAAAATTCCAGATTCCAATGGAAATTCCGCCGGAATGTAGGGATTCCGATGCTGAAATCTAGCCGGGTATTACACACACTACCAGAAGTTGTCTGCTGGGACTGTGCCACAAAAGCTGCTCTAGGACACTTCCGTGCCATGTGTCCCTCCTGCCCACATCTGAAGCAGGTTGTCGTCCCAAACCGACATACTCCTTTGTGTGGCTTCCCACACTTCATACATACTGCATTGTCTGCACCTGAGCTCGAGCCACCTCCTAATCCCAGACCTGACTTGATCTTGTTCCAGAACTTGTTCTTCTTTGACTTTTTGGTGGTACTGCTCCACCTCTTACTTCCTGAACTCAAAGAAGAGGGATCTAATTTTCCCCCACCTGGGGTCTTGGAACCAGAAGGCTGTGCCACTGACTGTTTAACTTTTCCCTCGATTATTGCACTAGCCTCCATTCTCCGGGCCATATCCACTATGGCATGGAAACTCTCCCTCTTTGCTGACTGGATCAAGGAGGAATACCTGGAATGAAGCCTCATGATATACCTCCTAGCCTTCTTCTGATCTGTGTCAAGATTTTGCCCAGCAAACGGCAACAGCTCCAAGAATCTATCTGTATACTCATCCACACTCATCTCCTCTGTCTGCCTCAACTGCTCGAATTCAATCATCTTCAACTCCCTTGAGCTATCAGGGAAAGCCCATCCTGCAAACTCATTCGCAAACTCCTCCCATGATAGGCTATCCAACCTCGGGTTCACATAGTTTTTAAACCACTTTCGGGCCTTCTTGTACTTCAGTGTGAATCCAGCCATTTGAATGGCTCTACTATCATCAGCTCCTATCTCATCTGTAATCATCTTGACCCTCCCAAGATACTCAAACGGGTCATCACCTGTTTCATACTGGGGAGCACCCAGCTTCATGTAATCGGTCATCTTGACCTTGCTCCCTCCAGATGAGCTAGGCTTAGGTACTTGGATTTCTGGTTCTGTTGGTGGTGGAGGAGGTGCAACATCCCCTGGGTTAGGGTTAGTTGTACCTGGATAAAAGAATGGGGGTGGGTACATAGGGTACTGTGGGTATGGTGGGTAGAAAGGTGGGTATGGCATGTGAGAAGGGTAAGGGTTAAAACTGGGGTTGTAACATCCTCTGGGCCCACACCAGTGAATATTGTCCGCTTTGGGTCAAGGGATTGAAACCCTGTCATCCCTCACGGGTTTGTTTCTGGGTCAAGAGATTTACTACCCTGTCTTCCCAAAACGCGTCCACTGGGGTCTTTTGGGCATAGGCTTATAAGGCCCTCTCCCTTTTAACCTCTTTCTGATGTGGGATACTTTTAATCCACCTACATGGGGTTCCTTCCCCCCATAAGGCCTGAGTGTCCTCACTCAGCACACCGTACTCATGAGGCCCAGGCTCTGATACCAATTGTAACATCCTTTGGGCCCACACCAGTGAATATTGTCTGCTTTGGGTCAAGGGATTGAAACCCTGTCTTCCCTCACGGGTTTGTTTCTGGGTCAAGGGATTTACTACCCTGTCTTCCCAAAACGCGTCCACTGGGGTCTCTTGGGCATAGGCTTATAAGGCCCTCTCCCTTTTAACCTCTTTCCGATGTGGGATACTTTTAATCCACCCGAAAATCGGACCGCTACCGGCGTTAGGATCCAGATCGGCTTAAGGCCGCCGGGACCCATAGCAAGCCTCACATACAACCTGTACCTGTTTAATCCCATACATGGTCAACATATACATAAAAATTTTGAACTTTCACATTCCTTTACCAAACTTAACCTGTGCATGCACAACTCATGAGCATAACCATCAACCCCACACTGGAGTCCTCATCAATACTCCAATGGGGTAACATAACATATAATAAGCTTGGTTTACATAAACAATGATAAAACATTTTATATACCATGTACAAAGGGATTAACCAACATACTAGGGTCAAGCACAACTATAAACCTCAATAGACATCATTACATTACATTATTGTACTATGCTTTACATTACATCATGTTCATGTCCACAACTAGCTATTACATAAAACATGACTTCTAATCCTGTTGACTTCCTGGACTAGCCCGTACCTGCAAACCTGGGGGATTAAGGGAGTGGGGTGAGCTACTAGAGCCCAGTGAGCAGAATAATAAAACATTATATTTAAAATTCATGTTTTCATGGAATGCATCACATCACAATCAAATCACATCAATGATGAACTTGTCACCATTTAGCCCTCTACACAGTCCTATCATGCCAGGAGCGTAGTGCAGGCACACCTGGACTTCCATATCATATCATACATATCCAATCGTGTCGGGGGTGTAGTGTAGGCATGCCCGGACTTTCTCTTACATAGTACCAGGGGTGTAGTGCAGACACGCCTGGACTTCCATATCATATCATCATTATATCATGTCATAACATACGAGGGCTAATGGATCATTCAAAGCTCATCCGCACCAACATCATATTATGCAATGCAACATATTCATGAATTCTAATGCAAACAACCTAATATATCTCATGGCATTTGTGATGCATGAACATGCTCAAAACTGATTTATTTACTTTGAAGTATAAGAGTTATTCTACTCACCTCAGGCTAGCTCTGAAAGACACTAAAGCAGCTAACTCACTGCTGGGTCCTCGGTTCCTCGGGTCTGAACCTACATAGGTGGACTCAAATGAGGGACCAAACATACAAGAACATGACTCTAAAATACTCCCCAAAAACCCCCTAACACACCTTAAAACAATCATAGAAAACATGCAAAGGAAGGCTGAACAGGGCACTTTCAATGGCAAGTTCAGCGGCCGAAAGTCCCTCCAGAGCCGAAAGTCATGCACCTTCGGCGGCCGAAGGTTCCTTCCAGAGACGAAACTCATGCATGTTCGGCGGCACCTTCGGCGGCCGAAACTCCCTTCCAGAGCCGAAAGTCCACTTTCGGGGGCAGGGTTCGGCAGCCAAAGGCTGGCCTCCACAGGCAGGTTCGGCGGCCGAAAGTCCCTTCGGTTGCCGAACCTGAGTTCTTCCAAAGGGCAGAACTTAGCCTCCACAATGCACATTTGCCTCCCAAACTATTCCAACTCAAAACCAACACTACCAAAACATGCATACATACTTCCATAAGCAAAAAGGGGTCTCAAACTAGCCTAAACCCCAACCAAAACACATCAAACATACATATACAACATACATTGTCAAAAACTCAACATTAACCGAAAAACTCAATATTAACCTAAACATGCATTTCTACCCCATAAACTTCATAAAACTTGTTTAAAACATACAAGAAAGGTAGGATCTAGGCTTACCTCTTGAAAATCGAGAGGAGAGACGATCTAACTCAGAGATGGGGAGAAATCAACTCTTTGGTCTCCAAGTTCCCAAAACTCTATCTTTGCTAAAAAATCTTCAAAACCAAGTTGAAAACTCATAAAAATTAGAAGAGATTTGAAGGAAGAACACAAGATCGGCAAGGGGATGACGGAGACTCACCTTGTCCAGGAATGGGGAGAAAAAGCTCGCCCGTTTTGGATAGGGGACCCCTTTATAGGTGGCTGGCTAGGCCACTTTCGAGGGCCTAACGTGCCTCCGCATGCATGCCATGTTCGGCGGACGAACCTGGGTTTTTCCTTCATTCCCTTTCTTTCTTTTCTTTAAAACTTTAACTAAAAAATAATCTTTAAAAAAATATGAAAAACATTTGTAGAAACATGATTCTACCCTTCTAGAGATTTTCGACATCCGAGATTCCACCGGACGGTAAGAATTCCGATACCGGAGTCTAGCTAGGTATTACATTCTTCCCCCCTTAAGAACATTCGTCCCCGAATGTTCACCAAACAACACATGCAAAACATAAAACATCAACACACATACAAAACACATAAAACTCACCTTAGAAGAGATGAGGATATTGCTGGAGCATGGACTCCCGTGTCTCCCAGGTACACTCCTCTATGTTGTGGTGATTCCAAAGGACTTTCACCATCGGAACTTCCTTGTTCCTTAGCTATCTGATCTGGGTGTCTAGGATCCGTACTGGCTGCTCAACATAGGTGAGATCTTCTTGGATCTCCACATCAGGCTCACTAAGAACCTTGCTCGGATCTGACACAAATTTCCTCAACATGGAAACATGGAAAACCAGATGGATTCTCTCCATTGAAGTAGGTAAGTCCAACTTGTACGATACATTCCCAATCTTTTGCAAGATTTCAAAGGGTTCGATGTACCGTGGAGCTAGCTTACCTTTCTTCCCGAATCGAATCACCCCTTTCATCGGAGACACTTTGAGCAATACCAAATCCCCCTCCTGAAACTCTACTTGCCTTCTGCGGATATCTGCATAACTCTTTTGCCTACTCACAGCAGTCTTGATCCTTTCTCTGATTATAGGCACCACTCTGCTGGTGATCTCTACTAGCTCAGGCCCTGCCAAGGCCCTTTCTCCAACTTTCTCCCAGCAGACAGGTGACCTGCACTTCCTTCCATACAAAGCCTCATAGGGAGCCATCCCTATGCTAGCATGATGGCTGTTATTGTAGGCAAACTCCACCAAAGGTAGATGCTGCCTCCAAGAACTGCCAAAATCTAGCACACACATTCTGAGCATATCCTCTATTGTCTGGATGGTCCTTTCTGATTGTCCATCCATCTGTGGATGGAAAGCAGTGCTAAAATCCAACCTGGTACCTATAGCATTCTGCAGACTCTACCAAAACCTGGAGGTAAACTGAGGTCCTCTATCAGACACTATTGAAACAGGAACCCCATGCAACCTGACAACCTCATCAACATACACCTGCGCCAACTTGTCCACAGAATAGCCACTCTTGACAGGGATGAAGTGAGCAGATTTGGTCAGTCTGTCCACAATCACCCATATGGAGTCCAATCTGTTGGACGTTGCCGGTAACCCCACTACGAAGTCCATAGCTATATTCTCCCATTTCCACTCTGGAATAGATAGTGGGTTGAGCATTCCAGCCGGCTTCTGATGTTCCAGCTTCACCCTCTGACATACTTTGCAGGCTGACACAAACTGTGCCACTTCTCTTTTCATAACTGGCCACCAATAAACTCTCTTCAGATCTTGGTACATTTTCGTGGCTCCAGGGTGAACACTGTATCTGGCATTATGAGCTTCCTTCATAATGTCTCCCTTCAGACCCACGTCATCTAGTACACACAATCTATTCCCATAGCGGAGGATCCCCTTGCTGTCAAATCTGAACTCTTCGTTCTTGCCTGACTGAACAGTCCTGGCAATCTTCACTAACTCTAGGTCCTCGTGCTGTTTCTGAGCCACCTGTTCCAGAAACACAGGTGTCACTCTCATTTGGGCTATCAAAGCACCTATACCAGACAACTCCAACTGCAAATCTTCGTTAATGAGCTCGAAGAACTGCCTCACCACTGGTTTCCTCTCTGCTGAAATATGAGATAGACTGCCAAGTGATTTCCGGCTTAGGGCGTCTGCCACAACATTCGCCTTACCCGGATGGTACTGAATCTTGCAATCATAGTCACTAAGCAGTTCTACCCATCTCCTTTGCCTCAGATTCAACTCTCTCTGACTCAAGATGTACTGCAGGCTCTTATGATCTGTAACGACCCGGAAATCCGACCCGTTACCGGCGCTAGGATCCAGATCGGCTTAAGGCCGCCGGGACCCGTAGCAAGCCTACATACTTCCTGTATACCTGTTTAATCCCATACATGATCAACAAACATACTTAAGAATTAAAACTTTTCTTTTTCTTCATACACCAAACTCAACCTGTGCATGCACTGTATTCATCATATACATAAACATTAATCCCTCTGTGGGATTTCATCAAAGCCTCAATGGCAATATAAAATCTGTGTTGAGTTGGTTCACATACACATCATATAATAAGATCATGTACATACCAAGGGATTAACATATACTATGGTCAAGCACAAATCTATCCTCAGTAACATAATTACATAAACATAACTGTTCAAACTTTACATTACATTCTTATCATATGTCATGTCCACATACTCTAGCTATTACATACATATGACTTGACTTCACTCTAGCTGACTTATTGATCTCTCCTGTACCTGCAACTCTGGGGATAATGGGAGTGGGGTGAGCTAAAAGCCCAGTGAGCGGAAACTAAAAACATTTGTTTTAATTCCTCCATTTTTAGGTACATTATTATTCATTTTTATTTTTATTATCAAATAACTTTTATTTTCATTCTTTTTCTTATTCATGCTTTCATGTATGCGTCATAACACAAACATTTCACAACAAGGATGAACTTGTCACCATTTAGCCCCTATCCTTCTTACTTATACATGCCGGGGGCGTAGAGCCGTAGCAGGCACACCCGGACTTCCATCATCAATCATAGTGCCAGGGGCGTAGAGCCGTAGCAGGCACACCTGGACTCACATAGGCTATCATGTCATACGAGGGCTAATGGATCATTCAATGTTCATCCACATCAACAACAAATTATGCAATGCAACATATTAGTGCGTTCTAATGCAAGCAACCTAATATTGCATGGCATAATGATGCATGGGCAATGCTTTATGATTCATTCATTTATTCAATTATTTTAAAACTTAAGGGGTTGTTCCACTCACCTGGTAACTGAAGCTTGACAACGAACTCTGAACAACTATCTCACAACCGGGGGTCTCGGTTCCTCGGGTCCGAACCTACACAGGTGGACTCAAATGAGGCACCAAACATACATGAACGTGACTCTGAAAAGCTCCCCAAAAACCCCCTAAAACATCCTGAAAACATCACATGAAAACATGCAAGAAATGGCTGAACAGGGCACTTTCGGCGGCAGGTTCGGCGGCCGAAAGTCCCTCTGCAGCCGAAAGTCATGCAGGTTCGGCGGCACTTTCGGCGGCCGAACCTCCCAGACAGAGACGAACCTTGAGTTTCGGGGGCAGGCTTCGGCAGCCGAAACTGCCTCCACAAGGGGGTTCGGCGGCCGAAAGTCACTTCGGCGGCCGAACCTGAGTTTCTGCCGAAGGGCAGAAACTTGGCTCCCTTGTGTCCACAGCCTCCAAAACGCCTCAAAACCTGCATAAACTTGATTCTACTCATGCATACACATCATACCAGTTCCTAGGGGCCTCATACAAACATATGCCCCAACTACAACACTTCAAACACACATCAAGCAAGCCACATTGTTCCAAAAAATCACATAAACCTAACATATGCTCAACTAACTCTAACATGCTTCTCTACCCCTTAAAACTTCATGAAACTCATTTAAAACATACATTGAGCTTAAGATCGGCTCTTACCTCTTGAAGATCGAGGAAGAGATGACTCAACTCGGAGATCCAAGCACGAGAGCTCCTGAGTTTCCAAAGCTCCAAAACTTGCCTTTAAAGCTTAAAACTTGCAATGTGGGTTTAAAACTCAAGAAAGATGGAGGAGATCTAGTGAAAGAACACAAGATTTGAGGAGAGGGAGATTGGAAGCTTGTTGTGGCCGAAAATGGGAGAAAACCTCGCCCATTTCGGCTAAGGGTCCCTTTTATAGTGGCTGGCCAGGCCACGTTCGGGGGCCGAAGGTGCCTCCGCATGCATGCAAGGTTCGGCGGCCGAACTTGGAGTTCGGCGGCCGAACCTGCATTTCCCTCACTCAAAACTTTCGGGCGCCTAAAGTCCCTCCGAAAGCATGCATGTTCGGCGGCCGAACCTCAAAGTTCGGCGGCCGAACCTGGGTTTTCCTCCAAAGATTTTTCATGCAAAAACTCATTTAATTCTTACTTAAAAATATAAAAACATTTCATAAAATCATGGTTTTACCCTTCTAGAGGTTTCCGACATCCGAGGTCCCACCGGACGGTAGGGATTCCGATACCGGAGTCTAGCCGGGTATTACATTCTCCCCCCCTTAAGAACATTCGTCCCCGAATGTTCCTCAACTAACATATAAAGCATGGCATCAATCATAGCATACAACATGGCATACAATATCTCACACATACAACACATAGAACAACTAACACTCACCTCAAAACAGATGGGGGTATTGCTGGAGCATGGACTCCCGTGTCTCCCATGTGCATTCCTCTAAGTTGTGGTGGTTCCAAAGGACCTTTACCATCGGGATTTCCTTGTTCCTCAACTTTCTGATCTGAGTGTCTAGGATCCGCACTGGCTGTTCTACATAGGTGAGATCCTCATGGATCTCCATATCAGGCTCACTAAGAACCTTGCCCGGATCTGACACGAACTTCCTCAACATGGAAACATGGAAAACCGGATGGATTCTCTCCATAGAAGCAGGCAAGTCCAGCTTGTACGATACATTCCCAATCCTTTGCAGGACTTCAAAGGGTCCAATGTACCGCGGAGCTAGCTTACCCTTCTTACCAAACCGAACCACCCCTTTCATCGGAGACACCTTGAGCAATACTAGATCCCCCTCCTGAAACTCTACCTGTTTCCTGCGGATGTCTGCATAACTTTTCTGCCTGCTGGTGGCAGTCTTTATCCTTTCTCTGATCATGGGCACCACCCTGCTGGTAATCTCTACAAGCTCAGGCCCTGCTAAGGACCTCTCTCCTACCTCTTCCCAGCAAACGGGTGACCTGCACTTCCTCCCATATAAAGCTTCATATGGAGCCATCCCTATGCTAGCATGATAGCTGTTATTGTAGGCAAACTCCACCAAAGGTAGATGTTGCTTCCAAGAACCGCCAAAATCTAGCACGCACATTCTGAGCATATCTTCTACGGTCTGGATGGTCCTCTCTGACTGTCCGTCTGTCTGTGGGTGGAAGGCAGTACTGAAGTCTAATCTGGTACCCATAGCGTTCTGCAGACTCCGCCAAAACCTGGAGGTGAACTGGGGCCCTCTATCTGACACTATAGATACCGGGACCCCATGCAGTCTGACAATCTCATCTACGTACACCTGCGCCAACTTGTCCACAGAGTAACCACTCCTGACAGGGATGAAGTGAGCAGATTTGGTGAGTCTGTCCACAATCACCCATATGGAGTCCAATCTGTTGGACGTCGCCGGTAACCCCACTACGAAGTCCATAGCTATGTTCTCCCATTTCCATTCTGGAATAGGTAGCGGGTTAAGCATTCCAGCCGGCTTCTGATGCTCTAATTTCACCCTCTGACACACATCGCAGGCTGACACGAACAGTGCCACGTCCTTCTTCATAGCTGGCCACCAATACACTCTCTTCAGATCCTGATACATCTTGGTGGCTCCAGGGTGAACACTATACCTGGTATTATGGGCTTCCCCCATAATATCTCCCTTCAGACCAATGTCATCTGGCACACATAATCTGTTCCCGTAGCGGAGGATCCCCTTATCATCAAATCTGAACTCACTATCTTTGCCTGACTGAACCGTCCTGGCAATCTTCACTAACTCTGGGTCCTCATGCTGTTTCTGAGCCACCTGCTCCAGAAACACTGGTGTTACCTTCATCTGTGCAATCAAAGCACCTGTGCCAGACAACTCCAACTGTAATCCCTCACTCATAAGTCTGTGGAACTCCTTCACCACCGGCCTCCTCTCTGCTGAAATGTGGGATAGACTGCCGAGTGATTTCCGGCTTAGGGCGTCTGCCACAACATTCGCCTTACCCGGATGGTACTGAATCTTGCAATCATAGTCACTCAACAGCTCTACCCATCTCCTCTGCCTCATGTTCAGTTCTCTCTGACTCAGGATGTATTGCAGGCTCTTATGATCTGTGAAGATCTCACACTTTACCCCATAAAGGTAATGCCTCCACATCTTGAGTGCAAAGATCACTGCTGCCATCTCTAGGTCATGTGTGGGGTAATTCAGCTCATGCTTCTTCAGCTGCCTAGAAGCATAAGCGATCACCCTCTCATTTTGCATTAGCACACAACCCAGTCCCACACGGGACGCATCACAATATACTGAGAAGTCATCATCACTTTTTGGCAGAGCTAACACCGGTGCTGAAGTCAACCTCCTCTTAAGCTCCTCAAAGCTTTCCTCACACTGATCGGTCCATATGAACTTTTGATTCTTCTTTGTCAATTTGGTCATAGGAGCAGCAATCTTTGAGAAGTCCTGAACGAACCTCCTGTAGTAACCTGCTAAACCCAAAAAACTTTTGATCTCTGTCACTGTGGTGGGTCTAGGCCAGTTAGCTACAGCCTCTATCTTCTTGGGGTCTACTTCAATACCCTGTTCTGACACAATGTGCCCCAAGAATGAAATGCTCCTAAGCCAAAACTCACACTTGGAGAACTTGGCATACAAGCCATGCTCTCTCAAGGTCTGCAAAACTATCCTCAGGTGATGGGCATGCTCCTCTGCATTTCTGGAATACACTAAGATATCATCTATGAAGACAATAACGAAGTGATCCAGATACTGACTGAATACTCTGTTCATGAGGTCCATGAATGCTGCAGGGGCGTTGGTCAACCCAAACGGCATCACAAGGAACTCATAGTGCCCATACCTGGTCCTGAAAGCTGTCTTCGGTACATCTTCATTCCTTATCCTCAACTGATGGTACCCTGATCTCAGATCTATTTTGGAGAAACAACTTGCCCCTGCTAGCTGGTCGAATAGATCGTCGATCCTCGGCAAAGGGTACTTGTTCTTGGTAGTGACCTTGTTCAACTGTCTGTAGTCGATACAAAGTCTAAGGGATCCATCCTTCTTCCTCACAAACAAAACCGGAGCACCCCAAGGTGAAGTACTCGGTCGGATGAAACCCTTATCTACCAGCTCTTGCAACTGTTCCTTCAGTTCTTTCAATTCAGCTGGTGCCATCCTGTAGGGAGGGATAGAGATCGGTCTGGTACCAGGCATTAACTCAATCTCGAACTCTATCTCCCTAGCAGGTGGTAACCCTGGCAGCTCGTCTGGGAAAACATCTAAGAACTCACTTACCACAGGCACTGAGGCGGGCTCTCTGACATGACTATCTAACTCCCTCACATGAGCTAGAAACCCCTGACATCCCCTCCTAAGCAACCTACGAGCCTGAAGAGCTGAGATCAGACCTCTAGGTGTACCCCTCTTGTCTCCTCTGAAGACGACCTCTGACCCATCCTGATCTCTGAATCTGACTACCTTGTCTCTACAGTCCAAGGTAGCACCATGGGTCGACAACCAATCCATCCCTAGAATGACGTCAAAATCTGTCAAGTCTAGAACCACAAGGTCGGCGGAAAGGCATCTTCCCTCTATGAAAACTGGACTACATTGGCAGACTGCCTCTGCCACTGACGGGTCACACTTGGGTCCACTGACCCATAGGGGACACTCTAACCCAGAGACCATCAATCCTACCCTCTCCACGACTCTCGGAGCAATAAAAGAATGAGATGCACCCGGGTCCATTAAGGCATACACATCAGAACAACCAATGATGAGATTACCTGCCACCACGGTGTTGGATGTGTTGGCCTCCTGCTGAGTCATAGTGAAGATCCGTGCCGGAGCTGATGGACCTTCACCTCTGTATCCTGCTGATGAAGAGGCTGACCCTCTCTCTCTGCCGACTGTACCAAAGAGGAATACCTGGAGTGCAGCCTCATAATATATCTCCTTGACTTCTTTTGATCTGTGTCCAAATTCAGCCCAGCATATGGCAACAACTCCAGGAACCTGTCTGTGTACTCGTCTATACTCATGTCATCAGTTTGCCTCAACTGCTCGAATTCTATCATCTTCAATTCCCTTGAACTATCAGGGAAAGCCCATCCTGCAAACTCGTTTGAAAACTCTTCCCAATTCATGCTGTCCACTCTCGGGTTCACATAATTCTTGAACCACTCCCGTGCCTTCTTGCACTTAAGCGTGAACCCGGCCATCTGAATGGCTCTACTGTCATCAGCCCCTATCTCATCTGTAATTGCCTTGACCCGCTCCAAATACACGAACGGATCATCACCGGTCTCAAACTGGGGAGCACCCAGCTTCATATAATCGGTCATCTTGACCTTGCTCCCTCCAGATGAGGTAGGTTTGGGTACTTGGGTTTCCGGGACAGTAGATACTGGTGGTGGTGGAGGTACAACATCCCCTGGGGTAGGGTTTGCTGTACTGGTAAAGGGAGGTGGAGGTGGGTACATGGGGTACTGAGAGTATGGTGGGTAGTAAGGTGGGTATGGCATATGTGGAGGATAAGGGCTAAAACTGGGGTAATCCGATGTACCTCCCATCGAATACCCTGGATGGTGTGAATAGGGTGGGTAGTGATGTGGCTGGACATAACTCGAGGCCTGAGTGCCTCCTTCTGATTCTCCCATGCCCTCTTCCGGCATGCTCACACCGAGACTGCCATCCCTCCTCTGGTCTACTTCCATATCCTCAGACATTCCTCCCTGCACTGTTCCCCTTACTGATCTGCTTCTTCCCAGATCTAAAGACCTTCTAGGGTCTCTAGCTACTCTGTCTCTGTTGGACCTACTGGACATTGCCCTAGGCAATGCTGGAGGACGGGCATCAGTGCCCTCGTCCTGAGGTGGCACTCCAGTCAATCGTGCAGATCGACGAGTTCCTCTCATTCTATCTTCTGAAAAACAGCACATAGCATAAACAATCATTAGCATCATATGGCTCATGTGGAAACACATGAACCCTCATCACATACATAGCATCACATCATAGCATTTATGCACATGCATATCATCATGGCATATCATATCATCATATTGACAGGACTCTACATCCTATCCTAGTGGACATGATTTTCCTAGTGTGCTTGACCTTCTAGAACATCTATGAGCCCGACACTCTAGGTCCGATCATATGAACCTAGGGCTCTGATACCACTCTGTAACGACCCGGAAATCCGACCCGTTACCGGCGCTAGGATCCAGATCGGCTTAAGGCCGCCGGGACCCGTAGCAAGCCTACATACTTCCTGTATACCTGTTTAATCCCATACATGATCAACAAACATACTTAAGAATTAAAACTTTTCTTTTTCTTCATACACCAAACTCAACCTGTGCATGCACTGTATTCATCATATACATAAACATTAATCCCTCTGTGGGATTTCATCAAAGCCTCAATGGCAATATAAAATCTGTGTTGAGTTGGTTCACATACACATCATATAATAAGATCATGTACATACCAAGGGATTAACATATACTATGGTCAAGCACAAATCTATCCTCAGTAACATAATTACATAAACATAACTGTTCAAACTTTACATTACATTCTTATCATATGTCATGTCCACATACTCTAGCTATTACATACATATGACTTGACTTCACTCTAGCTGACTTCTTGATCTCTCCTGTACCTGCAACTCTGGGGATAATGGGAGTGGGGTGAGCTAAAAGCCCAGTGAGCGGAAACTAAAAACATTTGTTTTAATTCCTCCATTTTTAGGTACATTATTATTCATTTTTATTTTTATTATCAAATAACTTTTATTTTCATTCTTTTTCTTATTCATGCTTTCATGTATGCGTCATAACACAAACATTTCACAACAAGGATGAACTTGTCACCATTTAGCCCCTATCCTTCTTACTTATACATGCCGGGGGCGTAGAGCCGTAGCAGGCACACCCGGACTTCCATCATCAATCATAGTGCCAGGGGCGTAGAGCCGTAGCAGGCACACCTGGACTCACATAGGCTATCATGTCATACGAGGGCTAATGGATCATTCAATGTTCATCCACATCAACAACAAATTATGCAATGCAACATATTAGTGCGTTCTAATGCAAGCAACCTAATATTGCATGGCATAATGATGCATGGGCAATGCTTTATGATTCATTCATTTATTCAATTATTTTAAAACTTAAGGGGTTGTTCCACTCATCTGGTAACTGAAGCTTGACAACGAACTCTGAACAACTATCTCACAACCGGGGGTCTCGGTTCCTCGGGTCCGAACCTACACAGGTGGACTCAAATGAGGCACCAAACATACATGAACGTGACTCTGAAAAGCTCCCCAAAAACCCCCTAAAACATCCTGAAAACATCACATGAAAACATGCAAGAAATGGCTGAACAGGGCACTTTCGGCGGCAGGTTCGGCGGCCGAAAGTCCCTCTGCAGCCGAAAGTCATGCAGGTTCGGCGGCACTTTCGGCGGCCGAACCTCCCAGACAGAGACGAACCTTGAGTTTCGGGGGCAGGCTTCGGCAGCCGAAACTGCCTCCACAAGGGGGTTCGGCGGCCGAAAGTCACTTCGGCGGCCGAACCTGAGTTTCTGCCGAAGGGCAGAAACTTGGCTCCCTTGTGTCCACAGCCTCCAAAACGCCTCAAAACCTGCATAAACTTGATTCTACTCATGCATACACATCATACCAGTTCCTAGGGGCCTCATACAAACATATGCCCCAACTACAACACTTCAAACACACATCAAGCAAGCCACATTGTTCCAAAAAATCACATAAACCTAACATATGCTTAACTAACTCTAACATGCTTCTCTACCCCTTAAAACTTCATGAAACTCATTTAAAACATACATTGAGCTTAAGATCGGCTCTTACCTCTTGAAGATCGAGGAAGAGACGACTCAACTCGGAGATCCAAGCACGAGAGCTCCTGAGTTTCCAAAGCTCCAAAACTTGCCTTTAAAGCTTAAAACTTGCAATGTGGGTTTAAAACTCAAGAAAGATGGAGGAGATCTAGTGAAAGAACACAAGATTTGAGGAGAGGGAGATCGGAAGCTTGTTGTGGCCGAAAATGGGAGAAAACCTCGCCCATTTCGGCTAAGGGTCCCTTTTATAGTGGCTGGCCAGGCCACGTTCGGGGGCCGAAGGTGCCTCCGCATGCATGCAAGGTTCGGCGGCCGAACTTGGAGTTCGGCGGCCGAACCTGCATTTCCCTCACTCAAAACTTTCGGGCGCCTAAAGTCCCTCCGAAAGCATGCATGTTCGGCGGCCGAACCTCAAAGTTCGGCGGCCGAACCTGGGTTTTCCTCCAAAGATTTTTCATGCAAAAACTCATTTAATTCTTACTTAAAAATATAAAAACATTTCATAAAATCATGGTTTTACCCTTCTAGAGGTTTCCGACATCCGAGGTCCCACCGGACGGTAGGGATTCCGATACCGGAGTCTAGCCGGGTATTACATGATCTGTAAAGATCTCACATTTAACCCCATAAAGGTAATGCCTCCACATCTTGAGTGCAAAGATCACAGCTGCCATCTCTAGGTCATGTGTAGGGTAATTCAACTCGTGCTTCTTCAGCTGCCTAGAAGCATAAGCAATCACCCTTTCATTCTGCATCAGCACACAACCCAGTCCCACACGGGACGCATCACAATACACTGTGAAGTCTTCATTACTAGTTGGCAGAGCTAACACCGGTACCGACGTCAACCTTTTCTTTAGATCTTCAAAGCTCTCTTCACACTGGTCGGTCCACACAAACTTTTGGTTTTTCTTAGTCAATCTGGTCATGGGAGCTGCAATCTTGGAGAAGTCCTGAACGAACCTCCTGTAGTAACCTGCCAAACCCAAGAAGTTCTTGATCTCTGTCACTGTAGTGGGTCTAGGCCAGTTAGCTACAGCTTCCACTTTCTTGGGGTCCACTTCTATTCCATTTTTTGACACAACATGCCCCAAGAAAGAGATGCTCCTCAGCTAGAACTCACACTTGGAGAACTTGGCATACAAGCCGTGTTCCCTTAAGGTCTGCAGAACTATCCTCAGATGATGGGCATGCTCCTCTGCATTCCTGGAGTACACTAAGATATCATCTATGAAGACAATAACAAAGTGATCCAGATACTGACTGAAAACTCTGTTCATGAGATCCATGAATGCTGCAGGGGCATTGGTTAACCCGAACGGCATCACAAGGAACTCATAGTGCCCATATCTGGTTCTGAACGTCGTCTTCGGCACATCCTCTTCTCTTATCCTCAGCTGATGGTACCCGGATCTCAGATCTATCTTCGAGAAACAACCTGCTCCTGCTAGCTGGTCGAATAGATCGTCGATCCTTGGCAACGGGTACTTATTCTTGGTAGTGACTTTGTTCAACTGCCTGTAGTCGATACAAAGTCTAAGGGACCCATCCTTCTTTCTCACAAACAGCACTGGAGCACCCCAAGGTGAGGTACTCGGTCGGATGAAGCCCTTATCTACCAACTCTTGCAACTACTCTTTAAGCTCCTTCAATTCTGCTGGTGCCCTCCTGTAGGGAGGGATAGAGATCGGTCTGGTTCCAGGCATTAATTCAATTTCAAACTCTATCTCCCTAGCAGGTGGTAAACCTGGCAGCTCGTCTGGGAAGACATCTAAAAACTCTCTAACCACGGGCACTGAGGCGAGCTCTCTAACATGACTATCCAGCTCTCTCACATGAGCTAGAAAACCCTGACAACCCCTCCTGAGTACCCTACGAGCCTGTAGGGCTAATATCAAACCTCTAGGTGTACCCCTCCGATCTCCTTTGAAGACAACCTCTGACCCATCCTGACCTCTGAACCTGACTACCTTTTCTCTGTAGTCCAAGGTAGCACCATGGGTAGATAGCCAATCCATCCCTAGAATGACGTCAAAATCTGTCAAATCTAGAACCACAAGGTTGGCGAAAAGGCATCTTCCTTCAACAAAAACTGGACTACACTGGCAGACTGACTCTGCCATTGATGGGTCGCACTTGGGTCCACTGACCCATAGGGGTCACTCTAACCCAGAGACCATCAAACCCAACCTCTCGATGGCCCTTGGAGCAATGAAAGAATGAGATGCACCAGGGTCCGTTAAGGCATAAACATCTGAACAACCAATGATGAGATTACCTGACACCATGGTATTAGATGTGTTCGCCTCCTGCTGAGTCATCGTGAAGATCCGTGCTGGAGCTGATGGACCTTCACCCCTGAAACCCGCTGAAGAAGAGGCTGCCCCTCTCCCTCTGCCTCTGCCACTGGCCTGAGTCGCAGCTGGAGCTACTGGCTGAGCCACACTACCAGAAGCTGTCTGCTGAGACTGTGCCACAAAAGCTGCTCTAGGACACTCCCGTGCCATGTGTCCCCCCTGCCCACATCTGAAGCATGCTGTCGTCCCAAACCGACATACTCCCTTGTGTGGCTTCCCACACTTCATGTGTAATACCCGGCTAGACTCCGGTATCAGAATTCCTGCCGTCCGGTGGAATCTCGGATGTCGAAAGCCTCTAGAAGGGTAAAACCATGTTTTCATAAAATATTTTAATGTATTTTATGGTTTTAAGCAAGAAAGGAAATTGAGTTTTGAATGAAAAAACCAATGAGGCATTTCCAGGTTCGGCCGCCGAACATTGGATAGTTTAGAGGGGCAAGTTAGGCTTCCGAAAGTTTTAAAGGTTCGATCGCCGAACCTCATGTTCGGCCGCCGAACTTGCATGAGTTTTGGAGGCACTTTAGGCTGCCGAAAGGTGGTCTAGCAGCCCCTATAAAAGGGCTCCATGGCCGAAACGGGTAAGTTTTCTCCCCATTTTCGGCCACGGTGAGTCCCTGCTCTCCCATGGTTGATCTTTGATGTTTTTCCTCCGATCTTTCATGTTTTAACAAGTTTTATATCGATTTGAAGATATTTGAACAAAAGAGCAAGTTTGGAAGCTTGGAGACCAAAGAGTTAATTTCTCCCCATCTCCGAGCTAGGATCGTCTCTCCTCTCGTTCTTCAAGAGGTAAGAGTAGATCCATAGTTCATTTCATGTTTTAAACAAGTTTTATGAAGTTTCTTGGGGTAGAAATGCATGTGTAGGTTTATGTTGAGTTTTTGGTTAAATGTGTGTTTATGGGTAATGTATGTTGTTCATGCATGTTTGATGTGTTGTAGTTGGGGTTTAGGATAGTTTGAAGCCCCTAGGAGCTTATATGCTTGAGTTTGCTTGTTGTAGACTAGGTAAATGCATGTGTGATTGGATTGGGGGGTTTTTATGCATGAATGAGGCTGAGTTCTGCCCTTGGGAAGAACTCAGGTTCGGCAGCCGAAGGCTCTTTCGGCCGCCGAACCTGCCTGTGGAGGCCAACTTTTGGTTGCCGAACCCTGCCCTCGAAAGTGGACTTTCGGCTCTGGAAGGGAGTTTCAGCCGCCGAAGGTGCCGCCGAACATGCATGAGTTTCGTCTCTGGAGGGAACCTTCAGCCGCCGAAAGTGCCGCCGAAGGTGCCTGACTTTCGGCTCTGGAGGCACTTTCGGCCGCCGAACCTGCCGCCGAAAGTGCCCTGTTCAGCCTTCCTTTGCATGATTTATGTGATTGTTTTAAGGTGTTTTAGGGGGTTTTTGGGGAGTATTTTAGAGTTATGTTCTTGGATGTTAGGTCCCTCATTTAAGTCCACCTGTGTAGGTTTGGACCCGAGGAACCGAGGCCCCCAGCAGTGAGTCAGCTGCTTCAGTGTCTGGTCAGAGCTAGCCAGAGGTGAGTGGAATAACTCTTTATGTTTTAAAATAAATAATGAATAATTCAGCATAATTCACGCATCATGGATACTATGTGATATGTTAGGGTGTTTGCATTAGTAACCACGAATATGTTGCATTGCATATTATGTTGTTGATGTGGATGAATGTTGAGTGATCCATTAGCCCTCGTATGTTATGTCATAATATGATGATGATACGGTATGGAAATCCAAGAAGACCCATTCTACGTCCCTGGCACTATGTAAGAGAAAGTCCAGGAAGACCCATTCTACGTCCCTGGCATCTTGGAATGTTATGTTATGTTATGTAAGAGAAAGACCAGGACCCATTCTACGTTCTGGCACTAATGGAAATGTAGAGGGCTATTGGTGACAAATTCATCCTTGATGTGATTTGTTGTGATGTGACGCATTTCATGAAAGCATGAACTTTTAATATAATGTTTTATTATTCTGCTCACTGGGCTTTTTAGCTCACCCCTCTCCCTTAACCCCCAGATTTGCAGGTACAGGGTAGACCAGGAGGTCAGCTAGAGTAAAGTCTTGGTTATGTAATAGCTAGTGGTGGACATGATAAATGTTGAAATGTAATGTTTAGTACAGTAATGTAAGGAATAGTATTAATCAGTTATGTAATGTAATGATGTTATTGAGGATAGAATTGTGCTTGACCCTAGTATGTTGTTAATCCCTTTGAGTACATGATTTAATAATGCTTATGTAAACCAAACTTAATACATGTTATGTCACCCCATTGGAGCATTGTTGAGGACTCTAAGGAGGGGTTAATGTTTATGACTATGTTTATGAATAGTGCATGCACAGGTTGAGTTTGTGAATGAATGAAAAGAAAAGTTCAAAATTTTTATATGTATGTGTTGATTATGTATGGGATTAAACAGGTGTACAGGTTGTATGTTAGGCTTGCTATGGGTCCCGGCAGCCTTATGCCGATCTGGATCCTAGCGCCGGTAGTGGTTCGGATTCCGGGTCGTTACATCATGCATACTGCATTATCTGCACCTGAGCTCGAGCCACTCCCTAATCCCAAACCTGACTTGATCTTGTTCTAGAACTTGTTCTTCTTGGACTTCCTGTGGCCTTTGTCCCACTTCTTACTGCCTGAAGCTGCTGAACTCAAGGAAGAAGGGTCCAACTTTCCCCCACCTGGGGTCTTGGAACCAGAAGACTGTGCCACTGACCGCTTAACTCTTCCCTCGATTATGGCACTAGCCTCCATCCTCCGGGCCATATCTACTATGCTAGTGCAATAATCGAGGGAAGAGTTAAGCAGTGAGTGGCACAGCCTTCTGGTTCCAGGACCCCAGGTGGGGGAAAGTTGGATCCTTCTTCCTTGAGTTCAGCAGCTTCAGGCAGTAAGAAGTGGGACAGAGGCCACAAGAAGTCCATGAAGAACAAGTTCTGGAGCAAGATCAAGTCAGGTCTGGGATTAGGGAGTGGCTCGAGCTCAGGTGCAGATAATGCAGTATGCATGAAGTGTGGGAAGCCGCACAAAGGAGTATGTCGGTTTGGGACGACAGCCTGCTTCAGATGTGGGCAGGAGGGACACATGGCACGGGAGTGTCCTAGAGCAGGTTTTGTGGCACCGTCTTAGCAGACAGCTTCTGGTAGTGTGGCTCAGCTAGTAGCTCCAGCCGCAACTCAGGCTAGTGGCAGAGGCAGAGGGAGAGGGGCAGCCTCTTCTTCAGCGGGTTTCAGGGGTGAAGGTCCATCAGCTCTAGCACGAATCTTCACGATGACTCAGCAGGAGGCGAACACATCTAACACCGTGGTGTCAGGTAATCTCATCATTGGTTGTTCAGATGTTTATGCCTTAATGGACCCTGGTGCATCTCATTCTTTCATTGCTCCGAGAGCCGTCGAGAGGTTGGGTTTGATGGCCTCTGGGTTAGAGTATGGGGAGAAAATGTAATACCCGGCTAGAATCCGGCACCGGAATTCCTATTGTCTGGTGGAATCCGGGGTGTTGGGATTCTATCTAAGGGTAGGAGTTATGTTTTCTACGTGGTATGAGGAGTTTTATGGTTTACAGTTTTATAGTTTTAAGGTGAAATTGACCTAAGGCAGTTGAGCCAAGTTCGGCCGCCGAAGGTAAGTTCGGCCGCCGAAAGTGTTTGGCTTCCGAAGGGAAGTTCGGCCCCCGAAGGTTGCATGAGTTTGCATGCGATTGGGCAGCCGAAATTGAGTTGGCCAGCTAGCTTTTGGGCATCCTTAGTCAGCATTTTGGACAGGTGTTATGTCCAATTTGTTGCCAGAAGTTGGCCACGTCTCCTATGCTTTATTTGCTGAGTTTGAGCAGCTCATACAGAGTGTTTGAATGTTTTGCAGCAAAAAGCTCCGTTTGTGTGAGTTTGAGAGTTTGGGGCGAGTTGGACTGTTGTCCTTAGTTCAGAGTGTTCATCTTCTTGGTACAGGAGGTAAGTAAGGCTCTTGAACATGTTTTTAAGTTTTCTGAAGGTTTTATGGGAGTTGTGGAGAGAGAGCTGCATGCTTAGGTTTTAAATGGGAGTTTTGGTGATTTATGCATGTATACATGATTATGTGTTATGTTTGTTTTGTTGTTTGGGGTTATTAGATAGTTTTGGACCCCTGTGACCATATACTTGAGTATATGTGAGTTGAGTAGAGGAGGTAGGCATGTTTGGAGAGAGTGAAGGGAAGAAGGAGATGGTTTGCCGTTGAAGCTGAGTTCTGGATGAACTCAGGTTCGGCAGCCGAAGGTTCATTCGGCCGCCGAACCTCCTGCATGGTGACTTGGTTGCCACAGCTTGCCCCCGAGTGTTTTTGCATGTTCGGCTCTGTTTGGGGGATTCGGCCGCCGAAGGTGCCGCCGAAGGTGCTTGAGTTTCGTCTCTGGAGAGGACATTCGGCCGCCGAACCTGCCGCCGAAAGTGTCCTGTCCAGCTTTCTTTTGCATGCTTTACATGGATAGTTGAGTGAGTTTAAGGGGATTCTTGGGGAGTGTAAGAGAGTTATTGTTATGCTTGTTTGGTCCCTCATTTGAGACCATCTGTATTGGTACAGATCAGAGGAACCAGAGAGAGCAGCAGTGAGTACTGCTCCAGAGGTTCAGAACCTGCAGAGTCAGTCAGTCCAGATAGCCAGAGGTGAGTGGAACTAAACTTATGACTTTTAATTGAACTACAAACTGCTTTTAGCATATCTCATGCATCATGTTTATGCCATAGGTTGATTGCATTAGTATTCACGAATATGTTGCATTGCATTGTTATTTGGTGATGTGAGTGAATGCTGAATGATCCAATAGTCTCAGACAGGAAGTCCAGGAGCCTTTGACTACGCCCTGGCAGGTATAGTGAAGTCCAGGAGCCTTTGACTACGCCCTGGCAGATATAGCAAAGTCCAGGAGCCTTTGACTACGCCCTGGCAATGGTAAGTACAGAGGTGTTATATACACATATACATATATGACAGGAAGACCAGGTGCTCGATTCTACGCCCTGGCACAGAGTTACTGGGACTATGTGGTGACAGGTTTACTCTTGATGTGGCTTGTCTGTGTTATGGTGCATTCCATGAGATCATATTTTACTGAGATGTTTTACTGTTCTACTCACTGGGCTATAGAGCTCATCCCACTCCCTTAACCCCAGTTTTGCAGGTTCAGTGTACAGTGTACAGGGACAGGCGAGCAGAGTACAGGAAAAGTAAAGAGATCTGTAATAGCTTAGAGTGGACATGTAATATTAAAGAGATGTACTAGTTGTTGCTTGACCTAGTGATGTATGTTTTGTACATGATCTGTATATGTATATATGTTTTCCTGCATGAGAAAACCAGGCTTAACAGGTATGAGTTAACCCATCTAGAGCAAGCTCTAGTCAGGGATACAGAGTACAGAGTACATGAGTACAGAGTACAGACATAGTGCATGCACAGGTTAAGCCTTGGTTCAGAAAAGAGTTTTATTTTCACAGAAAAGGTATGATCATGTATGAGGTTTACAGGTACACAGAGAGTATAGCAGGCTTGCTACGGGTTCTGGCGGCCTTAAGCCGACCTGAATCCTAGCGCCGGTGACAGTCCATTTTGGGGTCGTTACAGATTGGTATCAGAGCCCTAGGTTCACAGGATCGGACCTATAGAGATAGTGTTGGGCTCAGACAGGTTAGAAGTGGTCAAGCACAATAGGAAATCATGTCCACTAGGATAGGGTCTTGAGTCCTATCTGCTATGATATGCCATGAGTGGTGCTTATGTATGATCGCTATGTGATGTTTATGTGCTTAAGTGGTATGTTATATGTTGTGTTTCCAGAGTAAAGATGCGAGGAACTCATCGATCAGCTCGATTGACTGGAGTCCCACCAGAGAATGAGAGATCAGCTGCTCGTCCTCCTGCATTGCCAAGGGCAAGGTCTCAGAGATCTAGCAGGGAAGGTACGTCAATAGACCCTAGAAGGTCTGTCGACGAGAGCAGAAGAGGAACAGCTAGGGGAGGAAGATCAGAGGAAAGGAGGGAAGCTATGGAGATTGATCAGTCTAGAGATGACAGCATGGGTATAGGCAGTTTTGAGGAAGGTATGGGAGAGTCACAGGGAGGTGCCCAGACCTCAGGTTTTGGCTATCCAGAGTATCCGATGGGAGGTATGTCGGAGTACTCGAGTTTTGTGCCATATCCTCCTTATATGCCTTATATGCCTTATCCTTATTACCCACCATATCCTATGTATCCATCTTCCCCTACCCATCCAAGTGCAGCACACCTAGAGCCAAATGAACCAATACTACCACCAGAACCAGTAGCCCCTGTTGTTGACAGACATGAACCTAGCTCATCTGGAGGTAAAGTCCAAATGACGGAGTACTTGAAATTGGATGCTCCTAAATACAACACGGGAGATGATCCCTTTGATTACCTCAGAGTAGTTAGGATGATAACCGGTGAATTGGGAGCAGATGATAGGAGAGCCATTGAGATGGCAGGTTTCACAATAAAATGCAAGAAAGCCAGAGAATGGTTTAAGAATTATGTGGAGCCTAGAATGGACAGCATGTCATGGGGAGAGTTCGCCAATGAGTTTGCAGGGTGGGCTTTTCCTGACAGTTCCAGGGAGATGAAAGTCATAGAGTTTGAACAGTTGCGACAGACAGATGAGATGAGTGTTGATGAATTTACAGATAAGTTCCTGGATTTGCTTCAGTACGTGGGTCAAGCCTATGATACTGATCAGAAGAAAGCAAGGAGATATACTATGAGATTGCATCCCAGGTATGCTTCCTTGATTCTTCCAGCAGAAAAGGAGAGTTTCCATACCATCGTAGATGCAGCCAGGAAAATGGAAGCTAGTGCCAATATTCAGAAACAGGCAAAGGCACAGGCTTCGGGTTCGAAAGTCCCCACACCAAGCAGTAAAAGATGGGATAGAGCAAAAGGAACAAAGAGTAAGTTCTGGAGTAAAGTCAAGTCAGGTCTGGGAATAGGTAGTGGCTCAAGCTCTGGCACAGCTCCAGTCTGCAGACGATGCGGAAAACCACATGGAGGAGTTTGTCGGTTGGGATCTACAGCTTGTTTTCGATGTGGACAGGAAGGGCATATTGCTCGGGATTGTCCGCAGATGACTTTTGCACCATCCCAGCAGATGAGTTCAGGTAGTGTGGTACAGCCAGTTGTACGGCCAGCAGCTCCAGTCATGCCTCAGACTAGTGGCAGAGGTAGAGGGAGAGGGGTAGCCTCTACTTCAGCAGCAGGTTCCCGAGGTGGAAATCCGGTAGCCCCAGCACGGATTTTCACAGTGACACAGGAGGAGGCTAACACGTCGAACACAGTGGTGTCAGGTAATCTCATCATTGGGTGTTCAGATGTGTATGCTTTGATGGACCCCGGTGCTTCTCATTCCTTTATTGCTTCGAGAGCCATAGAGCGATTGGGTTTGATCAGTTCTGAGTTAGAGTATCCTCTCTGGGTCAGTGGACCTAGATGTGACCCATCAGTGGCAGTGTCAGTCTGTCGTTTCAGTCCAGTGTTTATCGAGGGTAGATGCCTTCCAGCTGACCTTGTGGTTCTAGACTTGACAGATTTTGATGTCATTCTAGGGATGGATTGGCTATCTACATATAGTGCTACGTTGGACTGTCGAGAGAAGCTAGTGAGTCTTAGAGACCAGGATGGGTCAGAATGTGTCTTCAGAGGAGACAGGAGAGGTACACCCAGAGGTATGATTTCAGCCCTTCAGGCTCGTCGTTTGCTTAGGAGGGGTTGTCAGGGGTTTCTAGCTCATGTGAGAGAGATAGACAGTCAGGTGAGGGAACCAGCCACAATACCAGTAGTCCGAGAGTTTCTCGATGTGTTCCCAGACGATTTGCCAGGACTACCACCTGATAGGGAAATAGGGTTTGAAATTGAATTACTGCCAGGTACTAGACCTATCTCTATTCCTCCCTACAGGATGGCGCCAGCTGAGTTAACAGAGTTGAAAGAACAGTTGCAGGACTTGGTAGATAAGGGTTTCATCCGCCCTAGTACCTCACCTTGGGGTGCTCCAGTGCTCTTTGTCAGAAAGAAGGATGGATCCCTTAGACTTTGTATCGACTATAGACAGTTGAACAAGGTCACTATCAAGAATAGGTATCCTTTACCTAGGATTGATGATCTATTTGACCAGCTAGCTGGAGCAGGTTGTTTCTCGAAAATAGATCTGAGATCTGGGTATCATCAGTTGAGAGTCAGAGAGGCAGATGTGCCTAAGACAGCTTTTCGGACCAGATATGGGCATTATGAGTTCTTAGTGATGCCGTTTGGGTTGACTAATGCCCCTGCAGCATTTATGGATCTCATGAACAGGGTATTCAGTGAGTTTCTGGATCACTTTGTCATTGTGTTTATCGATGATATCTTAGTGTATTCCAGAGATGCAGAGGAGCATGCCCAGCATCTGAGGATCGTTTTGCAGACACTGAGAGAGCATGGTTTATATGCCAAGTTCTCGAAGTGTGAGTTTTGGTTACGGAGCATTGCCTTCTTGGGACATGTGGTATCAGCAGAGGGTATTGAGGTAGACCCCAAGAAGATAGAGGCTGTAGCTAACTGGTCCAGACCCACGACAGTGACTGAGATTAAAAGCTTTCTGGGACTGGCAGGTTACTACAGGAGGTTCGTTCAGAACTTCTCAAAGATAGCAGCTCCTATGACCAAATTGACTCAGAAGAACCAGAAGTTTATCTGGTCAGACCAGTGTGAAGAGAGCTTTGAGGAGCTCAAGAGGAGATTGACAACAGCACCAGTGTTAGCTCTGCCTGTCAGTAATGAGGATTTCACAGTGTTCTGTGATGCATCTCGAGTGGGATTGGGTTGTGTATTGATGCAGAGTAATAGAGTAATAGCTTATGCTTCTAGACAGTTGAAGAAGCACGAGTTGAATTACCCTACCCATGACCTAGAGATGGCAGCAGTTATCTTTGCACTTAAGATGTGGCGGCATTACCTCTATGGGGTTAAATGCGAGATCTTCACTGATCACAAGAGTTTACAGTACATCTTGAGCCAGAGGGAGCTGAATTTGAGGCAGAGAAGATGGGTAGAATTGCTTAGTGATTATGATTGTAAGATCCAGTATCATCCGGGTAAGGCGAATGTTGTCGCAGACGCCCTAAGCCGGAAGTCACTAGGCAGTTTATCCCATATAGCAGCAGAGCGGAGACCAATTGTGATGGAGCTTTATAAGCTCTTTGACGAGGGATTACAGCTAGAGTTGTCTGATACAGGTGCGTTGATAGCACAGATGAGAGTGACACCTGTGTTTCTGGAGCAGATAGCTCAGAGACAGCATGAGGACCCTGAGTTGATGAAAATTGCCAGGACTGTTCAGTCAGGTAATAGTGTAGAGTTCAGATTTGACAGCAAAAGGATCCTTCGCTATGGGAGTCGACTTTGTGTACCAGATAGGGGCAGTGTGAAGAGAAGACATTATGAGGGAAGCTCATAATGCGAGGTATAGTGTTCACCCAGGAACTGTAACGACCCCAAAAAGGACCGTCACCGGCGCTAGGATTCAGGTCGGCTTAAGGCCGCCAGAACTCGTAGCAAGCCTACTATACTCTCTGTGTACCTGTAAACCTCATACATGATCATACATTTTCAGTGAAAATAAAACTCTTTTCTGAACCAAGGCTTAACCTGTGCATGCACTATCTCTGTACTCTGTACTCATGTACTCTGTACTCTGTATCCCTGACTAGAGCTTGCTCTAGATGGGTTCATTCATACCTGTCAAGCCTGGTTTTCACATACAAGAAAACATATATACATATACAGATCATGTACAACACATACATCACTAGGTCAAGCAACAACTATTATATCTCTTTAATATTACATGTCCACTCTAAGCTATTACAGATCTCTTTACTTTTTCTGTACTCTGCTGGTCTGTCCCTTCCTGTACACTGTACATTGAATACTGAACCTGCAAAACTGGGGTTAAGGGAGTGGGATGAGCTCTATAGCCCAGTGAGTAGAACAGTAAAACATCTCAGTAAAATATGATCTCATGGAATGCACCATATCACAGACAAGCCACATCAAGAGTAAACCTGTCACCACATAGTCCCAGTAACTCTGTGCCAGGGCGTAGAATCGAGCACCTGGTCTTCCTGTCATATATGTATATGTGTATATAACACCTGTGAACTTACCATTGCCAGGGCGTAGTCAAAGGCTCCTGGACTTTACTATATACCTGCCAGGGCGTAGTCAAAGGCTCCTGGTCTTTGCTATACGTGCCAGGGCGTAGTCAAAGGCTCCTGGTCTTCCTGTCTGTGACTATTGGATCATTCAGCATTTACTCACATCATCAAATAACGATGCAATGCAACATATTCGTGAATACTAATGCAATCAACCTATGGCATAAACATGATGCATGAGATATGCTAAAAGCAGTTTGTGGTTCAATTAAAAGTTATAAGTTTAGTTCCACTCACCTCTGGCTATCTGGACTGACTGACTCTGCAGGCTCTGAAACTCTGGAGCAGTACTCACTGCTACTCTCTCTGGTTCCTCTGGTCTGTACCTATACAGATGGACTCAAATGAGGGACCAAACTAACTTATCAATACCTCTATTAAACTCCCCAAGAATCCCCTGACACTCACTTAACTAATCATGCAAAGCATGCAAAAGAAAAGCTGGACAGAACACTTTCGGCGGCAGGTTCGGCGGCCGAATGTCCTCTCCAGAGACGAAACTCAAGCACCTTCGGCGGCACCTTCGGCGGCCGAATCCCCCAAACAAAGCCGAACATGCAAAAACACTCGGGGCAAGCTGTGGCAGCCTAAGCTACCATGCAAGAGGTTCGGCGGCCGAATGAACTTTCGGCTGCCGAACCTGAGTTCATCCAGAACTCAGTTTCAATGGCAAACCATCTCCCTCTTTCCTTCAACTTCTCAAACCATGCAAACTTCACTTCCTCAACATACATACACTCATGTATATGATCACAGGGGTCCAAAACTAGCTAATAACCCCAAACAACAAAACAAACATACATATAAACATGTAACCATGCATAATTCTTTAAAACTACCATTAATACCCTAAGCATGCATCTCCTTCCTTTATCCCCATAAACTCAGAAACATATACACATGTTCAAGTGCATCACTTACCTCCTGTAGCAAGAAGCTAAACACTCTGAACAAGGGAAAACGGATCACCTCTTCTCACACTCTCAAACTCTCTCAAACTCACTTTTTGCTTCAAACCCTTCAAAACTTGGTGAATGAGCAAACTCCTGCATGAGCTGCTCAAAACACTTGCAGATGAGTCATAGAAGACGTGGCTAATTCATGGCAAGAATCTGAGGCCAACATCTGTCAAAAGCCATGACTCAGCTTGGCTGGCCAACTCATCGTCGGCTGCCCAATCATATGCAAGACCATGCAACGTTCGGGGGCCGAACTTCCCTTCGGAAGCCAAACACTTTCGGCGGCCGAACTTACTTTCGGCGGCCGAACTTGGCTCAACTGCCTTAGGTCATTTCAACTCTAACTTAGTTCCATTTATCTTAAAAAAAACATTTAAACACATCATAATCCTTAGTAACACATAACTCCTACCCTTAGATAGAATCCCAACACCCCGGATTCCGCCAGATAATAGGAATTCCGGTGCCGGATTCTAGCCGGGTATTACATTCTCCCCTCCTTAAGAACATTCGTCCTCGGATGTTCCTAAAACACAAAACAAAACACAAGGAAGAAACTAACCTTAAAACAAATATGGATACTGCTGGAGCATAGACTCCCGCGTCTCCCATGTGCACTCTTCTAGATTATGGTGGTTCCATAGAACTTTCACCATCGGAATCTCCTTGTTCCTTAGCTGTCTGATCTGCGTGTCCAGAATCCGCACTGGCTGCTCTATATAGGTGAGATCTGTATGAATCTCCACCTCAGGCTCACTCAGAACCTGATTCGGATCTGACACAAACTGTCGTAGCATAGAAACATGAAATACCGGGTGAATTCTCTCCATAGAAGCAGGTAAATCCAGCTTATACGACACATTTCCGATCCTCTGCAACACCTCAAAGGGTCCAATGTACCGTGGAGCTAATTTACCCTTCTTCCCAAAACGAACCACTCCTTTCATTGGAGACACTTTCAGCAATACCCAATTACCCTCTTGAAACTCTAACTGCTTCCTGCGAATGTCTGCATAACTTTTCTGTCTACTCTGAGCTGTTCTGATTCTCTCTCTGATCATGGGCACCATTCGACTGGTAATGTCTACTAACTCTGGCCCTGCAAGAGCCTTCTCTCCTACCTCTTCCCAACAAACAGGGGATCTGCACTTCCTCCCATATAAAGCTTCATAAGGAGCCATCCCAATGCTAGCATGATGACTGTTATTGTAGGCAAACTCCACCAAAGGTAGATGCTGCCTCCAAGAACCGCCAAAGTCTAACACACATAGTCGAAGCATATCCTCTATGGTCTGGATGGTCCTTTCTGACTGTCCATCAGTCTGTGGGTGGAAAGCAGTACTGAACTCTAATCTCGTGCCCATCGCACTTTGCAGACTCCGCCAAAAGTGAGAAGTAAATTGAGGTCCTCTGTCTGAAACTATAGACACTGGAACTCCATGTAATCTCACTATCTCATCCAGATAGACCTGTGCCAACTTATCCACAGAATAGTTACTCCGTACTGGAAGAAAATGAGCAGATTTCGTGAGTCTGTCCACAATCACCCATATCGAGTCTATTCTGTTGGACGCTACTGGTAAACCCACTACAAAATCCATGGCTATGTTCTCCCATTTCCACTCTGGAATCGGTAATGGGTTAAGCATTCCGGCTGGTTTCTGATGCTCTAATTTCACCCTCTGACAAACCTCACAGGCTGTCACGAACTGCGCCACTTCTTTCTTCATGGCTGGCCACCAATAGACCCTTTTCAGATCCTGATACATCTTGGTGGCTCCTGGGTGAACACTATACCTCGCATTATGAGCTTCCCTCATAATGTCTTCCTTCACACTGCCCCTATCTGGTACACAAAGTCGACTCCCATAGCGAAGGATCCCTTTGTTGTCAAATCTGAACTCTGCACTATTGCCTGACTGAACAGTTCTGGCAATTTTTATCAACTCAGGGTCCTCATGCTGTCTCTGAGCTATCTGCTCCAGAAACACAGGTGTCACTCTCATCTGTGCTATCAACGCACCTGTACCAGACAACTCTAACTGTAATCCTTCGTCAAAGAGCTTATAAAGCTCCATCACAACTGGTCTCCGCTCTGTTGCTATATGGGATAAACTGCCTAGTGACTTCCGGCTTAGGGCGTCTGCGACAATATTCGCCTTACCCGGATGATACTGGATCTTACAATCATAGTCACTGAGCAATTCAACCCACCTTCTCTGCCTCAAATTCAGCTCTCTTTGACTTAAGATGTACTGTAAACTCTTATGATCAGTGAAGATCTCGCATTTAACTCCGTAGAGGTAATGCCGCCACATCTTAAGTGCAAAGATAACTGCTGCCATCTCTAGATCATGGGTAGGGTAATTCAACTCGTGCTTCTTCAACTGTCTAGAAGCATAAGCTATTACTTTATCACTCTGCATCAAAACACAACCCAATCCCACTCGAGATGCATCACAGAACACTGTGAAGTCCTCATTACTGACCGGCAGAGCTAACACTGGTGCTGTTGTCAATCTCCTCTTGAGCTCCTCAAAGCTCTCTTCACACTGGTCTGACCAGATAAACTTCTGGTTCTTCTGAGTCAATTTGGTCATAGGAGCTGCTATCTTTGAGAAGTTCTGAACGAACCTCCTGTAGTAACCTGCCAGTCCCAGAAAGCTTTTAATCTCAGTCACTGTAGTGGGTCTGGGCCAGTTAGCTACAGCCTCTATCTTTTTGGGGTCTACCTCAATACCCTCTGCTGATACTACATGTCCCAAGAAGGAAATGCTCCGTAACCAAAACTCACACTTCGAGAACTTGGCGTATAAACCATGCTCTCTCAGTGTCTGCAAAACAATCCTCAGATGCTGGGCATGCTCCTCTGCATCTCTGGAATACACTAAGATATCATCGATAAACACAATGACAAAGTGATCCAGAAACTCACTGAATACCCTGTTCATGAGATCCATAAATGCTGCAGGGGCGTTAGTCAACCCGAACGGCATCACTAAGAACTCATAATGCCCATATCTGGTCCGAAAAGCTGTCTTAGGCACATCTGCCTCTCTGACTCTCAACTGATGATACCCAGATCTCAGATCTATTTTCGAGAAACAACCTGCTCCAGCTAGCTGGTCAAATAGATCATCAATCCGAGGTAAGGGATACTTATTCTTGATAGTGACCTTGTTCAACTGTCTGTAGTCGATACAAAGTCTGAGGGATCCATCCTTCTTTCTGACAAAGAGCACTGGAGCACCCCAAGGTGAGGTACTAGGGCGGATGAAACCCTTATCTACCAAGTCCTGCAACTGTTCTTTCAACTCTGTTAACTCAGCTGGCGCCATCCTGTAGGGAGGAATAGAGATAGGTCTGGTACCTGGCAATAATTCAATGTCAAACCCTATCTCCCTATCAGGTGGTAGTCCTGGCAAATCGTCTGGGAACACATCGAGAAACTCTCGGACTACTGGTACTGTGGCTGGTTCCCTAACCTGACTATCTAGCTCTCTCACATGAGCTAGAAACCCCTGACAACCCCTCCTAAGCAAACGACGAGCCTGAAGGGCTGAAATCATACCTCTGGGTGTACCTCTCCTGTCTCCTCTGAAGACACACTCTGACCCATCCTGGTCTCTGAGACTCACTAGCTTCCCTCGACAGTCCAACGTAGCACTATATGCAGATAGCCAATCCATCCCTAGAATGACATCAAAATCTGTCAAGTCTAGAACCACAAGGTCAGCTGGAAGGCATCTACCCTCTATGAACACTGGACTGAAACGACAGACTGACACTGCCACTGATGGGTCACATCTAGGTCCACTGACCCAGAGAGGATACTCTAACTCAGAACTGATCAAGCCCAACCTCTCTATGGCTCTCGAAGCAATAAAGGAATGAGAAGCACCGGGGTCCATCAAAGCATACACATCTGAACACCCAATGATGAGATTACCTGACACCACTGTGTTCGACAAATTAGCCTCCTCCTGTGTCAGTGTGAAAATCCGTGCTGGGGCTACCGGATTTCCACCTCGGGAACCTGCTGCTGAAGTAGAGGCTACCCCTCTCCCTCTACCTCTGCCACTAGTCTGAGGCATGACTGGAGCTGCTGGCCGTACAACTGGCTGTACCACACTACCTGAACTCATCTGCTGGGATGGTGCAAAAGTCATCTGCGGACAATCCCGAGCAATATGCCCTTCCTGTCCACATTTAAAACAAGCTGTAGATCCCAACCGACAAACTCCGCCATGTGGTTTTCCGCATCTTCTGCAGACTGTAGCTGTGCCAGAGCTTGAGCCACTACCTATTCCCAGACCTGACTTCACTTTACTCCAGAACTTACTCTTTGTTCCTTTTGCTCGATCCCATCTCTTGCCACCTGCGGCTGCTGCACTAGGGGCCTTAGAACTCGAAGCCTGTGCCTTTGACTGTTTCTGAATATTGGCACTAGCCTCCATTTTTCTGGCTGCATCTATAATAGAGTGAAAACTCTCCTTTTCTGCTGGAAGGATCAAAGAAGAATACCTGGGATGAAGTCTCATGGTATATCTCCTTGCTTTCTTCTGATCAGTATCATAGGCTTGACCCACGTACTGAAGCAGATCCAGGAACTTATCTGTGAATTCATCAACACTCATCTCGTCTGTTTGTCGCAACTGTTCAAACTCTATTACTTTCATCTCCCTGGAGCTATCAGGAAAAGCCCACCCTGCAAATTCATTGGCGAACTCTCCCCAAGACATATTGTCCATCCTGGGTTCCACATAATTCTTGAACCATTCTCTGGCCTTCTTGCACTTTAATGTGAAACCTGCCATCTCAATGGCTCTCCTATCATCTGCTCCCAACTCACTGGTTATCATCCTAACTGCTCTGAGGTAATCAAATGGATCATCTCCCGTGTTGTATTTAGGAGCATCCAATTTCAAGTACTCCGTCATTTGGACTTTACCTCCAGAAGAGCTAGGTTCATGTCTGTCAACAACAGGGGCTACTGGTTCTGGTGGTAGTACTGGTTCATTTGGTTCATTTGGCTCTAGGTGTGCTGCACTTGAATGTATAGGGGAAGATGGATACATAGGATATGGTGGATATGATGGGTAATAGTGAGGATATGGCATATATGGCATGTATGTAGGATATGGGTCAAATCGAGAGTACTCCGACATCCCCTCCATCGGATACTCTGGCTCCTGAAACAAGGATGGATAGCCAAAACCTGAGGCTTGAGCACCACCCTGTGATTCTCCCATCCCTTCCTCAAAACTGCCTATACCCATGCTGTCATCTCTAGACGGATCAATTTCCATAGCTTCCCTCCTTTCCTCTGATCTTCCTCCCCTCACTGTTCCTCTTCTGCTCTCGTCTACAGACCTTCTAGGGTCTATCGACGTACCTTCCCTGCTGGATCTCTGAGACCTTGCCCTTGGCAATGCAGGAGGACGAGCAGCTAGTCTCTCATTCTCTGGTGGGACTCCAGTCAACCGAGCTGATCGACGAGTTCCTCGCATCTTTACTCTGGAAACACAACATATAACATACCATTTTAGCACATAAACATCACATAGCAATCATACACTCATGGCATATCATAACAGATAGGACTCAAGACCCTATCCTAGTGGACATGATTTCCTATTGTGCTTGACCACTTCTAACCTGTCTGAGCTCAACACTGTCTCTATAGGTCCGATCATGTGAACCTAGGGCTCTGATACCAATCTGTAACGACCCCAAAAAGGACCGTCACCGGCGCTAGGATTCAGGTCGGCTTAAGGCCGCCAGAACTCGTAGCAAGCCTACTATACTCTCTGTGTACCTGTAAACCTCATACATGATCATACATTTTCAGTGAAAATAAAACTCTTTTCTGAACCAAGGCTTAACCTGTGCATGCACTATCTCTGTACTCTGTACTCATGTACTCTGTACTCTGTATCCCTGACTAGAGCTTGCTCTAGATGGGTTCATTCATACCTGTCAAGCCTGGTTTTCACATACAAGAAAACATATATACATATACAGATCATGTACAACACATACATCACTAGGTCAAGCAACAACTATTATATCTCTTTAATATTACATGTCCACTCTAAGCTATTACAGATCTCTTTACTTTTTCTGTACTCTGCTGGTCTGTCCCTTCCTGTACACTGTACATTGAATACTGAACCTGCAAAACTGGGGTTAAGGGAGTGGGATGAGCTCTATAGCCCAGTGAGTAGAACAGTAAAACATCTCAGTAAAATATGATCTCATGGAATGCACCATATCACAGACAAGCCACATCAAGAGTAAACCTGTCACCACATAGTCCCAGTAACTCTGTGCCAGGGCGTAGAATCGAGCACCTGGTCTTCCTGTCATATATGTATATGTGTATATAACACCTGTGAACTTACCATTGCCAGGGCGTAGTCAAAGGCTCCTGGACTTTACTATATACCTGCCAGGGCGTAGTCAAAGGCTCCTGGTCTTTGCTATACGTGCCAGGGCGTAGTCAAAGGCTCCTGGTCTTCCTGTCTGTGACTATTGGATCATTCAGCATTTACTCACATCATCAAATAACGATGCAATGCAACATATTCGTGAATACTAATGCAATCAACCTATGGCATAAACATGATGCATGAGATATGCTAAAAGCAGTTTGTGGTTCAATTAAAAGTTATAAGTTTAGTTCCACTCACCTCTGGCTATCTGGACTGACTGACTCTGCAGGCTCTGAAACTCTGGAGCAGTACTCACTGCTACTCTCTCTGGTTCCTCTGGTCTGTACCTATACAGATGGACTCAAATGAGGGACCAAACTAACTTATCAATACCTCTATTAAACTCCCCAAGAATCCCCTGACACTCACTTAACTAATCATGCAAAGCATGCAAAAGAAAAGCTGGACAGAACACTTTCGGCGGCAGGTTCGGCGGCCGAATGTCCTCTCCAGAGACGAAACTCAAGCACCTTCGGCGGCACCTTCGGCGGCCGAATCCCCCAAACAAAGCCGAACATGCAAAAACACTCGGGGCAAGCTGTGGCAGCCTAAGCTACCATGCAAGAGGTTCGGCGGCCGAATGAACTTTCGGCTGCCGAACCTGAGTTCATCCAGAACTCAGTTTCAATGGCAAACCATCTCCCTCTTTCCTTCAACTTCTCAAACCATGCAAACTTCACTTCCTCAACATACATACACTCATGTATATGATCACAGGGGTCCAAAACTAGCTAATAACCCCAAACAACAAAACAAACATACATATAAACATGTAACCATGCATAATTCTTTAAAACTACCATTAATACCCTAAGCATGCATCTCCTTCCTTTATCCCCATAAACTCAGAAACATATACACATGTTCAAGTGCATCACTTACCTCCTGTAGCAAGAAGCTAAACACTCTGAACAAGGGAAAACGGATCACCTCTTCTCACACTCTCAAACTCTCTCAAACTCACTTTTTGCTTCAAACCCTTCAAAACTTGGTGAATGAGCAAACTCCTGCATGAGCTGCTCAAAACACTTGCAGATGAGTCATAGAAGACGTGGCTAATTCATGGCAAGAATCTGAGGCCAACATCTGTCAAAAGCCATGACTCAGCTTGGCTGGCCAACTCATCGTCGGCTGCCCAATCATATGCAAGACCATGCAACGTTCGGGGGCCGAACTTCCCTTCGGAAGCCAAACACTTTCGGCGGCCGAACTTACTTTCGGCGGCCGAACTTGGCTCAACTGCCTTAGGTCATTTCAACTCTAACTTAGTTCCATTTATCTTAAAAAAAACATTTAAACACATCATAATCCTTAGTAACACATAACTCCTACCCTTAGATAGAATCCCAACACCCCGGATTCCGCCAGATAATAGGAATTCCGGTGCCGGATTCTAGCCGGGTATTACAGGAACCACCAAGATGTATCAGGATCTGAAAAGGGTCTATTGGTGGCCAGCCATGAAGAAAGAAGTGGCGCAGTTCGTGACAGCCTGTGAGGTTTGTCAGAGGGTGAAATTAGAGCATCAGAAACCAGCAGGAATGCTTAACCCATTACCGATTCCAGAGTGGAAATGGGAAAACATAGCCATGGATTTTGTAGTGGGTTTACCAGTAGCGTCCAACAGGATAGACTCGATATGGGTGATTGTGGACAGACTCACGAAATCTGCTCATTTTCTTCCAGTACGGAGTAACTATTCTGTGGATAAGTTGGCACAGGTCTATCTGGATGAGATAGTGAGATTACATGGAGTTCCAGTATCTATAGTTTCAGACAGAGGACCTCATTTTACCTCTCGCTTTTGGCGGAGTCTGCAAAGTGCAATGGGCACGAGATTAGATTTTAGTACTGCTTTCCACCCACAGACTGATGGACAGTCAGAAAGGACCATCCAGACCATAGAGGATATGCTTCGACTATGTATGTTAGACTTTGGCGGTTCTTGGCGGCAGCATCTACCTTTGGTGGAGTTTGCCTACAATAACAGCCATCATGCGAGCATCGGGATGGCTCCTTATGAAGCTTTGTATGGGAGGAAGTGCAGATCCCCTGTTTGTTGGGAAGAGGTAGGAGAGAAGGCTCTTGCAGGGCCAGAGTTAGTAGACATTACTAGTAGAATGGTGCCCATGATCAGAGAGAGAATCAGAACAGCTCAGAGTAGACAGAA
This sequence comes from Manihot esculenta, assembly GCF_001659605.2. NCBI lineage: Eukaryota > Viridiplantae > Streptophyta > Magnoliopsida > Malpighiales > Euphorbiaceae > Manihot > Manihot esculenta. The sequence continues at coordinate 30,450,479 of NC_035166.2, forward strand.
AAGTTATGCAGACGTTCGCAGAAAACAGTTAGAGTTTCAAGAGGGTAATTGGGTATTGCTGAAAGTGTCTCCAATGAAAGGTGTGGTTCGTTTTGGGAAGAAGGGTAAATTAGCTCCACGGTACATTGGACCCTTTGAGGTGTTGCAGAGGATCGGAAATGTGTCGTATAAGCTGGATTTACCTACTTCTATGGAGAGAATTCACCCGGTATTTCATGTTTCTATGCTACGACAGTTTGTGTCAGATCCGAATCAGGTTCTGAGTGAGCCTGAGGTGGAGATTCATACAGATCTCACCTATATAGAGCAGCCAGTACGGATTCTGGACACGCAGATCAGACAGCTAAGGAACAAGGAGATTCCAATGGTGAAAGTGTTGTGGAACCACCATAACCTAGAAGAGTGCACGTGGGAGACGCGGGAATCTATGCTCCAGCAGTATCCACATCTGTTTTGAGGTTAGTTTCCTCCTTGTGTTTTGTTTTTGTGTGTTTTAGGAACATTCGAGGACGAATGATCTTAAGGAGGGGAGAATGTAATACCCGGCTAGAATCCGGCACCGGAATTCCTATTGTCTGGTGGAATCCGGGGTGTTGGGATTCTATCTAAGGGTAGGAGTTATGTTTTCTACGTGGTATGAGGAGTTTTATGGTTTACAGTTTTATAGTTTTAAGGTGAAATTGACCTAAGGCAGTTGAGCCAAGTTCGGCCGCCGAAGGTAAGTTCGGCCGCCGAAAGTGTTTGGCTTCCGAAGGGAAGTTCGGCCCCCGAAGGTTGCATGAGTTTGCATGCGATTGGGCAGCCGAAATTGAGTTGGCCAGCCAGCTTTTGGGCATCCTTAGTCAGCATTTTGGACAGGTGTTATGTCCAATTTGTTGCCAGAAGTTGGCCACGTCTCCTATGCTTTATTTGCTGAGTTTGAGCAGCTCATACAGAGTGTTTGAATGTTTTGCAGCAAAAAGCTCCGTTTGTGTGAGTTTGAGAGTTTGGGGCGAGTTGGACTGTTGTCCTTAGTTCAGAGTGTTCATCTTCTTGGTACAGGAGGTAAGTAAGGCTCTTGAACATGTTTTTAAGTTTTCTGAAGGTTTTATGGGAGTTGTGGAGAGAGAGCTGCATGCTTAGGTTTTAAATGGGAGTTTTGGTGATTTATGCATGTATACATGATTATGTGTTATGTTTGTTTTGTTGTTTGGGGTTATTAGATAGTTTTGGACCCCTGTGACCATATACTTGAGTATATGTGAGTTGAGTAGAGGAGGTAGGCATGTTTGGAGAGAGTGAAGGGAAGAAGGAGATGGTTTGCCGTTGAAGCTGAGTTCTGGATGAACTCAGGTTCGGCAGCCGAAGGTTCATTCGGCCGCCGAACCTCCTGCATGGTGACTTGGTTGCCACAGCTTGCCCCCGAGTGTTTTTGCATGTTCGGCTCTGTTTGGGGGATTCGGCCGCCGAAGGTGCCGCCGAAGGTGCTTGAGTTTCGTCTCTGGAGAGGACATTCGGCCGTCGAACCTGCCGCCGAAAGTGTCCTGTCCAGCTTTCTTTTGCATGCTTTACATGGATAGTTGAGTGAGTTTAAGGGGATTCTTGGGGAGTGTAAGAGAGTTATTGTTATGCTTGTTTGGTCCCTCATTTGAGACCATCTGTATTGGTACAGATCAGAGGAACCAGAGAGAGCAGCAGTGAGTACTACTCCAGAGGTTCAGAACCTGCAGAGTCAGTCAGTCCAGATAGCCAGAGGTGAGTGGAACTAAACTTATGACTTTTAATTGAACTACAAACTGCTTTTAGCATATCTCATGCATCATGTTTATGCCATAGGTTGATTGCATTAGTATTCACGAATATGTTGCATTGCATTGTTATTTGGTGATGTGAGTGAATGCTGAATGATCCAATAGTCTCAGACAGGAAGTCCAGGAGCCTTTGACTACGCCCTGGCAGGTATAGTGAAGTCCAGGAGCCTTTGACTACGCCCTGGCAGATATAGCAAAGTCCAGGAGCCTTTGACTACGCCCTGGCAATGGTAAGTACAGAGGTGTTATATACACATATACATATATGACAGGAAGACCAGGTGCTCGATTCTACGCCCTGGCACAGAGTTACTGGGACTATGTGGTGACAGGTTTACTCTTGATGTGGCTTGTCTGTGTTATGGTGCATTCCATGAGATCATATTTTACTGAGATGTTTTACTGTTCTACTCACTGGGCTATAGAGCTCATCCCACTCCCTTAACCCCAGTTTAGCAGGTTCAGTGTACAGTGTACAGGGACAGGCGAGCAGAGTACAGGAAAAGTAAAGAGATCTGTAATAGCTTAGAGTGGACATGTAATATTAAAGAGATGTACTAGTTGTTGCTTGACCTAGTGATGTATGTTTTGTACATGATCTGTATATGTATATATGTTTTCCTGCATGAGAAAACCAGGCTTAACAGGTATGAGTTAACCCATCTAGAGCAAGCTCTAGTCAGGGATACAGAGTACAGAGTACATGAGTACAGAGTACAGACATAGTGCATGCACAGGTTAAGCCTTGGTTCAGAAAAGAGTTTTATTTTCACAGAAAAGGTATGATCATGTATGAGGTTTACAGGTACACAGAGAGTATAGCAGGCTTGCTACGGGTTCTGGCGGCCTTAAGCCGACCTGAATCCTAGCGCCGGTGACGGTCCATTTTGGGGTCGTTACAGAAATCAACTCTTTGGTCTCCAAGTTCCCAAAACTCGATCTTTGCTCAAAAATCTTCAAAACCAAGTTGAAAACTCATAAAAATTAGAAGAGATTTGAAGGAAGAACACAAGATCGACAAGGGGATGATGGAGACTCACCTTGGCCGGGAATGGGGAGAAAAAGCTCGGCCGTTTTGGATAGGGGACCCCTTTATAGGTGGCTGGCCAGGCCACTTTCGGGGGCCTAACGTGCCTCCGCATGCATGCCATGTTCGGCGGCCGAACCTGGGTTTTTCCTTCATTCCCTTTCTTTCTTTTCTTTAAAACTTTAACTCAAAAATAATCTTTAAAAAAATATGAAAAACATTTGTAAAAACATGATTCTACCCTTCTAGAGGTTTTCGACATCCGAGATTCCACCGGACGGTAAGAATTCCGATACCGGAGTCTAGCCGGGTATTACAGGGGTAATCCGATGTACCTCCCATCGAATACCCGAGATTCTGTGAAAAGGGTGGGTACTGGGGTGGCTGAACAAACCCCAAGACCTGAGTGCCTCCTTGAGACTCTCCCATGCCCTCTTCAGACATGCTCACACCAAGACTGCCATCCCTCCTCTGATCCACATCCATATCATCCCCCACATCTTCTGACATTCTACCTTGAACTGTTCCCCTTTTGCTCACATCAAAAGACCTTCTAGGGTCCCTTGATGTTCTCTCCCTACTAGACCTGCAGAACATTGCCCTAGGCAATGCTGGAGGACGGGCATCCATGCCCTCGTCCTGAGGTGGTACTCCAATCAATCATGCAGATCGACGAGTTCCTCTCATCTCGCTTACTGAAAAACAGCACACATCACATAAAACATTAGCATCACATGGTTCATGTGAAAACACATGAACCCGCATCATATACATCACATACATAGCATATCATTAATGCGCATGCACAAAATCATGGCATTTCACATCATTATTCAAGAAAGGACTCTACATCCTATCCTAGTGGACATGGTTTTCCTATTGTGCTTGACCTTCTAGAACATCTATGAGCCCGACACTCTCTATAGGTCCGACCATATGAACCTAGGGCTCTAATACCAATCTGTAACGACCCAGAAACCGGACCGCTACCGGCGCTAGGATCTAGATCGGCATAAGGCCGCTGGGACCCGTAGCAAGCCTAACATACATCTTGTATACCTGTTAAATCCCATACATGATCAAACATAAACATAAAACTTTAAACTTTTTCTTTGTTTTACCAAGCTCAACCTATGCATGCACAACTCATAATCATAAAACCCCACACTAGAGCCCTCATCAAATGCTCCAATGGGGTAACATCTCATACATTAAGCTTAGTTTACATAAACATCATTAAAACTTTTCATTAAAAAGATCATGTGAAAAAGGGATTAACTTTACACACTAGGGTCAAGCACAACTCTAAACCTCAATATACATCATTACATTACGTTAATGAATTATACATCACATTACATTATTTTCATGTCCACATCTAGCTATTACATAAAACTTGACTTTACTCTTGCTGATATTCTGATCTAGCCCGTACCTGCAAACCTGGGGGATTAAGGGAATGGGGTGAGCTACTAAAGCCCAGTGAGCAGAATAATAAAACATTATATTTAAAGTTCATGCTTTCATGGAATGCATCACATCATAAACAAATCACATTAAGGATGAACTTGTCACCAATAGCCCACTACACATTCTAATAGTGCCAGGGGCGTAGAATGGGCCTCACTGGTCTTTCTCTTACATTAACATAACATAACATTCCAATATGCCAGGGGCGTAGAATGGGCCTCACTGGTCTTTCTCTTACGTAGTGCCAGGGGCATAGAATGGGCCTCACTGGTCTTTCATACCATATCATCACTATCTCATACCATATCATATCATAATGCGGGCTAAAGGATCATCCAACATTCATCCACTTCAACAACATAATATGCAATGCAACATATTCGTGATTTCTAATGCAAGCACCCTAATATATCTCATGGCATTCATGATGCGTGAATCATGCTAAAACTTTCATTATTTACTTTGAAATGTAAAGAGTCATTCTACTCACCTCTGGCTAGCTCTGACAAGATCGAGAGGAAAGACGATCCTAACTTGGAGATGGGAGAAATCTAGCTCCTTGGACCCCCAAGCTCCAAAACTCACTCTAAGCTTCAAAAATCTTCAAAACCAAGTTAAAACTTGTTAAAACTCGAAAGATTTGAGGAAGAACATCAAAACCAACCATGGGAGGGCATGGAATCACCGTTGGCCGAAAGTAGGGGAGAAAGCTCGCGCATTTTCAACCATGGGTCCTTTTATAGGTGGCAAGCTAGGCCACCTTCGGGAGCCGAAGGCGACTCCAAAACGCATGCATGTTCGGCGGCCGAACATGAGCCACATTCGGAAGCCTAACGTGCCCCCCTAAACTGTCCCATGTTCGGCGGCCGAACCTGGAAATGCCTCCATGGTCTTTTTCATTCAAAACTCAATTTCTTTCTTACTTAAAACCTTAAAATACATTAAAACATCTTATGAAAACATGATTTTACCCTTCTAGAGGTTTCCGACATCCGAGATTCCACCGGACGGTAGAAATTCCGATACCGGAGTCTAGCTGGGTATTACAGCTTCAATGAAAAAGGTATCTGATCGAATATGGTTAGGTGTTTTCGCCCGCTAAAATACTAAAATTCTTCATTTTTTGCGGATACAAAGCTGATATATTTGGGAGAAGAGGGCTACGCTCAATTTGATATGGTTATTAAGGCAAACGAACTGGAAAGCCACCAAGATTCTCCAACTATTGGGGTGCAATTAGGCAATCGAAAACTTATGAAAATTGTTATAGGTTATAGGAAGTAAATATGTTGATATAGGAAGTAAATATTGATAGATGTATGACTCGCGGTTGTCGAAGCCGGTCAAAAATAACCTTCCTGGTTATCAACAATTTTACAACTGCAGATAGTGGTGAAAGGATCGAATCCACAGAGAATTGATTACTTATTTATTTTTCTCAACAAGACCAATAAAATGAACTGAAACAATAATAAATTAAAGATGAGATAAAAGACTGAAAGTGGGATTAAATGAGATAAACTAAAAATGAGATAAAAACAAATTGCAATAAAAATAAAATGGGGGGTTTGAGATTGATTTAATTAATAAACTACTAAAAGCAATTAAAATAAACGAATAAAATAAAAGAGTAAATCAATATGAGAAAAGCCTAGTTGAAGATATGGATCCACTTTGGTTGTTTGGGTTGATCATTGAAACTTGAATTATCTTGATTGGTTCAATAGATTAGTTATGGGGGTGGAAGACGCTTCTCACCACCATGTCTCTCCTTATGATTAAATTAATTAGGGAACGTCCTCTAATTAATTACTAATTAACAAATTGCCAAGGAACGTCCTTGGGCCCTAGGCATCAAACAATTGTCAATTGCATAAAGAAATAGAGAGATCCAATCCTAGCTACCCAAACGTATGGAGATAACGCTAGATCATGCAATTCCCTTGGGTTTTATCCCAAGTGTTCTAAGGTCAGAATATTTCCAGCAATTACGGACTAAAAATAATCCCAACTAACAATTAATTAACTTTGCAATTAAAATCAAGTGGCCAATTTAATCAAAACAACAAAGTAATCATGTAATTAAAGCATCAATTGCATAAATATTGAACAAAACCAAAACAATAATTTATGTTCAGATCTCACAACCCATTAACCAACCTTAGTTTCAACCAATCCTCAACTAGATTTAAGAAAATTAGCCACTCATTGGCTGAATAGAAAACAGAAAAATAAAAGAAAAAAAGGAAAAGGAAAAGAGAGAACCGATGGAGCGCAGAGGCCGGCGGAAATCGCCGAACAGCCGAGATTGAATTTTTCTGTCTGTGAAAAGCTCTTTAAATAGAGCTGGAGATGTGCGCCCTAGGTGCTGTCCACATGCGCATGATTTGGTGAAGCGCGGTCCATGAGTGCAAGGTGGACGTGCGGAGCCTGGAGTGCGCGATCTGTGGTCCACGTGAGGAAATTTGGTTTGCGTGAGAGAATGATGAAGCGGGCCATGTGAAGTGAAATGGAGTGAATTTGGCGGGGTCCACGCGAATTCTTTGTCCATGTGAATTGGTGGAATTGTGAATTGCATGTGTGCGTGATGCTGAGGCGGGTCCATGGGGCCATGTGTTTTTGCGTGAATGGGCCTTTGGTGAAGCGCGGGCTGCGTGAGGATGCGCTGGGCTTGGCGTGCTGGTCATGTGCACGAGCAGGCTGGTTTTGAAGCGCGGGCATGGGCTGTCCAATTGCGGGCCAAAGTGCTAAGTTACTTAATCCTCAAAATATTTTCCTCATTTAGCCCGTCTTGAATTCAACTTGACGGCTTTGCACTCTTTTGCTCCAAATAAGACAGTTTTAGGGGGATTTTCTCCAAATTGTTCTTTTATACAATTTTCTACAAAATAATATTAAAAGCAATAAATTAAGCAGAAATCATGTAAATAATCATTAACAATATCAATATAAAATGGACTAAATTATGCTCTATCAAATACCCCCACACTTAACCTTTTGCTTGTCCTCAAGCAAATAAACATAGTCAAATAAGTCTTCTCACTCTAGATCCTTATTTCCACTTAAACTCTTACTCTAGACCCCTATTTTGAATCATTGCAGTGAGAAATATATGCATGAAGATTACTCACCTTTCTCCTTGTTTCCCTTTGCTTACCATGGCTAGGATTTGTTTTCCTCAAGAGGAACCATGCACATTATTTGTTAAGACTTTTTCTAACTTTTGGTGTGACTTGCCCTTACCTTAAAGTACTTTATTCAGGCTTTTGCACTTTAGATCTTGGAAAGGTCACCAACCTATTTTTGATGTAACACTTTTTGATATTTCAGTTGGTCACCTATCCAAGTGGCCACTAGCTCTGTTCATAGTCTTTCGACCATTGGAACAATATTAAATTTGTGCTTTTGAGGTCTTTGCCTTTGCTGAATTTTCTTTCTCTCAATGATTTGGGCAAATCAACACCAATTGCTAAATCAAGTCACATTAAGTTCATTCACACAATTTTCAACTTATTCTCATCAATTGAGGGTCATCAATATATTTTTCACCATGGCAAACTCAAAGATTCAATTCAAAAGGCAATTCTCAAACATGAATATAACTCACTGCAATCGATTCAACATAAGTTTAAAAAGTTATCACATTAATGGGGTCATGGAAAGAAAAACTCATCCAACATAGTTCATCAGTTTGAGTAGAGCAAAACAAAAAGAAGAAAATGGTTGTGGTTGTGTGTGTTTTATTGAAAGCATAAAAATAACAAAAATGAAAAATTTTTCCTAATGCAAGCAAACTAAAGATTAAAGCAAAAATAAACTTAAAAGTAAAAATTCAGAGATATGCACCCCCACACCTAAATCATGCATTGTCCTCAATGAATAAGAAACATAAAAGAACAAAGGAAACTGAGTACTCCCCTGCGTGTGGTGTGCATGGCGATCCACTTGATCAAGACTCAAGTAATTGGGGAAGGGAAAAGAGTCCCAACTGCATTGAGCAAAAAGTGTAGCACCCCTTTTGATTTTGTCATAGCCCATCCTACTTTTTCCATGTACTCATGAAGTAACATGATTAACTTCTCCTCTTTCAGATGAGGTGTGCCTCTAGCCCTTATGTTTGTATTTTTGAGATGATTGGGAAGAACTTTGAACTCCAATTCATGTTTCTCTATGGCTAGCTGCAATTTAGTACTGAATTCAGGCAAAATAAACTCTACCTTATCCGGAGGTTTGGGAAGACATTGATCCGCATGATCCTTTGGTTTAGGTGCTTGGAACACCATTTGTTCCTCCTGGGCATGGACTGTTTGCATTGGAAGGATGAAAGGAGTTTCAGTTTCCTCCTTCTGCATAGGACCTAACTGAGGTGGAATACTGATTTGTGTTGAAAGCTGAAAGGACGCGCCTGAGAGGATTTCAGGTACTCCTTCTTGCGCAAGATTGATTTGCAATGGGAGAATGAAAGGATTTTCATGCGATGGAAGCTGAGGAGGTGCAACTAGAATAGTTGCAAGACTGTCTTGCGGTCCAAGCTGAGGTGGTTCAGTAGGAGTTCCTTCTAACTGCGCAAGATTGATCTGAAGAGGTGTGATTGGCTCTCCTTTGTTTTGTGCATGTTTGCAGTCCACCTGTTGGATGTAATAGTTAGTTTCTTTCAATTCTGGCTCTTTCTGAGTCGCTTTCCTGCAAGGATCATTGGTTAGAATATCATCTTTTATATCAAAATTATCTTTGCTCAAACAATCAATGATATTTGACTTATCAACAAGTTCTGTTTGATCTGTTTGTTGGGACAAACAGTATTCTGGTTGTGTTTCTTCAGCAGCTTGTTCTTGTACTTGCCAACTTTCCTCATTATCCTCCACATCTTGAAGTTCTTGCTCTCTTCTTAACATGAGTGCATTCAATGAGATGGCCATTTGACCCATTTGTTGTTGCATCATTTGCAAGGTCTTCATAACCTCATTATTAGTATCAGTGTCCATTGGTGGTGCTGGTTGGGCTTGATATCCTTGATAATCTTGGTAGTTGTTAGCCTCATCATAGCCATAGTTCGGTTGGTCTCCCCAATATGGATTGTATGTGTCATGGTAGGAATCATGTCTTGGTGGCTGAAAGTGTTGAGCTCGACCTACGGTATAGCTATCCACAAGAGCGGTTAGTTTTGAAATTCGAGAATCAAGATCAGATTTACTTACCTCATCCATGATTCAGATCTGCGATGGAAGCTTTTTGTGCTCAATTTTTTTTTTTTTTTTTCTATATGGTCCTGAAAGAAAAACAAATAAGTTAGATCAATTCCCCGGCAACGGCGCCAATTTTTGACTCGCGGTTGTCGAAGCCGGTCAAAAATAACCTTCCTGGTTATCAACAATTTTACAACTGCAGATAGTGGTGAAAGGATCGAATCCACAGAGAATTGATTACTTATTTATTTTTCTCAACAAGACCAATAAAATGAACTGAAACAATAATAAATTAAAGATGAGATAAAAGACTGAAAGTGGGATTAAATGAGATAAACTAAAAATGAGATAAAAACAAATTGCAATAAAAATAAAATGGGGGGTTTGAGATTGATTTAATTAATAAACTACTAAAAGCAATTAAAATAAACGAATAAAATAAAAGAGTAAATCAATATGAGAAAAGCCTAGTTGAAGATATGGATCCACTTTGGTTGTTTGGGTTGATCATTGAAACTTGAATTATCTTGATTGGTTCAATAGATTAGTTATGGGGGTGGAAGACGCTTCTCACCACCATGTCTCTCCTTATGATTAAATTAATTAGGGAACGTCCTCTAATTAATTACTAATTAACAAATTGCCAAGGAACGTCCTTGGGCCCTAGGCATCAAACAATTGTCAATTGCATAAAGAAATAGAGAGATCCAATCCTAGCTACCCAAACGTATGGAGATAACGCTAGATCATGCAATTCCCTTGGGTTTTATCCCAAGTGTTCTAAGGTCAGAATATTTCCAGCAATTACGGACTAAAAATAATCCCAACTAACAATTAATTAACTTTGCAATTAAAATCAAGTGGCCAATTTAATCAAAACAACAAAGTAATCATGTAATTAAAGCATCAATTGCATAAATATTGAACAAAACCAAAACAATAATTTATGTTCAGATCTCACAACCCATTAACCAACCTTAGTTTCAACCAATCCTCAACTAGATTTAAGAAAATTAGCCACTCATTGGCTGAATAGAAAACAGAAAAATAAAAGAAAAAAAGGAAAAGGAAAAGAGAGAACCGATGGAGCGCAGAGGCCGGCGGAAATCGCCGAACAGCCGAGATTGAATTTTTCTGTCTGTGAAAAGCTCTTTAAATAGAGCTGGAGATGTGCGCCCTAGGTGCTGTCCACATGCGCATGATTTGGTGAAGCGCGGTCCATGAGTGCAAGGTGGACGTGCGGAGCCTGGAGTGCGCGATCTGTGGTCCACGTGAGGAAATTTGGTTTGCGTGAGAGAATGATGAAGCGGGCCATGTGAAGTGAAATGGAGTGAATTTGGCGGGGTCCACGCGAATTCTTTGTCCATGTGAATTGGTGGAATTGTGAATTGCATGTGTGCGTGATGCTGAGGCGGGTCCATGGGGCCATGTGTTTTTGCGTGAATGGGCCTTTGGTGAAGCGCGGGCTGCGTGAGGATGCGCTGGGCTTGGCGTGCTGGTCATGTGCACGAGCAGGCTGGTTTTGAAGCGCGGGCATGGGCTGTCCAATTGCGGGCCAAAGTGCTAAGTTACTTAATCCTCAAAATATTTTCCTCATTTAGCCCGTCTTGAATTCAACTTGACGGCTTTGCACTCTTTTGCTCCAAATAAGACAGTTTTAGGGGGATTTTCTCCAAATTGTCCTTTTATACAATTTTCTGCAAAATAATATTAAAAGCAATAAATTAAGCAGAAATCATGTAAATAATCATTAACAATATCAATATAAAATGGACTAAATTATGCTCTATCAATGTATTAGTTGATTAATCTTAGGGATTGCATGATCACTTGATTCCCTTTTCTTTTTAGGTAAGGTTTTTCATGTATAAATATATTGTAATTGTAATACCCGGCTAGACTCCGGCGTCGGAATTTCAACCTTTCGATAGAATCTCCGTTGGAATCCGGAATCTCGGATGCCAGAACCTCTTAGAAGGGTAAAATAAGGTTTTTATAAAATGATTTTTATGGTTTTATTGTTTAATTTTGAAATAAAGTTTTAAAAGAAAAGAAAATATATTTTTTTTGAGGAAATCCAGGTTCGGCCACCGAATATGGTGTTGCCGCAGGAGCTCTCCTTTCGACCCCCGAAGGTGGTCTGGCCAGCCACCTATAAGAGGCCTTTAGTCCGAAAATGGGAGAGTTTTCTCTCTCCATTTTCGGGCAAAGGTGAGTTCTTGCCCATCCTTTGATGATTTTATGTTTTTCTTTTAAATCCTTCAAATTTTCATGAGTTTTGACTTGTGTTTGAAGTTTTAAGTTTGGATCCAAGATTTTAAAGTTTGAAGAACGTTTCTCCTCAACTCCAAGCTTGGGTCGCATCTACCTTAGATCTTCAAGAGGTAAGTGTAGATCCTTGCTTTTTCATATGTTTTAAGTTTTAAAAAGGGTTAAAGGTTAAAAATACATGAAATGGCTAGATCTAAGGTTATAGGCTTTGAGTTGGGTTTTGATGAATGTATGCTCCCTCTTGTGTTTTGCTGTTGTTTGTTGGGGTTTAGGCTAGTTTTTTTATACCCCTTATGCATGTTGGAGTGAGTATGCATGTTGTGGAAAGTTGGGTGTGAGGATTTGAGAGTTTTGGGGCTGAAATGCATAGGGCAGAATCGGGTTCTGCCATTCTGAAGAACCCAGGTTCAGCCGCCGAAGTAGGGTTCGGCCGCCAAACCTACATGGGAGGCAACCTTTTGGCCGCCTACCATGCCCCCGAAAGCATGCACTTTCGGATCTGTAAGGGAGTTTCAGCCGCTGAACCCGCCCCTGAAAGTCCTTGACTTTCAGATCTGTGGAGGACCTTCGGCCGCTGAACCTGCCTCTGAAGGACCCTGACTTTCGGATCTGTAAAGGACCTTCGGCCGCCAAACCTACCGCCGAAAGTCCTCTGCCCAGACTTCCTTTGCTTGATTCTTATGCATGTTTTGTTATGTTTTAGGGGGGGTTTTTGGGGAGTTGTTTAGAGTCATGTAATAGTTGTGTTGATCCCTCATTTGAGTCCACCTGTGTAGGATCGGACTAGGGAGACCGTAGAGGCCTTCAGTGAGCTAGCTGCATCATTGTTAGTCAAGCTTCAGCCAGAGGTGAGTAGAACTAAACTAATCTATTATTTTTAAGCAATCAAACTTTTAAGCATGTTCATGCATCACGAATGCCATATTTATGTATTAGGATGTTGCATTAGAATTCACGAATATGACGCATTGCATATTTTACTGTTGATGTGGATGGATATTGGGTGACCCACTAGCCCTCGAGCAGGTTATGTTACGATGGATATGGAAGACCAGGGCTGCCCATTCTACGCGCCCTGGCACTATGTAAGAGAAAGACCAAGGCTGCCCATTATACGCCCCTGGCATTTATGGATATATTGTGTTATGTTTAAGAGGAAGTCCTGAGGAGCTCCGTCGAGGGTCGGACACTATTTGGAATATGTAGAGGGTTACTGGTGACAAGTACATCTTGTTGTGAATTGTTTGTGTTGTGACGCATTCCATATGAGCATATGTTTATTAAACTGTTTTTATGTTCTTCTCACTTGGCTCTTATAGCTTATCCCTTTTCCCTAACTCCAGGTTTGCAGGGTCAAAGATAGAGCAGGAAGTCGGCATAGTAGCTGGTATAGCTTATGTAATAGTATAGAGTGGACATGTATTTTCTTTTATGGATTAGAAATGTGGTTGGCCCTAGTATATGTTTTGTAATCCCTGTTTATCATGATCTTTATGTAAAAGTTTTAATGATGAGTTATGTCAAATCAAGCTTGAGGCATGTGATATTACCATACTAGAGCATTTGATGAGGGCTCTAGTGTGGGTCTTATGTATACAGTTTATGATGCATGTGTAGGTCAGGCTTTGGTTCAAGAAATGTTTAAAATTTTTATGAAAATGTATGATCATGTATGGGATTTTATCAGGTACACAGGATGCTTAGTAGGCTTGCTACGGGTTCTGGCGACCTTAAATGGATCTAAATCCTAGCGCCAGTAGCAGTCCGGTTTCTGGGTCGTTACAGAGTGGTATTAGAGCCCTAGGTTCATATGGTCAGACCTAACGTGTCGGGCTCATAGATGTTATAGAAGGGCAAACACATTAGGAAAAATCATGTCCACTAGGATAGGATGTAGAGTCCTGTCTTAAGGATGATGTGAAATGTCATGATAGTATGCATGTGCATTAATGATATGTTATGAATATGATGTGGGTTCATGTGTATCCGCATGAACCATATGATGCTAATGTTTATGTGTTGTATGTCGTTTTTCAGAAAACAGAATGTGAGGTTCACGTCGATCTGCACGATTGATAGGGGCTCCACCTGAGAATGAGGGCATGGATGCCCTATCCCCTGCTCTGCCAAGAGCACGGTCAAGTAGAACCAGCAGAGGAGAAACATCAAGGGACCCTAGAAGGTCTTTTGATGTAAACAGGAGGAGAATAGATCCGGGTAGAATGTCAGCAGATGATCAGAAATCAGTGGAAGATGATCAGAGGAGAGATAGAAGTTTGGGTGTTAGTTTGTCAGAAGAGGGTATGGGATAATTATAAGGAGGCGCTCAGGCCTCGGGTTTTGCTTACCCACCATAGTACCAACCCTACCCATAGGGACCGGGGTATCCGATGGGAGGCACATCGGATTTCTCTAGTTACAACCCATATCTCTCATTCATGCCCTATCCTCGCTACTACCCTTCATATCCACCCTACCCGATGTTTTCACCCTTTTTTATCAAAATCCAACAAACCCTAACCCAGGGAATGTTGCACCACCTCCTCCTCCCCCAGTAGAGCCAGTGGTTCTTGAAACCCAGTCGTCCAAACCCAACCCATCAACTGGGAGCAAAGTGAAAATGACAGACTATTTGAAGTTGGATGCTCCCAAATATAAAACAGGTGATGATCCTTTTGAGTACCTCAAGACGGTGAAAATGATAACTGATGAGTTGAGAGCAAGTGACAGTAGAGCCATTCAGATGGCGGGGTTCACTTTGAAATGCAAGAAGGCGAAAGAATGGTTTAAAAATTATGTGGACTCGAGACTGGATAGCCTATCATGGAAGCAGTTTGCCAATGAATTTGCAGGATGGGCTTTTCTAGACAGTTCAAGGGAATTGAAGGTGATAGAGTTTGAGTAGCTGAGGCAGACCGAAGACATGAGTGTAGATGAATGCACAGATAAATTCTTGGAGTTGCTTCAGTTTGTGGGGCAGGAATATGATACTGATCAGAAGAAAGCAATGAGGTATACCATGAGACTTCACTCTAGGTATTCCTCCTTAATCTTAGCAGCAGAGAGGGAGAGTTTCCACACCATAGTGGATGCAGCTAGAAAGATGGAGGCTAGTGCCATTATTCAGGGGACAGTAAAACAACAGGTGGCATAGTCCTCGAGTTCCAAAACCCCGGGTACAAGGAATATTGATCTCTCCTCTCTGGGTGCCGCCGCCACAGAAGGTGAAAAGTGGACCAGGTCCACTAAGAAGCCCAAGAAGAATAAGTTCTGGAACAGGTTAAAGGCTGGTCTGGGAATGGGTGGTGGTTCGAGCTCTGGTTCGGATAGCTCCGGATGTATGAGGTGCGGTAAGCCTCATAAAGGGGTTTGTCGGTTTGTGTAATTTCCGGCTAGACCCCGACATCGGAATTCCTACTTTCCGGCAGAATCTTCGTTGGAATCCGAAATTCTCAGATGTCGGAGCCTTCTAGAAGGGCAAAATAAGGTTTTCATAAAATATTTTTACATGTTTTATGGTTTTAATGAAGAAAGAAATTGAGTTTTGAAAGAAAAGAGCTTGGAGGCAAACCCAGGTTCGGCCACCGAACATGGGGTAGATGTGGAGGCACTTTTGGCCCTCGAAGGTGGTTTGGCCAGCCACCTATAAAAGGCCCCCTGTCCGAAAATGGGCGAGTTTCCTCTCTCCATTTCCGGGCAAGGTGAGTCTCCGCCACCCCTTGTCGATCTTGTGCTTTTCCTTCAAGTCTCTCATGATTTTTATAAGTTTCTATCTTGTTTTTGAATATTTTTAAGCTAAGATCAAAGTTTTGAAGCTTGGAGACCCCCGGAGCTCATTCCTCCATATCTCTAAGTTTGGGATCGCATCTCCTCTCGATCTTCAAGAGGTAAGTGTAGATCCTCATCTTCTCTTATGCTTTAAGTAAGTTTTATGAAGGGTTAAGGGGTTTTGATGCATGTTTAGGCTAGTTGTAAAATGTTAGGGTTTATGTTAGTTAAATGATAAATGTATGTTAAATGTGATGTTTGTTAGGGTATAGGCTAGTTTTATGCCCCTATATACGTGATGATGTATTTATGCATGCTTTTGAGTGTTGAGCATGAGTTTGGAGGGTTTTGGGAGGCTAGATGTGAGAGGCAGAATCGGGTTCTGCCATTCTGGAGAACCCAGGTTCGGCCGCCGAAGCCATGTTCGGCCGCCGAACCTGCCTGTGGAGGCAGTTTTAGGCCGCTTAAACTCGCCCCCGAAAGTTGGACTTTCGGCTCTGGAGGGGAGTTTCGGCCGCCAAACCTGCCCCCGAAGGTTGGTGACTTTCGGCTCTGGAGGGAGTTTCGGCGGCCGAACCTGCCTCCGAAAGCGCCTGACTTTCGGATCTGGAGGGACCTTCGGCCGCCGAACCTGTCGCCGAAAGTCTCCTGCCCAACCTTCCTTTGCCTATTTTGCATGCATGTTTTATGATGTTTTAAGGGGTTTTTGGGGAGTTGTTTAGAGTCATGTTAGAGTTTGTTTGGTCCCTCATTTGAGTCCACCTGTGTAGGATCGGACCTGAGGAACCGAGGTGATCAGCAGTGAGATAGCTGCTTCAGAGTTAGTTCAGAGTCAGCCAGAGGTGAGTAGAACTAAACTAATTTTAATTCAAGAAATTAAATGTTTTAAGCATGCTCATGCATCATGTATATGAAATAGGTTGGATGCATTACATTTCACAAATATGCCGCATTGCATAAATGGTTGTTGATGTGGATGGACAACAGGACGACCCATTAGCCCTCTAGATATTATGTTATGTAATAGAAGTCCTGAGGAGCCCCATCGAGGGCCGAGCACAGAGCTTATGTATGTAATAAAAGTCTTGAGGAGCTCCACTGTAATGACCCCAAAATGGACCGTCACCGGCGCTAGGATTTAGATCGGCTTAAGGCCGCCAGAACCCGTAGCAAGCCTGCTATACTCTCTAAGTACCTGTAAAATCTCATACATGGTCATACATTTTCTGTGAAAATAAAAACTTTTCTCTGGATCAAGACTTAACCTGTACATGCACTATCTCTGTACTCTGTACCCCTGACTAGAGCTTGCTCTAGATGGGTTAATTCATACCTGTTAAGCCTGGTTTTTCACATACTCTGTAAAACAGTTATATAAACAGACCATGTATACAAAAGATTTACAACACAAAAAGAACTAAGTCAAGCACAATTCTAACTTTATACACAACTGTTACATCTCTTTAATGTTACATGTCCACAATATTCTATTACAAGACTCTTCTCTCTTCCTGTACTCTGCTGGACTTTCCCTGTACACTGTACACTGAACCTACAAGACTGGGGTTAAGGGAGTGGGATGAGCTCTATAGCCCAGTGAGTAGAACAGTAAAACAAGTCATTAACACATGATCTTATGGAATGCATCATATCACAGACAAGCCACATCAAGGGTAAACCTGTCACCACATAGTCCCGGTAGCTCTACCGTGCCAGGGCGTAGAATCGAGCACCTAGTCTTCCTGTCATATATGTATATGTGTATATAACACCTGTGTACTTACCACTGCCAGGGCGTAGTCAAAGGCTCCTGGACTTTTCTATACCTGCCAGGGCATAGTCAAAGGCTCCTGGACTTCTCTATTCCTGCCAGGGCGTAGTCAAAGGCTCCTAGACTTCTCTCAGAGACTATTGGATCATTCAGCATTCACCCACATCAACAAATAACTATGCAATGCAACATATTCGTGGATTCTAATGCAAACAACTTACTGCATACTCATGATGCATGAATTATGCTAAAAGCATTTCATTTTTCAATTAAAAGAATTAAGTTTAGTTCCACTCACCTCTGACTATCTGGACTGACTCTGCAGGCTCTGTACACGCTGGAGCAGTACTCACTACTGCTCTCTCTGGTTCCTCTGGTCTGTGCCTACACAGATGGACTCAAATGAGGGACCAAACTAGCTTATGAACACCTCTATTAAACTCCCCAAGAATCCCCTTAAACTCACTCAAACATCCATGCAAAGCATGCAAAGGAAGGCTGGACAGGACACTTTCGGCGGCAGGTTCGGCGGCCGAAAGTCCTCTCCAGAGCCGAAACTCATGCACCTTCGGCGGCCGAATCTCAACTTTCGGCAGCCGAACCCTTTCGGGGGCAAGTTTCGGGGGCTGAAAGGCACTCTAGAGACGAAAGTCTCTAACCTTCGGGGGCATCTTCGGCGGCCAAAACTCCCCTCCAGAACCGAAAGTCCAAAGGCTCGGGGGCAAGCTTAGGCAATCAAAGCCACCTCCTCAGTATATTCAGCGGCCGAACCGTTCTTCGGCGGCCGAAGCTGGGTTCATCAGCAAGGCAGAACCTTGCTCTGCCTCACGCCAAAAGGCGCCAATCTTCCTCCAACTCAAACACCTCAACTCCTCAACATGCATACACCCAAGTATATGCTCAAGGGGGTCAGAAACTATCTTAAAACCCCAACAACACAAAACATATAACACATATACAAGCTTTTCTCACAAAAATATCAAAAAACTCTCTTTTACCCTAATCATGCAACTCTCCCCCAAAACCTCAAAAATCTTCCATAAATCATGAAAACAAGCTCAGGATCTTCACTTACCTCTTGAAACCAAGAAGATGAACGATCCTAACGTGGAGTTTTGGAGCAACTCTCCTTCAAACTCTCCAAAATTCACAACTTTGTGTTTTTAGCTCAAAACCTTCAAACTAACATAAAAATCAATCAAATCTTTGCAAGATTTAATGAAAACATGAAGCAAACTTAAGGAAGACAGAGTCTCACCTCAGAAAGTGAAAGAAAGAGGCAATCCTTATCCTTTCAACCGACTGAGGGCCTTTTATAGGTGGCTGGCCAGACCACCTTCGGCGGCCACACGTGAAACCGAAAGCCATGCATGTTCGGCGGCCGAATGTCACCTTCGGCGGTCGAACCTGACTTTTCTGCCTTGATTCTTTTCTTGCAAAAACTCTTTTCATTTTAGCTTAAAAAACAGTAAAACATACTACATTACTTTAGAAAAACATAAATCTTACCCTTCTAGAGAATTCTGACATCCTGGATTTTACCGGACGACAGGAATTCCGATGCCGGACTCTAGCCGGGTATTACATTCTCCCCCCTTAAGAACATTCATCCCTGAATGTTCCTAAAACAAACATATAAACATATAAAAAGGAGGAAACTAACCTCAAAACAGATATGGATACTGCTGGAGCATAGACTCCCGCGTCTCCCAGGTACACTCTTCTAGATTATGGTGGTTCCACAGGACTTTCACCATCGGAATCTCTTTGTTCCTTAGCTGTCTGATCTGTGTATCCAGAATCCGTACTGGCTGCTCTATATAAGTGAGATCCCCAAGAATCTCCACATCAGGCTCACTAAGAACCTGATTCGGATCTGACACAAACTTTCGTAGCATAGAAACATGAAATACCGGGTGAATTCTCTCCATAGAAGTAGGTAAATCCAGCTTATATGACACATTGCCGATCCTTTGCAAAATCTCAAAGGGTCCAATGTACCGTGGAGCTAGCTTACTCTTCTTTCCAAAACGAACCACTCCTTTCATTGGAGACACTTTCAGCAATACCCAATCACCCTCCTGGAACTCTAATAGTTTCCTGCGAACGTCCGCATAGCTTTTCTGTCTACTCTGAGCTGTTCTGATCCTCTCTCTGATCATAGGCACTGTTCTACTGGTAATCTCTACTAACTCTGGCCCTGCAAGAGCTTTTTCTCCTACCTCTTCCCAGCAAACAGGTGATCTACACTTCCTCCCATACAACGCTTCATAAGGAGCCATCCCGATGCTAGCATGATGACTGTTATTGTAGGCAAACTCCACCAGAGGTAGATGCTGCCTCCAAGAACCGCCAAAGTCTAACACACACATTCTGAGCATATCCTCAATGGTCTGGATGGTCCTCTCTGACTGTCCATCAGTCTGCGGATGGAAAGCAGTGCTAAAATCCAACCTTGTGCCCATCGCACTCTGCAGACTTTGCCAAAACCTGGAGGTGAACTGAGGTCCTCTGTCTGAGACTATAGATACTAGAACTCCATGTAATCTCACTATCTCATCCAGATATACCTGTGCCAACTTATCCACAGAATAGTTACTCCTAATTGGAATGAAATGAGCAGATTTCGTGAGTCTGTCCACAATCACCCATATGGAGTCTATCCTGTTGGACGCTGCCGGTAAGCCCACTACAAAATCCATAGCTATGTTCTCCCATTTCCATTCTGGAATCGGCAGTGGGTTAAGCATTCCAGCCGGCTTCTGATGTTCTAATTTCACCCTTTGACAAACCTCACAGGCTGTCACGAACTGCGCCACTTCTTTCTTCATGGCTGGCCACCAATATACCTTCTTCAGATCCTGATACATCTTGGTGGCTCCTGGGTGAACACTATACCTCGCATTATGAGCTTCCCTCATAATGTCTTCCTTCAGACTGCTACTATCTGGTACACAAAGTCGACTCCCATAGCGAAGGATCCCTTTGCTATCAAATCTGAACTCTGCACAGTTGCCTGACTGAGCAGTCCTGGCAATTTTCATCAACTCTGGGTCCTCGTGCTATTTTTGAGCTATCTGCTCCAGAAACACAGGTGTCACTCTCATTTGTGCTATCAATGCACCCGTACCAGACAACTCTAGCTGTAACCCTTCCTCAATGAGCTTATAAAGCTCCATCACTACTGGTCTCCGCTCTGCTGCTATATGGGATAAACTGCCTAGTGACTTCCGGCTTAGGGCGTCTGCCACAACATTCGCCTTACCCGGATGATACTGGATCTTACAATCATAATCACTGAGCAATTCTACCCATCTTCTCTGCCTCAAATTCAGCTCTCTCTGGCTCAAGATGTACTGTAAACTCTTGTGATCAGTGAAGATCTTGCATTTTACCCTGTAGAGGTAATGCCTCCACATCTTGAGTGCAAAGATAACTGCTGCCATCTCTAGATCATGGGTGGGGTAATTCAACTTGTGCTTCTTCAACTGTCTAGAAGCATAAGCAATCACCCTATCACTCTGCATCAAAACACAACCCAATCCCACTCGAGATGCATCACAGAACACTGTGAAATCCTCGTTACTAACAGGCAGAGCTAACACTGGTGCTGATGTCAATCTCCTCTTGAGCTCCTCAAAGCTCTCTTCGCACTGGTCTGACCAGTTAAACTTCTGGTTCTTCTGAGTCAGTTTGGTCATAGGAGCAGCTATCTTCGAGATGTCCTGAACGAACCTCCTGTAGTAACCTGCCAGTCCCAAAAAGCTTTTAATCTCAGTCACTATAGTGGGTCTGGGCCAGTTAGCTACAGCCTCTATCTTCTTGGGGTCTACCTCAATCCCTTCTACTGATACCACATGTCCCAAGAAGGAAATGCTCCTCAACCAAAACTCACACTTAAAGAACTTGGCATACAAACCATGCTCTCTCAGTGTCTGCAGAACTATCCTCAGATGCTGGGCATGCTCCTCTGCATCTCTGGAATACACTAAGATGTCATCGATAAAAACAATAACAAAGTGATCCAGATACTCGCTGAAAACTCTGTTCATGAGATCCATGAATGCTGCAGGGGCGTTACTCAACCCGAACGGCATCACTAAGAACTCATAATGCCCATATCTGGTCCTGAAAGCTGTCTTTGGCACATCTGCCTCTCTGACTCTCAACTGATGATACCCGGATCTCAGATCTATTTTAGAGAAACAACCTGCTCCAGCTAGCTGGTCAAATAGATCATCAATCCTAGGTAGAGGATACCTATTCTTGGTAGTGACCTTGTTCAACTATCTGTAGTCGATACAAAGTCTGAGGGATCCATCCTTCTTTTTGACAAACAGTACTGGAGCACCCCAAGGTGAGGTACTAGGGCGGATGAAACCCTTATCTACCAATTCCTGCAACTGTTCTTTCAACTCCTTTAACTCTGCTAGCGCCATCCTGTAGGGAGGAATAGAGATAGGTCTGGTATCAGGCAGCAATTCAATTTCAAACTCTATCTCCCTACCAGGCGGTAGTCCTGGAAGTTCGTCTGGGAAAACATCTGGAAACTCTCGGACTACTGGTATCGAAGCTGGTTCCCTAACCTGTCTGTCTAGCTCTCTCACATGAGCTAGAAACCCCTGACAACCCCTCCTAAGCAAACGACGAGCCTGTAGGGCTGAAATCAAACCTCTGGGTGTACCCCTCCTGTCTCCTCTGAAGACACACTCTGACCCATCCTGGTCTCTGAGACTAACTACCTTGTCTCTACAGTCCAAGGTCGCACCGTATGCAGATAACCAATCCATCCCTAGAATGACATCAAAATCTGTCAAGTCTAGAACCACAAGGTCAGCTGGAAGGCATCTACCCTCTATGAACACTGGACTGAAACGACAGACTGACGCTGCCACTGATGGGTCACACTTGGGTCCACTGACCCAGAGAGGATACTCTAACTCAGAAATGATCAAACCCAATCTCTCTATGGCTCTCGAAGCAATAAAGGAATGAGAAGCATCGAGGTCCATCAAAGCATACACATCTGAACACCCAATGATGAGATTACCTGACACCACTGTGTTCGACGTGTTCGCCTCCTCCTGTGTCACAGTGAAAATCCGTGCTGGGGCTACCAGATTTCCACCTCGGGAACCTGCTGCTGAAGTAGAGGCTGCCCCTCTCCCTCTACCTCTGCCACTACTCTGAGGCATGACTGGAGCTGCTGGCTGTACTACTGGCTGTACCACACTGCCTGAACTCATCTGCTGGGATGGTGCCACAAAAGTCACCTGAGGACAATCCCGAGCAATATGCCCTTCCTGTCCACATCGATAGCAAGCTGTAGATCCCAACCGACAAGCTCCTCCATGTGGTCTTCCGCATCTTCTGCATACTGGATAAGCTATGCCAGAGCTTGAGCCACTACCCATTCCCAGACTAGACTTAGCTTTACTCCAGAACTTATTCTTTAATCCTTTTGCTCTATCCCATCTCTTGCTGCCTGAAGTTCCTGAACTGGGGGCCTTAGAACCCGAAGCCTGTGCTTTTGACTGTCTCTGAATATTAGCACTAGCCTCCATTTTCCTGGCGGCATCCACATTAGAGTGGAAACTTTCCTTTTCTGCTGGAAGAATCAAGGAAGAATACCTGGGATGCAATCTCATAGTATATCTCCTTGCCTTCTTTTGATCAGTATCATAGGCTTGACCCACATACTGAAGCAAATCCAGGAACTTATCTGTAAACTCGTCAACACTCATCTCGTCTGTCTGTCTCAACTGCTCAAATTCTATTACTTTCATCTCCCTGGAGCTATCAGGAAAAGCCCACCCTGCAAACTCATTGGCGAACTCTCCCCATGACATACTGTCCATCCTGGGTTCCATATAGTTCTTGAACCATTCTCGAGCTTTCTTACACTTAAGTGTAAACCCCGCCATTTCTATGGCTCTGCTATCATCTGCTCCCAACTCATCAGTAATCATCTTCACAGTTTTAAGGTACTCAAATGGATCATCTCCTGGATTGAATTTAGGAGCATCCAATTTCAAGTACTCTGTCATTTGCACCTTACCTCCAGATGAGCTAGGTTGATGTCTTTGGGCAACAGGAGCTACTGGTTCTGGTTGTGGTGGTGGAGGTACTGGTTCATTTAGCTCTGGGTGTGCTGCACTTGGATGGGTAGGGGAAGGTGGATACATAGGATATGGTGGGTAATAATGAGGATAAGGCATATATGGCATGTAAGTAGGATATGGGACAAAACTAGAGTACTCCGACATACCTCCCATCGGATACCCTGGGTCCTGAGGAAAGGCTGGATAACCAAACCCTGAGGTCTGAGCGCCTTCCTGCGACTCTCCCATACCTTCTTCAGATCTACCTACACTCATGCTTTCATCTATGGACTGATCAATCTCCATAGCCTCCCTCACTTCCTCTGATCTTCCTCCTCTAACTGTACCTCTTCTGCTCTCGTCTACAGACCTTCTAGGGTCTATTGACGTACCTTCCCTGCTAGATCTTTGAGACCTTGCCCTTGGCAATGCAGGAGGACGAGCATCTATTCTCTCACTATCTGGTGGGACTCCAGTCAATCGAGCTGATCGACGAGTTCCTCTCATCTTACCTCTGAAAAACAACACATATCGCAACATATACGTAACTCATATAACAATAAAGCACATGCAAAAATCATAGCATCAAATAGACAGGACGCAACATCCTATCCTAGTGGACATGATTTCCTATTGTGCTTGACCACCTCTAACCGCTATGAGCCCGACACTCTCTCTATAGGTCCGATCATTTGAACCTTGGGCTCTGATACCAATCTGTAACGACCCCAAAATGGACCGTCACCGGCGCTAGGATTCAGATCGGCTTAAGGCCGCCAGAACCCGTAGCAAGCCTGCTATACTCTCTAAGTACCTGTAAAATCTCATACATGGTCATACATTTTCTGTGAAAATAAAAACTTTTCTCTGGACCAAGACTTAACCTGTGCATGCACTATCTCTGTACTCTGTACCCCTGACTAGAGCTTGCTCTAGATGGGTTAATTCATACCTGTTAAGCCTGGTTTTTCACATACTCTGTAAAACAGTTATATAAACAGACCATGTATACAAAAGATTTACAACACAAAAAGAACTAAGTCAAGCACAATTCTAACTTTATACACAACTGTTACATCTCTTTAATATTACATGTCCACAATATTCTATTACAAAACTCTTCTCTCTTCCTGTACTCTGCTGGACTTCCCCTGTACACTGTACACTGAACCTGCAAGACTTGGGTTAAGGGAGTGGGATGAGCTCTATAGCCCAGTGAGTAGAACAGTAAAACAAGTCATTAACACATGATCTTATGGAATGCATCATATCACAGACAAGCCACATCAAGGGTAAACCTGTCACCACATAGTCGCGGTAGCTCTACCGTGCCAGGGCGTAGAATCGAGCACCTGGTCTTCCTGTCATATATGTATACGTGTATATAACACCTGTGTACTTACCATTGCCAGGGCGTAGTCAAAGGCTCCTGGACTTTTCTATACCTGCCAGGGCATAGTCAAAGGCTCCTGGACTTCTCTATACCTGCCAGGGCGTAGTCAAAGGTTCCTGGACTTCTCTCAGAGACTATTAGATCATTCAGCATTCACCCACATCAACAAATAACTATGCAATGCAACATATTCGTGGATTCTAATGCAAACAACCTACTGCATACTCATGATGCATGAATTATGCTAAAAGCATTTCATTTTTAAATTAAAAGAATTAAGTTTAGTTCCACTCACCTCTGACTATCTGGACTGACTCTGCAGGCTCTGTACACACTGGAGTAGTACTCACTGCTGCTCTCTCTGGTTCCTCTGGTCTGTGCCTACACAGATGGACTCAAATGAGGGACCAAACTAGCTTATGAACAACTCTATTAAACTCCCCAAGAATCCCCTTAAACTCACTCAAACATCCATGCAAAGCATGCAAAGGAAGGCTGGACAGGACACTTTCGGCGGCAGGTTCGGCGGCCGAAAGTCCTCTCCAGAGCCGAAACTCATGCACCTTCGGCAGTCGAATCTCAACTTTCGGCAGCCGAACCCTTTCGGGGGCAAGTTTCGGGGGCTGAAAGGTACTCCAGAGACGAAAGTCTCTAACCTTCGGGGGCATCTTCGGCGGCCGAAACTCCCCTCCAGAGCCGAAAGTCCAAAGGCTCGGGGGCAAGCTTAGGCAACCGAAGCCACCTCCTCAGCACATTCGGTGGTCGAACCATTCTTCGGCGGCCGAAGCTGGGCTCATCAGCAAGGTATAACCTTGCTCTGCCTCACGGCAAAAGGCACCAATCTTCCTCCAACTCAAACACCTCAACTCCTCAACATGCATACACCCAAGTATATGCTCAAGGGGGTCAGAAACTACCTTAAAACCCCAACAACACAAAACATATAACACATATACAAGCTTTTCTCACAAAAATATCAAAAAACTCTCTTTTACCCTAATCATGCAACTCTCCTCCAAAACCTCAAAAATCTTCCATAAATCATGAAAACAAGCTCAGGATCTTCACTTACCTCTTGAAACCAAGAAGATGAACGATCCTAACGTGGAGTTTTGGAGCAACTCTCCTTCAAACTCTCCAAAATTCACAACTTTGTGTTTTTAGCTCAAAACCTTCAAACTAACATAAAAATCAATCAAATCTTTGCAAGATTTAATGAAAACATGAAGCAAACTTAAGGAAGACAGAGTCTCACCTCAGAAAGTGAAAGAAAGAGGCAATCCTTATCCTTTCAACCGACTGAGGGCCTTTTATAGGTGGCTGGCCAGACCACCTTCGGCGGCCACACGTGAAACCGAAAGCCATGCATGTTCGGCGGCCGAATGTCACCTTCGGCGGCCGAACCTGGCTTTTCTGCCTTGATTCTTTTCTTGCAAAAACTCTCTTCATTTTAGCTTAAAAAACAGTAAAACATACTACATTACTTTAGAAAAACATAAATCTTACCCTTCTAGAGAATTCTGACATTCTGGATTCCACCGGACGACAGGAATTCTGATGCCGGACTGTAGCAGGGTATTACACTGAGGGCCGGGCACAGAGTAGAGGGATTTTTGGGTTAGTCTATCTGTGATGTGAATTGTTTGTGTTGTGATGCATTCCATGAAAGCATATGTTTATTAAATTGTTTTTACTGTTCTGCTCACTGGGCTTTTGTAGCCCATCCCTCTCCCCTAACCCCCATATTTGTAGGAGCATAGGTAGCTATGGGAAAGTCAGCAAGGCTATGTTCATGTAATAGATTAGTAGTGGACATGTAATGTAAAACAGTATAATGTAATGTAATGTAGAGATATGTTTCATGGTTTAGTATTGTGCTTGGCCCTAACAGTAGTGGTAATCCCTTTTGTACATGATCTATATGAAATGTTTTAATGATGAGAAATGTTGAACCAAGCTTGATGTACGTTATGTTGACCCAACTGGAGCATTTGATGAGGGCTCCAGTAAGGGGGTTTTATGTATATAGTTATGATGCATGTTCAGGTCAAGCTTGGTATATGAAAAGTTTAAAGTTTTTATGAAAATGTATGATCATGTATGGGATTTTATCAGATGTACAGGATGTGTGTTAGGCTTGCTACGGGTTCCGGCGATCTTAAGTCGATCTCAATCCTAGCGCCGGTAACGGTCCAATTTCCGGGTCGTTACAGTTTGGGACTACGGCATGTTTCAGATCTGGACAGGAAGGGCACATGGCACGTGAGTGTCCCAGTGCAGTTATGATGGCTCAGTCCCAGCGGACAGCTTCTAGTAGCGTGGCCCAGCCAGTAGCTCTAACTGTAACGACCCCAAAATGGACCGTCACTGGCGCTAGGATTCAGGTCAGCTTAAGGCTGCCAGAACCCGTAGCAAGCCTGCTATACTCTCTGTGTACCTGTAAATCTCATACATGATCAAACATAATCTGTGAAAAAAAAAATACAAACTCTTTTCTCTGTACCAAGGCTTAACCTGTGCATGCACTATCTCAGTACCCTGTACTCTGTACCCCTAACTAGAGCTTGCTCTAGATGGGTTGTATCATACCTGTTAAGCCTGGTTTTTCACATATTCTGTAAAAACATATACATCTACAGATCATGTACACAACAAAAGATTCACAACACAAACCACTAAGTCAAGCACATATCTAATTGAATAGACAACAAGCACATCTCTTTAACATTACATGTCCACTCTAAACTAATACAAGTCTCTTCTCTTTTTCTGACCTCTTCTGAACATCCCCTGTACACTGTACACTGAACCTGCAAAACTGGGGTTAAGGGAGTGGGATGAGCTCTATAGCCCAGTGAGTAGAACAATAAAACAATTCATTAAACTATGATCTGATGGAATGCATCATAACACAGACAATCCACATCAAGAGTAAACCCGTCACCACATAGTCCCAGTAAACCGTGCCAGGCCGTAGACTGGGGTCCTGGTCTTCCTGTACCATATATGTATATGTGTATATAACACCTGTACTTACCATTTGCCAGTATAGACCATTTGCCTATACCCGCCAGGCCGTAGAATGGGATCCTGGACTTCCTATACCTGCCAGGCCGTAGAATGGGGTCCTGGACTTCCTGTCTGGAACCACTGGATCATTCAGCATTTACTCACACCAACAATAAAGCTATGCAATGTAACATCTTTGTGGATTCTAATGCAATCAACCTATTGCATAAATATGATGCATGAATATGCTAAAAGCAGTTAATGTCTCAATTAAAACGAGTATCAGTTTAGTTCCACTCACCTCTGGCTCTGGACTGACTCTGCAGGTTCTGTAAACGCTGGAGCAGTACTCACTGCTGCTCTCTTTGGTTCCTCTGGTCTGTATACACACATGAAGACTCAATATAAGGGACCAAACTAGCTTAAGATAACTCTATTACACTCCCCAAGAATCCCTTTAACCTCACTCTAAAACTCAAGCAAAGCATGCAAAAGAAAAGCTGGACAGGACACTTTCGGCGGCAGGTTCGGCGGCCGAAAGTCCTTTCCAGCGACGAAACTCATGCACCTTCGGCGGCCGAATCTCAAGCTTCGGCGGCCGAACCCTTTTGGGGGCAAGTTTCGGGGGCCAAAACACACGCCAGAGACGAAAGTCTCTAACCTTCGGCGGCACCTTCGCCGGCCGAATCCCCCAAACAGAGCCGAACATTCAAACCTCTTGGGGGCAAGCTGTGGCAGCCTAAGCCACCATGCAAGAGGTTCGGCGGCCGAATGAACCTTCGGCTGCCGAACCTGAGTTCATCCAGAACTCAGCCCCGACGGCAAACAAGCTCCTCCATCCCTTCAATCTCTCAAAACATGCAAACTTCAACTCCGCAACACACATATACTCTTGTATATGTACAAAGGGGTCCAAAACTACCTAAAAACCCCAACAAACACAGCAAACATAACACATAATCATGCTTACAAGCTTAAACCATCAAAAACACCCTTTTTCACCTAAGCATGCATCTCTACCCAAACCTTCATCAAACTTCTGTAAAACATTAAAACATGTTCCAGATCTTCACTTACCTCCTATAAACAAGAAGATGAACGATCTGAACAAAGAAAAATGGATCAACACCTCTTCAAGGTCATAAACCCTCAAAACTAACCTTTTTGCTTCAAACCTTTGAAAACCAACAAACCTTTGCATGAGCTGCTAAAAGGTTTGCAGATAAGTCATGGGAGACGTGGCCAAACTTCTGGATAGGGTTTGGAGATAACACCTGTCCAAAATGCTGACTAATGCATGCTCAATCGTTGGCTAGCCAACTCAGCTTCGGCTGCCGAATCGCATGCAAAACCATGCAACATTCGGGGGCCGAACCTGAACTTCGGAAGCCGAACATTGGGCACTTTCGGCGGCCGAACTTGGCAAAAGTCTCCATAGACTTTTCTCTTCAAAACACATCTCATTTCAACTTGAAAACCTTAAATCAAAACATAACACTTAAGAAGACATAAAGCCTACCCTTCTATAGAAGTCCAACACCCCGGATTCCACCAGACGACAGGAATTCCGGTGCCGGATTCTAGCCGGGTATTACACTAACCATGTCACAGGGCAGAGGTCGAGGTAGAGGGAGAGGGACAGCCTCTTCTTTAGCAGGTTCCCACGGAGAAGGTCCATCAGCTGTAGCACGAATCTTCACCATGACTCAACAGGAGGCTAACACATCGAACACGATTTCTAGATCACTTCGTTATTGTCTTCATTGACGATATCTTAGTGTATTCCAGGAATGCAGAGGAGCATGCCCATCATCTGAGGATTGTGTTGCAGACCCTGAGGGAACACGGCTTGTATGCCAAATTCTCTAAATGTGAGTTCTGGTTGAGGAGTATCTCTTTCTTGAGGCATGTGGTGTTAGAAAATGGAATCGAGGTGGACCCCAAGAAAGTGGAAGCTGTAGCTAACTGGCCCAGACCCACTATAGTGACAGAGATTAAAAGCTTTTTGGGTTTGGCAGGTTACTACCGGAGGTTTGTTCAGGACTTCTCCAAAATTGCCGCTCCTATGACCAGGTTGACCAAAAAGAATCAGAAGTTCATTTCGTCAAAATAGTGTGAGGAAAGCTTTGAAGAGCTAAAAAGAAGACTGACGTCAGCACCGGTGTTAGCTCTGCCTACTAGTAATGAAGACTTCACAGTGTTTTGTGATGCATCCCGAGTGGGACTAGGTTGTGTGTTGATGCAGAATGAAAGGGTGATTGCTTATGCTTCTAGACAGTTGAAGAAACATAAGTTGAATTATCCTACACACGACCTAGAGATGGCAGCTGTGATCTTTGCACTCAAGATGTGGAGGTATTACCTGTATGGGGTAAGATGTGAGATCTTTACAGATCATAAGAGTTTGTACTACATCTTAAGTCAGAAAGAGTTGAACCTGAGGCAAAGAAGATGGGTAGAGCTGCTTAGTGATTATGATTGCAAGATCCAGTATCATCCGGGTAAGGCAAATGTAGTGGCAGATGCCCTCAGCCGGAAATCACTTGGCAGTTTATCCCATATTATAGCAGAGAGAAGACCGGTAGTGAGGAAAATTTATAAGCTCATTAATGAAGGTTTACAGCTGGAGTTGTCTGGTACAGGTGCACTAGTAGCTCAGATGAAAGTGACACCTATGTTTCTAGAATAAATGGCACAAAAACAGCATGATAACCCCAAGTTGGTGAAGATAGCGAGAATTGTTCAAGCAGGCGAGAATGAGGAGTTTAGATTCGACAACAAAGGGATCCTCCATTACGGAAACAAATTATGTGTACCAGATGATGTAAGTCTGAAGGGAGACATTATGAGAGAGGCTCATAATGCGAGGTACAACGTTCACCCTAGAGCCACCAAAATGTATCAGGATCTGAAGAGAGTTTACTGGTGGCCAGCTATGAAGAAGGAAGTGGCGCAGTTTGTGTCCGCTTGTGAAATATGTCAGAGGGTGAAGTTAGAGCATCAGAAGCCAGCTGGGATGCTCAACCTACTATCGATTCCAGAGTGGAAATGGGAAAACGTGGCTATGGATTTCATGGTGGGATTACTAGCAACGTCCAACATATTAGACTCTATATGGGTAACAGTGAATAGATTGACCAAGTCTGCTCACTTTATCCCTGTCAGGAGTGACTACTTTGTAGACAAACTGGCATAAGTATATGTTGAAGAGATTGTCAGGCTACATGGGGCTCCAGTTTCAATAGTGTTAGATAGGGGATCCTAGTTTACCTTCAGGTTTTGGCGGAGTCTGCAGAATGCAATGGGCACAAGGTTGGACTTTAGCACTGCTTTCCATCCACAGACTGACGGACAGTCAGAGAGGACCATCCAAACCATAGAAGACATGTTGAGAATGTGTGTGCTAGATTTTGGCGGTTTTTGGAGGCAGCATCTACCACTGGTGGAGTTTGCCTACAATAATAGTTATCATGCTAGCATAGGGATGGCTCCTTATAAAGCTCTATATGGGAGGAAGTGCAGGTCACCTGTCCAGCAGAAGTGGGAGAAAGGGCCTTGGCAGGGCCAGAGTTAGTTGAGATCACCAGCAGGGTAGTGCCTATTATCAGAGAAAGAATCAGGACTGCTGTGAGTCGGCAGAAGAGCTATGCAGATGTCCGCAGGAAACATGTTGCGTTCCAGGAGGGAGATATGGTGTTGCTCAAGGTGTCTCCTATGAAAGGGGTGATTCGTTTTGAGAATAAAGATAAACTAGCTCCAAGGTACATGTAATACCCGGCTAGACCCGGCGTCGGAATTCCTACCTTCCGGCGGAATCTCCATTGGAATCTAGAATTTCTCAGATGTCGAAGCCTTCTAGAAGGGTAAAATAAGGTTTTCATAAAATGTTTTTATATGTTTTTAAGGTTTTAATGAAGAAAGAAATTGAGTTTGAAAGAAAAGACCAAGGAGGGAAAAGCCCAGGTTCGGCCGCCAAACCTCAAGTTTGGCTGCCGAACATAGGGAGCTTGCAGAAGCTCTTTTGGCCTCCGAAGGTGGTCTGGCCAGCCACCTATAAAAGGCCCCATGTCCGAAAATAGGCGAGTTTTCTCTCTCTATTTTTCGGGCATAGGTGAGATTTTGCCCTCCCATGGTTGATTTTATGTTTTCCTTCAAATCCTTCAAGATTTTTATGAGTTTTTACCATGTTTTGAAGATTTTAAGCTTAGATCAAAGTTTTGGAGCTTGGAGACCTTCGAAGCTCATTTTCTCCTCATCTCCAAGTTGGGTCACGCCTACCCTCGATCTTCAAGAGGTAAGTGTAGATCCTCATCTTTTTATATGTTTTAAGTAAGTTTTAAAAGGGGTTAAGGGTATATGATGCATGTTTTAGAGTAGATCTAAAATGTTAGGGTTTATGATAGTTTAATGATAAATGTATGTTAAAATGTGATGTTTGTTGGGGTATAGGCTAGTTTTATGCCCCTATATGCTTGAAAATGTGTTTATGCGTGTTTTAGAATAGGTGGATGTGTGTTGGGAAGTTTGGATGACTGGATATGGGATGGTAGAATCGGGTTCTACCACCCAGGAGCATCCAGGTTCGGCCGCCGAAGCAAGGTTCGGCCGCCGAACTTGCTAGAGGAGGCAGTTTTGGCCGCCTAAACTCGCCCCCGAAAGTTGGACTTTCGGCTCTGGAGGGGAGTTTCGGTCGCTGAACCTGCCCCCGAAGGTTAGTGACTTTCGGGTCTGTGAAGGCTTTCGGCCGCCGAACCCTGCCCTCGAAAGTGCCTGACTTTCGGATCTGTAGGGACCTTCGGCCGCCAAACCTACCCCCGAAAGTCCCCTAACCAGCCTTTCTTTGCCTGTTTTCAATGCATGTTTTATGATGTTTTAGGGGGTTTTTGGAGAGATGTTTAGAGTCATGATTAGAGTATGTTTGGTCCCTCATTTGAGTCCACCTATGTAGGATCGGACCTGAGAGACCGAGGAGGTCAGCAGTGAGCTAGCTGCTACGGAGTCAGTAAAGCGTCAGCCAGAGGTGAGTAGAACTGAACTATATTTTAAAGTAACTGAATTTTTAAGCATGTTTATGCATCACGATTGCCATGTTTATAGGTTGTTGCATTAGAATTCACGAATATGATGCATTGCATTATTTATTGTTGATGTGGATGGATATTGGATGATCCATTAGCCCTCGATATGATATGATATGATATGATATGAGATGGAAAGACCAGGTGTGGCCTGAACTACGCCCCTGGCAATATGTAAGAGAAGACCAGGTGTGGCCTGCACTACGCCCCTGGCACAGTTGGACATGTTATGCTATGTTATATGTAAGAGAAGACCAGGTGTGACCTGCACTACACCCCTGGCACAGATGGACATGTTATGCTATGTTATATGTAAGAGAAGACCAGGTGTAGCCTGCACTATGCCCCTGGCACAGTTGGACATGTTATGTTATGTTAAGTAAAAGTCCTGAGGAGCCCCGTTGTGGGCCGGGCATTGGATATGTAGAGGGTTACTGGTGACAAGTCCATCCGTGATGTGAATTGTTGTGATGTGATGCATTTCATGAAAGCATATGTCTATTAACTGTTTTTACTGTTATGCTCACTGGGCTTTAGTAGCTCACCCCTTTCCCCTAACCCCCAGGTTGCAGGGCCAGAGATAGCTCAGGAAGTCAGCAAGGGTAAAGGCTATGTCATGTAATAGTATAGTAGTGGACATGATATGACATGTAATGTAAGGTAAGGTAATTGTACAGTAATGTAATGAGGATTAGTATTGTGCTTAGCCCTAATGTATGGTTAATCCCTTTTGGTACATGATCTTTATGAACTGTTTTTAATGATGAAATGTGTTGAACCAAGCTTGATGTATGAGATGTTGACCCAACTGGAGCATTTGATGAGGGCTCCAGTAAGGGGTTTTATGTATACGGTTATGATGCATGCACAGGTCAAGCTTAGTAGATGAAAAGTTAAAGTTTTTATGAAAATGTATGATCATGTATGGGATTTTATCAGATGTACAGGATGTATGTTAGGCTTGCTACAGGTTCCGGCGACCTTAAATCGATCTGAATCCTAGCGCCGATAGTTGTCCGGTTCCCGGGTCGTTACACATCGGACCCTTCGAAATCTTGTAAAAGGTTGGGAATGCATCTTATAAGTTAGATTTGCCTGCTTCTATGGAGAGAATCCATCCAGTTTTCCATGTTTCCATGTTACAAAAGTTTGTGTCAGATCCAGGCAAGGTTCTTAATGAACCTGATGTGGAGATCTAATAGAGCATATTTTAGCCCATATTTTTATGATCTTATTGATGTTTGTTTGCACCTATTCTACCTAATTTTGTGGTTTTAATCATGTTTTGCAAGTATTAGGTGTGAAAAACAATTTGGAGAAAATGCTCTTAAAAATGCCAAAAGAAGCCAAAACTAGAGAAGCAACCTTCGGAGGCAACTTTCGGAAGCCAAAAATCAGTCACCTTCGGCGGCAACCTTCGGCGGCCGAAAGAGGACTCCAGAGACGAAAGTCGACCACCTTCGGCGGCACCTTCGGCCGCCGAACCTTGTGTCCAGAGCCGAAAGTCCAGCCTCCGAAACTCACTTTAGGCAGCCGAAAATGCACTCCAATGCACACTTTCCTTATTCAAGAAGCCATATCCCAAGTTGCCATATTTGAGGAGCCAAACAAGGGAAGTATTTTGAGATCCAAATCTCTAAGATTCACATTCAAATATTGGATTTCAAGATCAAGCTTATTAAGGAAGCCAAATCCCAAGATCACATGTTTCCCACTTAGTATCATGCACATTCAAAATTCAAAAGGAGGCTCCACCTTCCTCATTAGTGCATGGGCAATCTCTTGGACTTAATGTACAACACCTTGAGGATCTTGGACAGCTATGAAAAGACCAAAGTGCCCCCATTTGCCTTCTATCACATGTGACTCGTTTTTGCCTTCATTCATGCATAAACAAGGCACATGCAACACCAAGGGCACTTTGGACAGCCTCTAAAAGTCTCCTGGACTTCCATGAAACCCTAGGCAGCCTCTCAAGACATATTTAAAGGCTTCAAGAAGACAAGAAAGTAGATTTGGTTCCACCTCTTCTCTCCCAATTTCGGCAAGGCCTCTCCAAGGCTCTTCCCCACCTTAGTTCTTCATCTTTTGCTTTCTTCTCTTTTATTTTCTGTTTTTATTCAGCCATGAGTGGCTGAAACCTTCTTTCTAGTTGAAGTTTGATTGAAACTAAGGTTGTTTAATGGGTTGTGAGATCTGAACAGAAACTATTGTCTTTGATTTTATTCAATATTCATGCAATTGTGCTTTGATTCCAAGATTGCTTTGTTGTTTTGATCAAATTGGCCACTTGACTCTTAATTGCAAAGTTAATTGATTGTTGGATTAGGATATTTGTTAGTCCGTAATTGCTGGAAATATTCTGTCCATAGAACACTTGGTGTAAAAATCCAAGGAATTGCATGATCTAACATCATCTCATGCGTTTGAGTAGTTAGGGTTTGGATCTTTCTTGTTCTTCATGCAATTGGCAATTGTTTTGATGCCTTTGGCCCAAGGACGTTCCTTGGCAATTTGTTGATTAGTAATTGGTTAGAGGACGTTCCCTAATCAGTTTGTTCATAAGGAAAGACATGGTGGTGAGAAGCGTCTTCCACCCCCATAACCAACCTATTGAATCAATCAAGATAACCTTGTTTCAATGATCAACCCAAACAACCAAAGTGGATCCATATCTTCAACTAGACTTTTCTCATATTGATTTCTTATTTTATTTTGATTACTTGCTGTTTTAATTGCTTTCAATAGTTGATTAGTCAAAACAATCTCAAAACCCCCCCCCCCTTTTTACTTTTATTGCACTTTACTTTAATTCAGCTTTCAATAACTTGCTTTTAATTGTGTTTTCAATTGGTTCTATTGGTCTTGATTGAGATAGATAAATAAGTAATCAATTCTCTGTGGATACGATCCTTCACCACTGTCTACAGTTGTAAATTGTAGGTAACCAAGAAGGTTATTTTTTACCGGCTTCGATAATCGCTCCTGTCAAAAATTGGTGCCGTTGCCGGGGAATTGATATCACTTGTTTATTTTCTTTCATGACCAGATCTGAACGCAGGGACACACTACCTGTAACAGCCCGGAAACCGAACTGCCACCGGTACTAGGATCCAGATCGACTTAAGGTCGCCGGGACCCGTAGTAAGCCTGCTATCCTGTCTGTGTACTTGTGAAATCCCATACATGATCATACATTTTCTATAAAAACATAAAACTTTTCTTCATTCCAAGGCTTAACCTGTGCATGCACTCTCTCTGTTCTCTACCAATCCCTACTAGAGCTCCTCATGGCTCTAGGCGGATCAAACTCATAATGTTAAGCCTGGTTTTGCTCATAAACATACAACAATAAAGAAACATACATAAACTGATCATGTGACTCCACAAAGGGATTACAACTCTTATAAGTCAAGCACCATTCTATACACTGTACATATACACTATCTCTATACATTTACATGTCCACACTAGCGATTACACTACTCTGTACTCTTCCTGCACCCTGCTGAGTTCTCTCTGACCTCTGAACCTGCACAACTGGAGTTAGGGGAGAGGGATGAGCTACTATAGCTCAGTGAGTAGAATAGTAATAACATCACAGGTGCTAAAACATGCTCTCATGGAATGCAACACATAATCACATCACCTCGGCCGGACGGATCAAAACTCCCTCTATCTCATCTGGGGTACCGGAGTACCATGTGCCTGGTCCCCGTAGGGCTGTTCCAGGTCTTTGTGCCTGGTCCCCGTAGGGCTGTTCCAGGTCTTTCCTCTGAGGGCTAATGAATCCTCACGAAGTCCGTGCCGTCTCACATAAGCAATGTACAAGGAGCCATGCCAAGTACAAGGATAGATGCAATGCGTCATATTCGTGTACACTAATGCACTCACCCTATAGCATATTCATGATGCATGAAGCATGATAAAGGATAGATGCAATGCGTCATATTCGTGTACACTAATGCACTCACCCTATAGCATATTCATGATGCATGAAGCATGATAAAAGATTCAGTTCTCATATTACAACATTAAGTTAAGGTCCACTCACCTTTAGTTATCTCTGAACTGACTCTGCAGGTTCTGACACTGGACTCACTGCTGCCTTCCCTGATTCCTCTGGTCCGTACCTACACAGGTGGACTCAAATGAGGGACCAAACTCACTCAAGAACATCTCTAAGAAACTCCCCAAAACCCCTCTAAACGATCCTAAAACCAGCACATAAAACATGCAAAAGAAAGCTGGACAGGGCACTTTCGGCGGCAGGTTCGGCGGCACCTTCGGCGGCCGAAGGGCTCATCCAGAGACGAAACTCACACACTTTCGGCGGCCGCACTCCCTCTTTCGGCGGCCGAAAGTCCCTTTCTAAACCGAAAGCCTAGCTTTCGGGGGCAAGTTTTGGCAGCCGAAACTGCCTCCACAAGGGGTTCGGTGGCCGAACCTTCCTTCGGCGGCCGAACCTTCCTTCGGCGGCCGAACCTTCCTTCGGCGGCCAAACCTGGTTTTGCCCGAAGGGCAGAACCCTGCTCTGTTTCATGCAAACTTTGCCCAAAAACCTACAAACATACATATCACCTACTCCCAACTAGCATATACACATATATATGCACAAAGGGGTCTAAAACTATCCTAAAACCCCAAACAAACATAGCACATAACACCTACACATGCTGGAACACCACAAAGCACCAAAAACCTCACCTAAACCTAAACATGCATACTACCCATACAAACTTCATAAAACCTTTCAAAATCATCAAAGAAGCTCAGGATCTTCACTTACCTCTTACACAATTGGAGGATGAAGGATCCTAACGTGGAGATATGAAGAAAAGCTCTTCCAAAGCTCCAAGCTTCAAAACTTGGTTCTTTTGCTCAAAACCTTCAAAAGTCACCAAAACTCGTAAAACTCTTGAAAGATTTGATGAAAAGCATGGAAAAACATGAAAGTCAACGTGGGAGAGGCTGGAACTCACCTCTGGCTGCAAGTGGAGGAGAAATAACCTCCTTCCACTGACCCTTGGCCCTTTTATAGGTGGCTGGCTAGACCACCTTCGGCAGCCGAACGTGAAGCCGAAACCATGCAATGTTCGGCGGCCGAAAGTGACCTTCGGCGGCCGAACCTTTGCAGTTCTCCCTTGTTGCTTTTCTTGCAAAACTCAATGCTTTGAACACTTCAAAACATGAAAACAAGTGAAATTCCCTTAGCAAACCTATTACCCTTCTCGAGGGTTCCGACACCCGAGATTCCACCGGACGACAGGAATTCCGATGCCGGACTCGAGCCGGGTATTACACTACCCTTTGATCCAGAAATTGAACGCACTCTCAGAAGACTTGGAAAGCAAGCCATAGAGCAATCTGCCCAACATTCGGCCGCCAAACCCAACCCATCTTCGGCCGCCGAAAGTTCTTCACTCCAGCAACCGAATTCTGCACCAATGGTAGAACTTCAAGCACCAGTTGTTGCCCATGATGGACATGCTGTCCATGGCCAAATAGCTCAAGAAAATCCAGCAATTAGGCCCCAAGAACAAAGAGAAAGGACCATGGGAGAATTGGCAACTCCTGTAGGTGATTATGCCCCAAGAACAGTTCCCTTTGAATTGAAGACAGGTTTGATAAACATTTTCCCTAAGTTTAGAGGTAGAGAAAATGAAAATCTACACAAGCACTTAAAAGCATTCAATATAATCTGTTCATCTATGAAACCTCAAGGTATCTCTGAAGACCAAATTAAGTTGAGAGCCTTCCCCTTTTCATTGGATGACTTTGCTAAAGATTGGTTATTTTACTTGCCACCTGGATCTATTACTTCTTGGGATGATATGGTCAGAACCTTTTTGAACAAATACTTCCCAACTCATAAATCAATTGGCATAATAAGAGAAATTACAAGCATAAAGCAAAAACCATCTGAGGACCTATATGATTATTGGGAAAGATTTGAAAGACTTTGCACAGAATGCCCTCAACATGACATGTTAGACAAGGCCCTTATACAATTCTTCTATGGAGGATTATCTCCCTTAGAAAGAAAATTCATTTATGTAACCTGTGGAGACTCCATTGAAGACAAAACACCTAGACAAATGAGAGAGTTAATCTCCACTCTTGCAACCTCATCTAGGCAATATGGAGAAGAGAGGCAACTACAAAGGGCCAATGAGGTAAATTTTCCTACTATGTCTGAACTAACATCTGTTATAAAAAATGCTGTGGAGGATGTGGTTGATAGAGCATATTTTAGTCCATTTTATCATTATGTTCTTGATGTTTATTTACATATTTTCTGCTTAATTTTGTGGTTTTAATTATGTTTTGCAGATATTAGTTGTAAAGAGACAATCTGGAGAAAATGCTCTTAAAACTGCCAAAAAGTGCCAAAAAAGGAAAGTTTTCAAATAAGGAAAGTTTCCAGAAAAGGAAAGTTTTCAAATGAGGAAAGTGCAGAAGCAAAAGCAAACAAGGAAAGCTCGGTCAGAAGATTATTTAAAATTCAAATCGCAGATCTTTCTTTCCTTGTTCAAAGATATGCACATACTGCAGCAGTCATATCTTCCTATTTAGGCAGCAAGATCTCAAAGAGATGCTCTTCCTCTTCTGTGTTCAAACATTCGAATTCCAAAAGAGGATCCACCTAAAAAGGAATTTACGTACAACATATCTTCCCCTTTGAAGATCAAAATTCGTGCATCCTTCCTATTCAGAAACAATCTGCGCGCTTTCCTCTTCTGAGAGCCATCTGCGCGCCACCTTCCTTTTCTGCAATAACTTGGGCAGCAAGTTGCACATGGGCAGCATCTTGGGCAGCCTCTACACTAATTAGGAAGTAAGGTCAGCATCTAAACTTATTTAGGAAGCACAATCTGCGCCTCGTTCCCTTTCTGAGACCAAACCGCGCGCACCAACTTCCTTCCGCAAAGCATTCGCGCACAGCCTTCCTTCTGAAGCTGAAAAACGCGATTCTTTCCTTTTCAGACATAACTTGGACAGAAAATACCTCTTGGGCAGTAAGTATGACCTTGGGCAACACTTTTCAACTATAAAAAGCCACATAAGGAGCCTCTACAGGCCTTTACACTCCCCTTGGGAGACACCTACGAAATTCACATCTCTTCTTCTACCTTTCTTCTTTTCTTTTATTTTTAGTTTTGTTTCAGCCATGAGAGGCTGAAATCTTTTATTCTAGTTGAAGATTAGGTGATACTTTGGTTGTTTTATGGATTGGGAGACTTGATCAAACATTGTTTAACTTTTGGTTGTTCAAAATTTATGCAATTTCAAGCTTGATTTCAATATTGCTTTGTTGTTTAGATCTACGTTGATTCTTGATTGCAAAGTAATAATATGTTAGTTTGGATAATTTAAGTCCGTAATTGCTTAGATTATTCTTACATAAGAACACTTGGGATAAAACCCAAGGAAATTGTATGATCTAGCGTTATCTCCATATGTTTGGGTAGCTAGGATTGGATCTCTCTATTTCTTAATGCA
The DNA here is from genome assembly GCF_001659605.2 of Manihot esculenta. Taxonomy (NCBI): domain Eukaryota; kingdom Viridiplantae; phylum Streptophyta; class Magnoliopsida; order Malpighiales; family Euphorbiaceae; genus Manihot; species Manihot esculenta. The sequence goes on from NC_035166.2 coordinate 30,490,846, forward strand.
ATTGACAATTGTTTTGATGCCTAAGGCCCAAGGACGTTCCTTGGCAATTTGTTAATTAGTAATTAATTAGAGGACGTTCCCTAATTGGTTTAATAATAAGGAGAGATAATGGTGGTGAGAAGCGTCTTCCATCTCCATAACTAATCTATTGAATCAACCCAAAGAAAACTAAGTGTCAATGATCAATCCCAACAACTAAAGTGGATCCAATTCTTCAACTAGATCTTTCTTATTATTTATTTCTCTTTATTTTTATTATTTGCCTTATTTTTATTGCTTTCAGTTTTAGATTAATTAAATCAATCTCAAAACCTCCCATTTTACTTACAATTTATGTAATACCCGGCTAGATTCCGGCATCGGAATCCCTACCTTCCGGCGGAATCTCCGTTGGAATATGGAATTCTGAAGATGCCAGAGGCTTCTAGAGGGATAAAATGTGTTTTCTAAAAAGGTTTTTGCTGATTTCATGGTTTTAAATGAAAAAGAATTGAGTTTTGAAAAGAAAAGACCAAGGAGGCAATTGCCAGGTTCGGCCGCCGAAAGTGAAGTTCGGCCGCCGAACATGGAAAGGCTTCGGGAGTGCTTTTGGCCTCCGAAAGTCTTGTTTGAACGAGCCAAGGTTCGGCCGCCGAAAGTCAAGTTCGGCCGCCGAACTTGCATGAGTTTAGGGGGCACGTTAGGCCGCCGAATGTCTTTGACCAGGCCACCTATAAAGGGCCCTCAGACCGAAAATGGGCGAGTTTTCTCCCCATTCTCGAGCTCAGGTGAGTTTATGCCTTCCTTTGGTCGTTTTCGTGTTTTCTCTACCCATCTCTCAAGTTTTTCATGATTTCTACCCTTGTGTTTGAAGATTTAAAGCTTAAAAGGAGTTTTGGGAGCTTGGAGCTTTTGGAGCTTGGATTCTCCACACCTCCGAGTTAGGGATCACACCACCCTCGATCTTCAAGAGGTAAGTGTAGATCCTTGCTTCCCTAGTGTTTTTATGAAGTTTTATGAAGGTTTTGATGGTTGAGTATGGGTAGATATGCATGTTTAGGTTTATGTGGGTTTTATGCCCAATGTATGTTATGTGATGCTCATGTATGTTTATATGATGCTATGTTGGAGGTTTAAGCTTGAGGGAGAGTGTATGCATGATTGGGAGAGAGTAAGTGAGGTTATGGGTTGTTTTGATAGTTTTGGCCTATGTGGGTCATAAGCTATCTATGTATGTTTTGATGTTGTTTTTGGAGTTTAATCAAGTTATTAAGCTCCTTTGTGCATGGTTAGAGGTTTATGCATGTTTTGGTTAAGTTGGGTGTTTGTTTTGGGGTGTTTTGAAGGTTTGGGAGGCTTGAATGCATGTGAAGCTGAGTTCTGCCCTTCTGGGAAGAACTCAGGTTCGGCCGCCGAACCTGCCTTTTGGATGCATGGATTGGCCGCCTAACCTTGTCCCCGAAAGTTGAGTTTTGGCTTGAAAGCAGACTTTCGGCCGCCGAAGGTAAGGATTCGGCCACCGAAAGTGCCTGACTTTCGTCTCTGGAGGGAAGGTTCGGTCGCCGAAGGTGCCGCCGAAAGTGCCCTGTCTAGCCTTTTCATGGTTGTTTTCTATGCATGCTTAAGTGATGTTTTAGAGGGTTTTTGGGGAGTTGTTTATGAGTTGTTTAGAGTGTGTTGGCACCTCATTCGAGTCCACCTGTGTAGGATCGGACCCGAGAGACCGAGGAGGCCAGTAGTGCTAGCAGTTGCAGAGTCAGTCAGCGTCTGCCAGGAGGTGAGTAGAACTAAACCTAATCTTTTATGTACGAAATCTAATGCCTAAAGCATGTTCATGAATCATGATTATATGTAGTAGGTTGTTTGCACTAGTTCACGAATGTGGCGCATTGCATTATTTGATGTTGATTCAGGAGGTTTGGACCAAGGCGACTTCAATAGCCCATAGTCCTTTGAGAGCCGGACAAGTACATATAGGAAAGTCCCTGTGAGCTCTCTGTGGACTCGGTACCCTGTCATGTATGTGAAAGTCCTGTGTGAGCTCCTTTGGGGGAGCCGGGCACCGACAGAGGGATTTTTGAGGTCATGTCCGATCCTTGAGAGTAAAGGATGCTAGCAAAGAAAAGAACTCTCAGAAACAGGTCCGTGGGGAGTAGATAATTGCATGAACCCCGAGACGGACAAGATACAGTTATGTTATTTCTTTGTGATATGACGCATTTCATGAGAGCATGTAATTAATGAACTGTTTTCTATGTTTCTACTCACTGGGCTCTTTAGCTCACCCCTCTCCCCTAACCCCAGTGTTGCAGGTTTGAGGTTGATCGGGAAGTCTCAAGAACAGAGGTTTTGCTTTTGTAATAGTATTAGCTTAGTACTGTTAGTGTGGACATGATGTAATGTAACTGAGTTATTGTAATGTAAAGTTAATTGGAGTTATGTTTATTGGATTAGTACTGTGCTTGGCCCTGAGACTTGGTTAGTCCCTTTTTAATACATGATGTATGTATAGTTTAATGTTAAGTTGTTTGAACTAATCTGGTGGCATGTGTTGTTTACCACGCTATGGCTTGATGAGGACCCTAGAGGAGGTCTTGTATTTGTGGTTTGATGCATGCACAGGTTAGGTTCTAGTTCTTTGGATGTAATCCCAGCTTGATGTATGTTATGTTGACCCAGCTAGAGTTTTGTTGAGGGCTCTAGTAAGGGGTTTCTTTATGTTTCCAGTTATGTCGCATACAGGTCAGGCTCGGTATGTACATCGGATGTTTGAGTTTTTATGTTTAAGTTTTGATCATGTATGGGATTTGACCAGGTGATAGGATGTATGTTTGGCTTGCTACGGGTCCCGGCGGCCTTAAGCCGATCTGGATCCTAGCGCCGATGGCGGTTCGGGCCGTTACAGAGGGGTATCGGTTTCCGGGTCGTTACAGTTTAGTTGGTTTCAGTTTTATCTCGTTTTAGTTTATTTTGCTTTCCGTTTATTTCTCTTTCAGTTTTATCTCATTTCAGTTTTATCTCGTTTCAGTTTTATCTCGTTTCAGTTTATCTCGTTTTCAGTTTTCTTCTTTTGCAGTTTATTTTTATTTCAGTTTATTTTATTGGTCTTGATAAGGAAAATAGATAAGTCTTCAATTCCCTGTGGATTCGATCCTTTCACCACCATCTGCAGTTGTAAATTGTTGATAACTATAAAGGTTATTTTTGATCGGCTTCGACAACCGCGAGTCAGTGGTACAACAGATTCAAGCACCCCAGCCACTTAGGCCATGTGGGATTTGTTTATGTGTGGGACACCCAACTGATCAATGTCCCACACTCCAAGAAGACCATCAGCAAGCCAACGCCATTGGGAGGTACAACAACCAGCCTAGATATGATCCATACTCCAACACCTATAATCCAGGTTGGAGAGACCATCCCAATTTCAGCTATGGAAAGGGCAACACTGATCAAAATCACCAAGGTTACCAAAGAAGCCAACTCCAACCAGCACCTCCAATGGACAATAACACTATGAATGAGGTAGTGAAGACCTTGCAAATGATACAACAACAGATGGGACAAATGGCCACCTCCATAAACAGATTGGAAACTCAAGGAAAATTGCCATCCCAGACTGAGGCAAATCCCAAACAAAATGTAAGTGCCATTACTTTGAGAAGTGGGAAAGAGCTTCAAGATGCAAGATTTGAGGAGGAAAAGCAAGTTGAACCAAAGCATGTGTAACGACCCCAAAATGGACCGTCACCGGCGCTAGGATTCAGGTCGGCTTAAGGCCGCCAGAACCCGTAGCAAGCCTACTATACTCTCTGTGTACCTGTAAATCTCATACATGATCATACATTTTCTGTGAAAATAAAAACTCTTTTCTGAACCAAGGCTTAACCTGTGCATACACTATCTTTGTACTCTGTACTCTGTACCCCCGACTAGAGCTTGCTCTAGATGGGTTAACTCATACCTGTTAAGCCTGGTTTTTCACATACTCAGTAAAACATATACATATACAGATCATGTACATAACAATAGATTTACAATACAACCTCCTAAGTCAAGCACATTTGTAACTGAAAACACAACTAGTACATCTCGTTAATATTACATGTCCACTCTACACTATTACAATTCTCTTTTCTCTTTCTGCACTTTGCTGAACCTTCCCTGTACACAGTACACTGAACCTGCAAAACTGGGGTTAAGGGAGTGGGATGAGCTCTATAGCCCAGTGAGTAGAACAGTAAAACAATTCATTAACATATGATCTCATGGAATGCACCATAACACAGACAATTCACATCAAGAGTAAACCTGTCACCACATAGTCCCAGTAACTCTGTGCCAGGGCGTAGAATCGAGCACCTGGTCTTCCTGTTATATATGTATATGTGTCTATAACACCTCTGTACTTACCATTGCCAGGGCGTAGTCAAAGGCTCCTGGTCTTTACTATATACTTGCCAGGGCATAGTCAAAGGCTCCTGGTCTTTACTATACCTGCCAGGGCGTAGTCAAAGGCTCCTGGTCTTCCTGTCTGCGACTATTGGATCATTCAGCATTTACCCACATCAACAATGTATTATGCAATGCAACATATTCGTGGAGACTAATGCAATCAACCTATTGTATCATCATGATGCATGAGATATGCTAAAATATTCCATTGTGAGTTACGTTTAGTTCCACTCACCTCTGGCTATCTGGACTGACTGACTCTGCAGGCTCTGTTACCTCTGGAGCAGTACTCACTGCTGCTCTCTCTGGTTCCTCTGGTTTGTACCTATACAGATAGACTCACATGAGGGACCAAACGAACTTATGAACAACTCTATTTAAACTCCCCAAGAATCCCCTTAAACTCCCTCTAATATCCATGCAAAGCATGCAAAGGAAAGCTGGACAGAACACTTTCGGCAGCAGGTTCGGCGGCCGAAAGTCCTCTCCAGAGACGAAACTCAAGCACCTTCGGCGGCCGAACTTCCACTTTCGGCAGCCGAACCCTTTCGTGGGCAAGTTTCGGAGGCCAAAAGGCACTCCAGAGACGAAAGTCTCTAACCTTCGGCGGCACCTTCGGCGGCCGAACTTCCCTCCAAAGCCGAAAGTCCAAAAGCTCGGGGGCAAGCTTGGGCAGCTGAAGCTACCTCCTCTCATCTCCTCAAGGGTTCGACGGTCGAATGTCCCTTCGGCTGCCGAACCTGAGTTCATCAGCAGGGCAGAAACTTGCCCTGCCTCTCGCCAAATGCACCAAACTCCTCTCCAACTGCACACCATACTTCCTCCACTTGCATATACTCATGTATATGCTTAAAGGGGTCAAAACCTACCTAAAAACCCCAAACACACAACACAAACAACACAGAAACAAGCTCTATGCACAAAATCATCAAAACCTCACAAATAACCCTATTCATGCAACTCTCTCCATAAACCCCATAAAACCTTCAGAAAACATAAAAACAAGCTCAGGATCTTCACTTACCTCTTGAAAACAAGTAGATGAACGATCCTAACGTGGAGTTTTGGAGCAACTTTCCTTCAAACTCTCCAAACTTCACAACTTTGAGTTTTTAGCTTAAAACCTTCAAATAATCATGAAAACTAATCAAATCGTTGCATGATTTAATGAAAACATGAAAGAACACTCACAAAGGACAGAGTTTCACCTCAGCAAGTGAAAGAAACGGCGCTTTGACCGCTTCAACCGACTGAGGGCCATTTATAGGTGGCTGGCCAGACCACCTTCGGCGGCCACACGTGAAACCGAAAGCCATGCATGTTCGGCGGCCGAACCTCAACTTCGGCGGCCACACGTGAAACCGAAAGCCATGCATGTTCGGCAGCCGAACCTCAACTTCGGCGGCCGAACCTGGCTTTTCTGCCTTGGTTCATTTCACTCAAAAACTCATTTCCTTATGCATTAAACGTGATAAACATAGCAAAACATTATAGAAAAACATAAATTGAACCCTTCTAGAGACGTCCGACATCCCGGACTCCACCGGAAAGTAGAATTCCGATGCCGGACTCTAGACGGGTATTACATTCTCCCCCCCTTAAGAACATTCGTCCCCGAATGTTTCTAAAACAAACAATACATACCTAAAAAGGAGGAAACTAACCTCAAAACAAATATGGATACTGCTGAAGCATCGACTCTCGTGTCTCCCACGTACACTCTTCTAGATTATGGTGGTTCCACAGAACTTTCACCATTGGAATCTCCTTGTTCCTTAGCTGTCTGATCTGCGTGTCCAGAATCCGCACTGGCTGCTCTATATAGGTGAGATCTGTAAGAATCTCCACCTCAGGCTCACTCAGAACCTGATTCAGATTTGACACAAACTGCCGTAGCATAGAAACATGAAATACCGGGTGAATTCTCTCCATAGAAGCAGGTAAATCCAGCTTATACGACACATTCCCGATCCTCTGCACAATCTCAAAGGGTCCAATGTATCGTGGAGTTAATTTACCCTTTTTCCCAAAACGAACCACTCCCTTCATTGGAGACACTTTCAGCAATACCATACTACCCTCCTGAAACTCTAACTGCTTCCTGCGCACGTCTACATAACTTTTCTGTCTACTCTGAGCTGTCCGGATTCTATCTCTAATCACGGGCACCACTCGACTAGTAATCTCTACTAACTCTGGCCCTGCAAGAGTCTTCTCTCCTATCTCTTCCCAGCAAATAGGGGATCTGCACTTCCTCCCATACAACGCTTCATAAGGAGCCATCCCTATGCTAGCATGATGGCTGTTATTGTAGGCAAACTCCACCAAAGGTAGATGCTGCCTCCAAGAACCGCCAAAGTCTAACACACACAGTCGAAGCATATCCTCTATGGTCTGGATGGTCCTCTCTGACTGTCCATCAGTCTGTGGGTGGAAAGCAGTGCTAAACTCTAATCTCGTGCCCATCGCACTCTGCAGACTTCGCCAAAATCTAGAGGTAAACTGAGGTCCTCTATCTGAGACTATAGACACTGGAACGCCATGTAATCTCACTATCTCATCCAGATAGACCTGTGCCAACTTATCCACAGAATAGTTACTCCGAACTGGAAGAAAATGAGCAGATTTCATGAGTGTGTCCACAATCACCCATATAGAGTCTATCCTGTTGGACGCTGCTGGTAAACCCACTACAAAATCCATGGCTATGTTCTCCCATTTCCACTCTGGAATCGGCAATGGGTTAAGCATTCCAGCTGGTTTCTGATGCTCTAGTTTCACCCTTTGGCAAACCTCACAGGCTGTCACAAACTGCGCCACTTTTTTCTTCATGGCTGGCCACCAATAGACCCGTTTCAAATCCTGGTACATCTTGGTGGCTCCTGGGTGAATACTATACCTCGCATGATGAGCTTCCCTCATAATGTCTTCCTTCACACTGTTACTATCTGGTACACAAAGTCGACTCCCATAACGAAGGATCCCTTTGCTGTCAAATCTGAACTCTGCACTGTTGCCTGACTGAACAGTCCTGGCAATTTTCATCAACTCAGGGTCCTCATGCTGTCTTAGAGCTATCTGCTCCAGAAACACAGGTGTCACTCTCATCTGTGCTATCAACGCGCCTGTACCAGACAACTCTAGCTGTAATCCCTCTTCTAAGAGCTTGTAAAGCTCTATCACGACTGGTCTCCGTTCTGCTGCTATATGGGATAAACTGCCTAGTGACTTCCGGCTTAGGGCGTCTGCCACAACATTCGCCTTACCCGGATGATACTGGATCTTACAATCATAATCACTGAGCAATTCTACCCATCTTCTCTGCCTCAAATTCAGCTCTCTCTGACTCAAGATGTACTGTAAACTCTTGTGATCGGTGAAGATCTCGCATTTAACCCCGTAAAGGTAATGCCGCCACATCTTAAGTGCAAAAATAACTGCTGCCATCTTTAGGTCATGGGTAGGGTAATTCAACTCGTGCTTCTTCAACTGTCTAGAAGCATAAGCTATCACCCTATCATTCTGCATCAATACACAGCCCAATCCCACTCGAGATGCATCACAGAACACTGTGAAATCCTCATTACTAACAGGCAGAGCTAGCACTGGTGCTGTTGTCAATCTCCTTTTGAGCTCCTCAAAGCTCGCTTCACACTGGTCTGACCAGACAAACTTCTAGTTTTTCTGAGTCAGTTTGGTCATAGGAGCTGCTATCTTTGAGAAGTTCTGAACGAACCTCCTGTAGTAACCTGCCAGTCCCAGAAAGCTTTTAATCTCAGTCACTGTAGTGGGTCTGGACCAGTTAGCTACAGCCTCTATCTTTTTGGGGTCTACCTCAATACCCTCTGCTGATACCACATGTCCCAAGAAGGAAATGATCCTCAACCAAAACTCACACTTCGAGAACTTGGCATACAATCCATGTTCTCTCAGTGTCTGCAGAACTATCCTCAGATGCTGGGCATGCTCCTCTGCATCTCTGGAATGCACTAAGATATCATCGATAAAAACAATGACAAAGTGATCCAGAAACTCACTGAATACCCTGTTCATGAGATCCATGAATGCTGCAGGGGCGTTAGTCAACCCGAACGACATTACTACGAACTCATAATGCCCATATCTGGTTCTGAACGCGGTCTTTGATACATCTGCCTCTATGAATCTCAACTAATGATATCCGGATCTCAGATCTATTTTCGAGAAACAACCTGCTCCAACTAGCTGGTCAAATAGATCATCAATCCTAGGTAGAGGATACCTATTCTTGGTAGTGACCTTGTTCAACTGTCTGTAGTCAATACAAAGTCTGAGGGATCCATCCTTCTTTCTGACAAAAAGCACTGGAGCACCCCAAGGTGAGGTACTAGGGCGGATGAAACCCTTATCTACCAAGTCCTGCAACTGTTCTTTCAATTCTTTTAACTCTGCTGGCGCCATCCTGTAAGGAGGAATAGAGATAGGTCTGGTATCAGGCAGCAATTCTATTTCAAACTCTATCTCCCTACCAGGTGGTAGTCCTGGAAGTTCGTCTGGGAAAACATCGAGAAACTCTCGGACTACTGGTACTGTGGCTGGTTCCCTCACCTGACTGTCTAGCTCTCTCACATGAGCTAGAAACCCCTGACAACCCTTCCTAAGCAAACGACGAGCCTGAAGGGCTGAAATCATACCTCTAGGTGTACCTCTCCTGTCTCCTCTGAAGACACACTCTGATCCATCCTGGTCTCTGAGACTCACTATCTTCTCTCTACAGTCCAAAGTAGCACTATATGTAGATAACCAATCCATCCCTAGAATGACATCAAAATCCGTCAAATCTAGAACCACAAGGTCAGCTGGAAGGTATCTACCCTCTATAAACACTGGACTGAAACGACAGACTGACACTGCCACTGATGGGTCACATTTAGGTCCACTGACCCAGAGAGGATACTCTAACTCAGAACTGATCAAACCCAATCTCTCTATGGCTCTCGATGCAATAAAGGAATGAGAAGCACCGGGGTCCATCAAAGCATACACATCTGAACACCCAATGATGAGATTACCTGACACCACTGTGTTCGACGTGTTAGCCTCCTCCTGTGTCACAGTGAAAATCCGTGCTGGGGCTACCAGATTTCCACCTCGGGAACCTGCTGCTGAAGTAGAGGTTGCCCCTCTCCCTCTACCTCTGCCACTACTCTGAGGCATGACTGGAGCTACTGGCCGAACAACTGGCTGTACCACACTGCCTGAACTCATCTGCTGGGATGGTGCAAAAGTCACCTGCGGACAATCCCGAGCAATATGCCCTTCCTGTCCACATCTAAAACAAGCTGTAGATCCCAACCGACAAACTCCGCCATGTGGTTTTTCGCATCTTCTGCAGACTGGAGCTGTGCCAGAGCTTGCGCCACTACCTATTCCCAGACCTGACTTCACTTTACTCCAGAACTTACTCTTTGTTGCTTTTGCTCTATCCCATCTCTTGCTGCCTGAAGTGCCTGCACTAGGGGCCTTAGAACCCGAAGCCTGTGCCTTTGACTGTTTCTGAATATTGGCACTAGCTTCCATTTTCCTGGCTGCGTCTACTATAGTGTGGAAACTCTCCTTTTCTGCTGGAAGAATCAAGGAAGAATACCTGGGATGCAATCTCATAGTATATCTCCTTGCCTTCTTCTGATCAGTATCATAGGCTTGACCCACATACTGAAGCAAATCCAGGAACTTATCTGTGAATTCATCAACACTCATCTCATCTGTCTGTCGCAACTGTTCGAACTCTATGACTTTCATCTCCCTAGAACTGTCAGGAAAAGCCCACCCTGCAAAGTCATTGGCGAACTCTCCCCAAGACATACTGTTCATCCTGGGTTCCACATAATTCTTGAACCATTCTCTGGCCTTCTTGCATTTAAGTGTAAACCCTGCCATCTCAATGGCTCTACTATCATCAGCTCCCAATTCACTGGTGATCATCCTAACTGACCTGAGGTATTCAAATGGATCATCTCCCGTGTTGTATTTAGGAGCATCCAATTTCAAGTACTCCGTCATTTGTACCTTACCTCCAAATGAGCTAGGTTGATGTCTATCACCAACAGGGGCTACTGGTTTTGGTGGTGGTGCTACTGGTTCATTTGGCTCTGGGTGTGCTGCACTTGGATGGGTAGGGGAGGGTGGATACATAGGATATGGTGGATAGTAAGGAGGATAAGGCATATATGGCATGTAAGGAGGATATGGAACAAAACTAGATTACTCCGACATACCTCCCATCGGATACTCTGGATAGCCAAAACCTGAGGTCTGAGCGCCTCCCTGCGACTCTCCCATACCTTCCTCAAATCTGCCTATACCCATGCTATCATCTCTAGACTGGTCACTCTCCATAGCTTCCCTCCTTTCCTCTAATCTTTCTCCCCTAGCTGTACCTCTTCTGCTCTCGTCTACAGACCTTCTAGGGTCTATTGACGTACCTTCCCTGCTAGATCTCTGAGACCTTGCCCTTGGCAATGCAGGAGGACGAACAGCTGGTCTCTCACTATCTGGTGGGACTCCAGTCAATCGAGCTGATCGACGAGTTACTCTCATCTTTACTCTCTGAAAAACAACACATAACATAGCACTTAGCACATATCAATAAGGCACATGCATACTTCATACTAGTGAACAGATAGGACTCAAGACCCTATCCTAGTGGACATGCTTTCCTATTGTGCATGACCACTTCTACCCTCTGTGAGCCCGACACTATCTCTAAGGTCCGACCATATGAACCAATCTGTAACGACCCCAAAATGGACCGTCACCGGCGCTAGGATTCAGGTCGGCTTAAGGCCGCCAGAACCCGTAGCAAGCCTGCTATACTCTCTGTGTACCTGTAAATCTCATACATGATCATACATTTTCTGTGAAAATAAAAACTCTTTTCTGAACCAAGGCTTAACCTGTGCATGCACTATCTCTGTACTCTGTACTCTGTACCCCCGACTAGAGCTTGCTCTAGATGGGTTAACTCATACCTGTTAAGCCTGGTTTTTCACATACTCAGTAAATCATATACATATACAGATCATGTACATAACAATAGATTTACAATACAACCTCCTAAGTCAAGCACATTTGTAACTGAAAACACAACTAGTACATCTCGTTAATATTACATGTCCACTCTACACTATTACAATTCTCTTTTCTCTTTCTGCACTTTGCTGAACCTTCCCTGTACACAGTACACTGAACCTGCAAAACTGGGGTTAAGGGAGTGGGATGAGCTCTATAGCCCAGTGAGTAGAACAGTAAAACAATTCATTAACATATGATCTCATGGAATGCACCATAACACAGACAATTCACATCAAGAGTAAACCTGTCACCACATAGTCCCAGTAACTCTGTGCCAGGGCGTAGAATCGAGCACCTGGTCTTCCTGTTATATATGTATATGTGTCTATAACACCTCTGTACTTACCATTGCCAGGGCGTAGTCAAAGGCTCCTGGTCTTTACTATATACTTGCCAGGGCATAGTCAAAGGCTCCTGGTCTTTACTATACCTGCCAGGGCGTAGTCAAAGGCTCCTGGTCTTCCTGTCTGCGACTATTGGATCATTCAGCATTTACCCACATCAACAATGTATTATGCAATGCAACATATTCGTGGAGACTAATGCAATCAACCTATTGTATCATCATGATGCATGAGATATGCTAAAATATTCCATTGTGAGTTACGTTTAGTTCCACTCACCTCTGGCTATCTGGACTGACTGACTCTGCAGGCTCTGTTACCTCTGGAGCAGTACTCACTGCTGCTCTCTCTGGTTCCTCTGGTTTGTACCTATACAGATAGACTCACATGAGGGACCAAACGAACTTATGAACAACTCTATTTAAACTCCCCAAGAATCCCCTTAAACTCCCTCTAATATCCATGCAAAGCATGCAAAGGAAAGCTGGACAGAACACTTTCGGCAGCAGGTTCGGCGGCCGAAAGTCCTCTCCAGAGACGAAACTCAAGCACCTTCGGCGGCCGAACTTCCACTTTCGGCAGCCGAACCCTTTCGGGGGCAAGTTTCGGAGGCCAAAAGGCACTCTAGAGACGAAAGTCTCTAACCTTCGGCGGCATCTTCGGCGGCCGAACTTCCCTCCAGAGCCGAAAGTCCAAAAGCTCGGGGGCAAGCTTGGGCAGCCGAAGCCACCTCCTCTCTTCTCCTCAAGGGTTCGGTGGCCGAATGTCCCTTCGACCCCTTCGGCTGCCGAACCTGAGTTCATCAGCAGGGCAGAAACTTGCCCTGCCTCTCGCCAAATGCACCAAACTCCTCTCCAACTGCACACCATACTTCCTCCACTTGCATATACTCATGTATATGCTTAAAGGGGTCAAAACCTACCTAAAAACCCCAAACACACAACACAAACAACACAGAAACAAGCTCTATGCACAAAATCATCAAAACCTCACAAATAACCCTATTCATGCAACTCTCTCCATAAACCCCATAAAACCTTCAGAAAACATAAAAACAAGCTCAGGATCTTCACTTACCTCTTGAAAACAAGTAGATGAACGATCCTAACGTGGAGTTTTGGAGCAACTTTCCTTCAAACTCTCCAAACTTCACAACTTTGAGTTTTTAGCTTAAAACCTTCAAATAATCATGAAAACTAATCAAATCGTTGCATGATTTAATGAAAACATGAAAGAACACTCACAAAGGATAGAGTTTCACCTCAGCAAGTGAAAGAAACGGCGCTTTGACCGCTTCAACCGACTGAGGGCCATTTATAGGTGGCTGGCCAGACCACCTTCGGCGGCCACACGTGAAACCGAAAGCCATGCATGTTCGGCGGCCGAACCTCAACTTCGGCGGCCGAACCTGGCTTTTCTGCCTTGGTTCATTTCACTCAAAAACTCATTTCCTTATGCATTAAACGTGATAAACATAGCAAAACATTATAGAAAAACATAAATCGAACCCTTCTAGAGACGTCCAACATCCCGGACTCCACCGGAAAGTAGAATTCCGATGCCGGACTCTAGACGGGTATTACAGCATGCATCATCTGAGACACCCTTTGCACAACATCCAAGGCAATCTGAAGCCTCTTCATCGCATTCTGCACCACCTCCTGCGCAAAGAGCTGACCCGAAGGTAAGTTTTCACATCCCACCTCCTTTTCCAAAAAGATTTGAAAGAACTCAAAAAGAAAAAGAAGAAAAGGAGATCCTTGAGAC